>NW_021703775.1:48579349-49030210 GCF_005190385.1 Monodon monoceros
AGAATACAGCTTTCTCTTCTGGAAATTTATTGACTTGGCAGTGCAGACAGCAATAAAACTGTGTTTTTAATCAGTAAGCCAAGCAGACATGATTGCAGAAGAAATATAGGAAGGAAACATGCCATCATAGGAAGATTTCTCCCCCTACAGTCCCTGTTCTTCTCGGATGCCCTGTTAAATAAGTTTGGGTACTGAAGGATGTACTTCGTGGGACTGTCTTCAGGAATAAAATCAGAGGAGCAAGTTTGGATTACGTGTTCTAGGTTGTAGCATCTCTAAGAGACAGTTGAGTGAAAGCATTTTTCTGCAATGAAATTTCTTTGCATTAGCCCTAGAGAGGAACTGCTGGTAAGCTGCTTTGCAGGAGGAATAGCAAGGGTGTGACATGCCTCTTCTCACGAGAAACAAGGTTCCAATTCATGTCCCTTCACCTTGCTCACTGAGAGAGAGTGAGTGACCTGGTATACATCCAAAGGAAACGAAAGCACTATCTCTAAGAGACATCTCCATCCCATGTTCATTGCAGCATTACTCATAATAGCCAAGAATAAGGAAACAACCTAAAGTCACTTGACAGATGAATGGATGGAGAAAATTTGGTATATATATATATATATATATATATATATATATATATATATATACACACACACACGACAGAATATTTTTCAGACATAAAAAGAAGAAAATTTGCCATTTGCAACAACCTGGATAGAAGTGGAGGGCATTATGCTAAGTGAAATAAGCCAGAGAAAGACAAATACTATATGGTATCATTTCTCTGTGGAACCTCGAAAAAAAGCCAATTTCACAGAAATAGAGAATGGTGGTTGCCAGTGGCTGGGTGTGAGGGAAAATGGGGAGATACAGGTCAAAGGGTACAAACCTTCACTTATAAGAAGAATAGGTTCTGAGGATCTAATGTACAGCATGGTGGCTATAGTTAAGAATATGGCATTGTATATTTGAAAGTTGCTGAGTAGATCTTAAGCATCCTTACCACACACACAAAAAAGTTAACTACTTGAGGTGACAGATGTGTCAATTATCTTGATATGGATAATCATTCCACAATGTAGGCATACATCTAATCATCATGTTGTACACTTTAAATATATACAATTATATTTGTCAATTATCCCTCAATAAAGTTGGGGTAAAAATTTAAAAAGAGAGAGAGTGGGTTAGGAATCATACACTTCAGGCCAGTATTGCACAGTAAAGAACATTTGGAGACTCTCTTCTTGGTCATGCTACCTTGTCCAGGTTACTTAATCTCTTGTGATCAAGTTTCTTCTGCTATCGAAGGGAAATACCCACCTCACACCATTGTTGAGTGAGTAAAATAAGGTTACAGGTGGGTGTGCATAGTTCCCACAGCACGTTACAAGCATGTTACAAGTCCCTTCTGGGACCGTAAGACAGCTCACTGATTTGAATATGCTCATCATGATGGAGGTGCTCTCCTCCAGCAGCTAAGCCAGTCTCTGCTGCATAGACACACGAAAAACAAGGCAGCATCTCCCACTTCTATTCTCCATATCCTTGATATTCACGTCCCTCCTGAAATGTCCTGGTCCACTCCCCTCTTCTCTTCCAGTCCTTGAGCCAAACCCTTGAATCACTGTACATGCTTGATAAATACTGGTTGAACATTCATCTACGCCTCGCAGATGCTTTCTCCTGAGTTATCTTAACCCCAGTTTCCTTTATCATCCTGTTCTGGTTTTGCTCTCGCTGAGTAGTCACTCTTTGCTCAACTTTTATGTAACGCATAACTTTTATCTCAGTCCAAGAACACTCAGATTGTTCTTCTGGATATAAGTAAGTGCCTGAAAGAATCTCTATAGATACTCCCCGCATAATGGCATGAGAGGCCCACTTGACTTAACCATAGGAGCAAAGTGGTCTGGTTGGGATAATATTAAAATAGGCTGCCTGGGGAAGGTGGTAAAGATCAAAATAGGAACATGTTCTTAGTGAATCTTCCCTTCTCTTGCCTCCCTGGTTTTCAATTGTAATTTCACCATCTATTTCTCCACTCTACCCAAGATAGCTTCTTTTCCATCCTCCCAACAAGCCCATAAGTCCACTCTAAAACTGTGTGTTAACTATTTACTTGGTGCCAAGCCCTATCCTTTATACAGGTTATCTTGATTAATCATCATAACAACCCTGTGAAATAGAGATTATTATTTCAATTTTATAGATGAAGAAATTGCAACAGAGGACTTAAATAATGTGCTCAGAGTCCTATAGCCAGGTAGTAGGAGAGTGGGGATTTGAACCTGGTTGGGTCTGATCCCAAAGTTCACTATCTTAAAAACAAAATTACACACTCTTTGATAAAGACCAAGAATGAGTCATGGCACCTCTCTTTATTGATATAAGTTAGAACTTTCAACCTGAATCTAGCTATTTGGAACTCTGTAGTCACACACACACATTTTATTCATGAATTTAAAAGGCACCCAATCTTAAATCTTAAGCTCTTGGCTCTCCTTTTTTCTTTTCTAGATCACTCACCTATCTCCCTATCAAAGTAATCCCATCTCAAGCTTTCAGAGGACTTAATGAGGTCATAAAAATGTAAGTAAGATACTGCATATCAAAAGACATTTATAATTGGAATAAATTTTTCCCTCAGAGAACACATAGTTGAAAGGGGATAATTTTTCTAGGAGAGGAATTGTGTTTAGGAAACCCTAGTATTTTTATCTTTAAAGTACAAATAATACCCAGGGACCTTTGAAGAAAAGGTATGATTTTCAAGAGTTATTAAAATCCAGATAACTAACCTTGCTTCAGTGAACTGAATGTCTTTTGATAAGTGATGATAAATTACTCAAGTAGAAAAGAAGATAGATTTCAGTCATAAAAACTCTCCCTCTGCTAGAGCATCTATTCCCTCCTGTCACATTTTTAGATAACACCTACATAGAAGAAAATGTGTTGAAAGTTTATTGTGCATCAGAAGATTATCTTTGTATCTAAAATATAAGTGTATCACAAAAACACAGTGTCTATAGCCACACTGATAAAAGGCATTTATCAAAATTGTAAAGCAGCCTGATAATGCAATGTGATCTCATATTTGTGTTACATGTTAACTTCAATCCTATATCCCTGTGTCAGCTTCTAGGACACAAGATCCCATACGTGGAAAGAGAACTTTCAAAGGAGTCCAGTATTCCAGCATCCTCCTTAATGTTAGTCTGAGTCAAAGGACCTCGAGGCCATTTAGCTCCCGGAGAGCATCTAAACAATCCTCTGGGCTTTGGAAGCAGATCTGCATCTCTAAAGGCGATGCTGTGTCATCAGTCCTAGTTCCTTGGGGAACCTCTGATGGCTCTTTAGGGTATAAGCAAGCAATGAGGATATTAAAAATAATTCATTAAGAATTAGTGCATATCATAGGAAATACACTGCAGGTTACGTAAATGTCAGTTTGCTTGAGGCTAACCCTTACGCTTCTGCTCTCAAGTTTAAATGTTGAGTTTTTTTTGTTTTTTTTTTTTGGGGGGGTACACGGGCCTCACTGTTGCGGCGTCTCCCATTGCGGAGCACAGGCTCCGGACGCGCAGGCTCAGCGGCCATGGCTCACGGGCCTAGCCGCTCGGCGGCATGTGGGATCTTCCCGGACCGGGGCACGAACCCACGTCCCCTGCATCGGCAGGCGGACCCCCAACCACTGCGCCACCAGGGAAGCCCAAATGTTGAGTTTTGATAGCTTTTAATATATTAAGACCTCCTAGTGAGGAAAGCAGCCACAGTTAAATAAGTGAACCATTAGGGAGGAATAAGACGAATCAGCCTAGGAACTATCCATCACTGTGTTGTTCATAAAAGACCTTAACTGCCTTAGGCTCAGCCTTTCTGTGGGCTAAAGCTCTCATCAAGTCTGAAGCCTTCAGGGAATGTAAACATTAGATTTTGCGACTTCTTTCTCAGCCGGCAGCAAATGGTAGCTTCTGCTGGGATTTTAGGGGAACATTGACATTACCTACATGCTTGGCGGTGGTAAATATATGGCAAAATTGGTTCCTTTACTTTTGTGTCTTTTTTTTTTAAAAAATCAGCTCATTCACTTATCTATTCATTCATTTATACCCTATGTGCCAGGCTACATGAAGCCACCAGGGATTTAGAAGTGAATAGGACAATACACCTTGTCCTCAATTTGCTAATGAAGTGAAGGAAATGGTCAAATAAACAGACAGTCACAACACAAGAAGGACACTTCGTGTAGGAGTTGACCACTTTGCAATTGCATCAGAACAGGGTTTGGGGAAAGGGGTAAAGCGTTGAGAAACAATGAATCCTAACCCAAATTAAAACCCTCAGTAGAGTGATGGAGTTGAGAACCCAGACATTCTGATCCTGGCCCTGAATCTTCCCATGAGCATTATTTGCCTCTCCTCTCAGAGCTTTAATTCCAAAAACTGTAAAACAAGGGAATCTGACTGGATTTTCCCAAAGGACGTGCCCACTTCTAACAATCTGTGACTCTGAGTCAGAGATAAATAAGGAAAAGAACCTGTCGCGTCAACAGGGAATACTGAAACTTGCATTTCAACTGCATCTGGGTTGCAGGTGCCCACTGGTGTTCCTAAAGGAGGGGGGTGGGGGGGATGGGCGTGTTAGCACTTTATGATGTGAGGACAACTTAAGGCTTCCCTGTTCTTTTTTAAAAGGACACACTGGAGCCCCCAGTTGTTGGGTTGTACACACAGCTTATTATTATGCAGACACAGTCATTTCTTTCATGTTTCTTCTTCTTCTTCTTTTTTTTTTTTTTTCTCTCTCCCCTAGTGAAATCTCTCAGAGTGATTCCCTGGAAAAGATAGAAGCTAATGCCTTTGACAGCCTCCTCAATTTGTCTGAAATGTAAGCATCATATTGCTGTACACTATTACCCTCGCTTGCTGGAGCCCACTCAGTATTTGTATTCAAGCATCCACTGCTAGGAATCCAAGAGGAAAAGACCACAGCAATTACTAGGTCTGGGCAGGCACTAATTTCTCTCACTGCAGTGGCCTGAAGGTTGCCATGGTGACAACTGCTTCTCCCTGGGAGCTGTATAAACTCTGAAACATCACAACACAAAGCTGGAAATTAAAATTGACATTGTGGAGTCCTGTCAAGTAGCTCTTACCTTATGAAAGGGAGTGTATGGAGTTCTTGGGGTGGTGGAAAAATTTGGAAAGGAGCTTAGAGATCATGAATTAGTTCACTGGGGACTGTTTGGGCATATTCGTTTGTTTAGTAAATGGTTCTTGGAAACCTACCATGTAAAAGTGTTTGGCATGTGTATGTTGGATTTGTTGTTATTATTGTGATGTCTTTGAACTGAGTCTTAAAAATAATCCTTTCCAAATTATCATTCTCCTCCAATTTACAAAAAAGAGGGGATGGGAGAAGACTGGCTCTATTCAGTTTTCAGATGATAAACCTGTGGCCCAAAGAGGTTAACTGACCTGACACACAGCAAGTTAGTGCCAAGTTAGTGCTAGAAATCAGGTCATGTGACTCCTAAACCAGACTTCTTACTGCTGTCTTATTTGGCCCAAACCTGACCTTCTACAAACCACACCTGCAGAAGAGTTTCAAAAGTTACGGAAGCGAGAAAGATGTTAGCAACAAACATATTTTGAGCACTTGTGCTTGGCCTTTATTTATTCTAGGTTGTGTCATTTAATTCTCACAGCTGCCCTGCAAAGTGGTGTAATTATCTCTTTTGTTCATGGGAAGGAATGGGGGCTCAGAATGGTCGGTAACTTGACCAATGTGGCACCTTAGACAATGGCAGGGCTGGAATTCAACCCCAGCCTATCTTCAAAGCTTGTGTATTCTCCACTATACCACAAGGCCTCCCTATGAATGGTCCAAATAGCAATTATCTAAAGAGAATAATTAATTAATAAGTATGTGGGTACACATGCCAACCAAAGGTCAAATGCTACTGGAATACAGAGGAGGTAAAATATAAATCTCCCCCGGGAAATGATGGTGTAACCAGAGAGGTAAGACTAACTCACCAAACAGTTATGGGGAAATCCGAAGTAATGGGTGTTTTAGTGCAAAAGGTATAGTCTGGACTTCGCTGTGAAGTAGAATTTCAAGAGGGCAGTGGGGAGCGGGGGAAGGTCATTTCCATTACAGGTGACAGTCCTATCCCAGACCTGGAAATCTGAAACTCTTCAGTTTTAACAGACTTCCCAAGCAATGCTGAAGCAGAGCAGCTTGAGATAAATAAAGCTGTTCGTGATGCAGAGCAACATTTATTAATAGATAAAGTATCAATTTATCAATACAGAAAGAAAAATAAAGTGCTCTAAGGGAAAGTTTATGGACTTTTCCCAAAGAAGGCCCTGAGACTAGAATGTTAGCTCCCCGCAAGCGCTCTTTGTCTTGTTCACAGCTGTATCTCCAGCACCTAGAACAATGCCTGGCACATGCAGGTGCTCAATAGATGTTTGTTGACTGAATGAATATATGGATGAGTGGTCAGACCCCAAAAGAGTCTTAAGAAATAAAAGTCCTTTCCATCCTACCCACATAATGTCTTATGTGGCCCATGATTGCTTGACTCAGTTGTTGTAAAAATAATTACAACAAAACGTCACTCACCTCTTAAGAATCAAAGGGACAGAAAGGACGGAAATAGGCACCGAGAGTGGGTAACTTTAGAAGGTAGAATGCACGCTAGACTCAGAGTCAGAAAAACCGAGTTCACCTCCAAGTGCTGCTACTTCTCAGCTCTGTGGCTAGAGACAAATCATTCAACTTCCTGATTTCATCAACTGGAATAGTCACTGTTAACACTGGTGGAGGCCTTACTGTGATCGCGACACAGACATTTACTGCTCAGAAACCACACTACGAGGAAACCAAGCTTTAAGTGATGTATCCAAGGTCATACAATTAGTAAAACCAGCATGTAAAACCAAGCTGACTCCAGAGTCCGTCCACCTAACCAATACACTAGATTTTCTCTACAGAACAAGAGTAATTATCATTTCCTTAGGTGGTTGCTGCATGGGTTAAAAAAGCCAAATGCATGTACTACCTTTTATTGAATCCAAAGTAGACAGAACCCAGTAAATGTGGCTGCTTCCCAAAGTCACTGGGGAACTAGGGAGACGAGCAATAACGCCACTGTGGTATTATGGCTGTACTTTTGTATTTTGCAAAGCCCTGCCTTGTACATTATCTCTACCTATTGTGTTACTCACTACCTGCCAACCTGTGAGGTAGGAAGAGTACTATTATTATTCTAATTTTACAGAAGGGAGCATTAGCTCCGGGAAGTTAGGAGGCTTGGCATCATCACACAACCAATTATCTATAGAATGGACAAAAAGTGCCCCCAATCCAAGCCCCCGGCCTCTGCCCTGGGCTTTTACAAAGACTGAGTGCCCATCTGGATAACTGGTCAGTGTGACTGCCAGCACACTACAAAGAAGACCAGTTTGCCTGCAAGGACAAGTAGCCAATTTGTTCATTTCTCCTGAGAATGGAATCTCCCATCACCCCCAGCGTGCCGGCTCCGTGGTGGGGCACGACCTAGCTGGCCAGGAGCCCTGGATGTTGGTGCTTCCTCAGGGGGTGCAAGGGAGAATGGAACAGACTGCCAGCTATGATGCTGACACCTATCTCAGCAAGAGGTTGACAGCAGAACTTCCTGGCAATAGCCAACCAGCTCTCACCATTCCGTTTCTATCCCCAGGGTCCCTGGAGTTCCCCTCAAGCACAGGAAAGTCACTTGATTTTGTTGATGCCACTTTCAGCCAGCATCCTCTGGTGACCATGACCTTGGGCACTGCAAACGAAACACGTCTATTAAACGCTGCCTGTTTCTCCCTCTCTCTTTACAGACTGATCCAGAACACTAAAAATCTGGTGTACATTGAGCCCGGAGCATTTACAAATCTCCCCCGCTTAAAATACCTGTGAGGAATTTTCCTTTTTTAAGCAATTGGGGAGGGGAACATGGGCATCTGATGAAAACCTAAACAATTAAAAGGTTGGAGAGAATTTTCAAACCACATATTTAGCATTACCTGCATGTCTGTCCTCAGCCCTCTGATTAAAATTTAATCAGCATTTCTTATCAGCTACCGTGCTGGGTGCTTTCAAATACCCGTAAGTGGTTCCCAACATTTCCTCCGTCCCAAACATCCAAGAAGAGTATCACCCCTTTGCAAAGATTTTCAAAGTGATGGTAGACATGGAACAGGGAGGTCAGGACACTTTAAAAAGGGTAAATCGGCATCTCTAAGGTGAGGTGGTGAGGCAGAGAGAACATAGGTGAAAGTGGAAGAGGCAATTCTGATTTGATCCCCATCCCTGGTTGAAAATTACTGATCTCCTTTCTCTCATGTGTTCATTCATTCGTTCAGTGAAAACTTCTAAAGCATTACTTTGAGGTAGGCACTGTGCCATATAAGCGAAATCATTATTTTCTATTTCCCATTAAAACTTATTTAAGTCCACTAGTTAGAACTATAAGTTAAGTACCACTGTAGCCCAGCAGATTCATTGCCTTGCCAGCAAAACCAGAATTCCTGAAACTTGATACAAATCTATAAATTAATCACCATGGATCTTCTCATATATCAAGTAATCACTTATTCACACAGAAAAAAATGAACATTTAACCCTCTAACACAGATGTCCATTCTCTCTTCTTCCTGATGAATTAAATTTCATAAAATCTCTAGAGGATGCAAAGTCCACAACCCCTACCAGCTGGAAAAAAAAAAAAAAAAGAGAAGGAGGGGCAGACACCTCTCTAGTGTTCCACAACATCCAAGCAGTCCTGCCCTGGGGGATGGGCACGAGTGTAGCTCCTTCGGCAGCTCTAACGCTGGATGATGATTTCTAACCCGAGTGTCCTGATTTTCCAGACCTCCGAGGGGTCTATGGGACACATAAGTATCTGCAGCATCAACTACTTTGGAAAAACATAAGAAAATCCCAGAACCAAACTTGACCACTGCAGCCCCTCGTTGTCAAAGGATCATTGTCTTTATTAAATAGCATTTCACCCCTAAAAAGCAATATTCCCCCAACCCCGGTACACACTGCAGTCCAAGCCCACACTGCCTTCACCAGCCACAGACAGGGCAAGGATTGTGTGATCTGGGGTAACAGGTAAGGAAAAGAACCAGAGTGAGCCCAAAGAGAAAGATGGCTTCCTTTCATTGTCACCAGAGTGCCGGGCAGTTCATTTCAGTTGTCCAGTGTCCATGACTGGTGAATTTAAAACGTGATTGGGGGAAGATCCAGATGCCTGGACTCCTCTCCCGTTCTTGTGTAATAAAATATCCTTCAATTTAACCTATCACTGAAGCCTCTCTCCTCTTTGAAGGCTAAATAGAAGGTGGGAGGAAAAGAAGGGGAGTCCTGAGTAGCTCCAATAACCCAAAAAATGTTTAATGATCTCAGTGAGATACAAGGAAGAACTCCCTGAATCGCAAGGTAGCTAAATAAAGGGAGATTGTTAATAATGAGGAAATGGATTTCTCACATGGAGATTAATCCTCCTGAAGTGTTTGAGTTAAAACCTGTTCTAAAGTAGTGAGATGCTTTCTGGAACCATCAAGAGCACGGAATAAACTAGTTAGCAAAAGGAAATGGAACGCAATACAATACGAAAATGCAATTGATGCAATAGTAAAAAGACAGGCCGGAAATATTTACAGACGTAAATGAAAAAGACTTAAAAGTTTAGTCCCATCTCCTAGATCTCTAAATCGGAACCATTAGAGTAACTACTCCCACAGTGTTAGGGGCTTTTAAATTCTGATGACCTTCAGCAGCTAGAAGTGTTACTGATAAAGCCAAACTCCATGTTTTTAAATTTAATGTGAAAATAGTATTACAAAGTGCCTTTCTACCGCTTTTATCTTTATTCCTTTATAACAATCACTTTTACTCACTCCGCCCACATTCCCACCCTGCCCCAAACCACAGGAGCATCTGTAACACAGGCATCCGAAAGCTTCCAGATGTTACGAAGATCTTCTCCTCTGAATTTAATTTCATTCTGTAAGTACCAGGCTGATTGCTATGCATAACAGTTTCCTATTTGCATCTGAAATTTGCAAAGTAAATATTTCTCATTTCATTCCTCAAGGGAAATTTGTGATAACTTACACATAACCACGGTACCAGGAAATGCTTTTCAAGGGATGAATAACGAATCCATAACACTGTGAGTAAACTGGCAGATTCACGCTCTGCCATACAGTTCCTGCCATTCCCACTTCTAGATTGAGGTGGGCTCTTTCTCATCTTTTACCATGTTCCTGACTCTCTGGTGACATTCTTTTTGACCTAAAATGCCAAGGGTGAGAGGAGTTGTGTGGGATGGCAGCTAGGTCACATGTTCACATGACAATCAACCAACCCATTAACTTCAAAATTAATCAAATGGGCCCTGAGGATTTACAGTGACCAAATTTCCAACTGATGAAATTATTCACTACATCAGTGGACTGCTTTGAAGCTAAGAAGAGACAGCCTGGAGGGGAGTCGCTGCCCTGGTTAAAAGAGAGCATAGAAATTTCAAGTTTCAACTGAGAAGAGTTTGAAAGGATATTCTCCAAGTAGGTAGAGTAGTTGATCAATGGACCCTGCTCTCTCTCTCTCTCTCTCTCTCTCTCTCTCTCATTTTTCACCCTCCCCTTAGAACCTGCTCACTTTGCTTCTGAAGGGACACCATCGATGCCCATTCCCTAAATCCTTTAATACCTGAAAATAATGTCTTTTTATCTGGCAGTCACTTATCAGGTTATCAGGCTCACAGGCCTATCCCTTTCATGCTCTTTCCTAAGGCCTTGCTACTAAAAGTATGGTCCATGGACAAGCACCTACAGCATCTTCTGAGAGCTGGTTAGAAATGCAGACTCTCAGGCCCATCCCAGACCTACTGACTCAGAATCTGCATTTTCATAAGATTCCAAGTGATTCCCATGCACGTTAAAGTTCAAGGGGCATCATCCTAAGATAACCCAACTCATTCTCTTCACTGTACACCTGCCTGGCTTCCTTCCCCTGGGATCCCTGCCGTCTTTACAGGGGGGCACCTTCCTTTGCCCCACCATTCAGAGGCAGCATCCTGGGTACCATGTCTCATTTATGTCCAAAGCCCAGTGACAAGTGTTCAACCCTGCTCCCCACATCCACATCCTCTCACTCATTCTGCTTTGGTTACAGCCCATGGCAGGATCTGTGATGAGGCCATAAATGAGCTTAAATGTCCTTAAAGAAAGACGGAGCGTGCATTGGGTGACCCTGAGATGAGGAGGTAGTTGTGAAACAAGAGAAGTGACCATCTCAGAGGACTCTCTTCTCTACAGTGGATTCTAGAAATTGGTATCAAAGGTACACTGCATTTGAATAGTACTTTTACTTTGTGTAGGTGTAGTTCAACACACGCAGGTGTCATGTTACAAAGCTGTGGCCAATATGGCATTGACTCAGAGTGTTGCAGGCAAAAGAATACAGAGCAGCAACCAAAAATAGTTTCAAAATGACTCAAATTCTTAACTTAAAACTCTTGAACACCAGAAATGAGACTAGACCCTAGAAAACCTTCTCTACAGTCTTTCTACTCCTCCATTTCCCTCATGTACTGTAGCTCTTCCAGCTGTTTAGAAAGTGTTTCTGACTCACCATTGTATACGGATCTGGAACTACTCATTCATCATGCCCCCTGTCAGAAACAGGGCATTTACAGAGCAAACACTGAGTGGGGAGGTACCTCACGCTTTAGGATTTGGGGTCTTTCCACGTCTTTATTGAGGACACAAAAGACATGTAAGATCCATGGCTTTGAGAAGCTTATAATCTCAATGGGGGAAAACATGAAAGAAGGAAAGAATAATACAAAAGCCACTAGACATTCACTGTGAGTGTGTGGTACACAGAAATGAGAAGTATTGGAGAAGTCCTCTTGGGCTGGAGAATCGGAGAGGCTGCAGACTTGAGTTAGACCTTGTAGAATCAGTAACATTTGTATGAGTAAAAGTGATAAAAGCAGCTAATATTTATATAGCACTGACACTGTTTTAAAGTACTTTTTTAAACTCATTTTAGTCCCGCAGCAACCCTATGAGGTAGGAACTATCAGCCCCACTTTTAGATGAGGAAACCAAGGCACTGAGAATTTAAGTAATTTGGCCAAGGTCAAGCTTTAGACTCGGACAGTCTTGGCTCCAGAGTCATGGTCTTACCCATTTTGTGATACCATATACCGAGAAAAGGGGAATGAATATTCCAAGTGGACATGAGCGAAAGCATGGCTGTGGGAAGGAGGAAAATGGGATGAGGCATACTTATTGCGAGTAAACATCCTGCTTAAGAAACGGAAAATACATTTAGATAAATGGCAGGGGTGGAGGAGACACTGGATTGCAGAGGGTTTTAAATGCAGGGATAAGGGGCTAAAGGCTTAGAAATAACCCTGAAAAAAGTATTAAGAAGAAACCACTCAGTAGAGTAGACTTTAATTCAAAGATCACAAATATCCAATACTCCCTTTGATTTTCACCTAAATCTAAAAATAAGCAGGAACCAATAGGTACTCCTCCCAGATACATGCACAGCAATGGGGGTGGAGTGGAAAAAGAATGAAAGAGCGGAAGATGTGGAAGAGGACCAATAAGAAAATGAACGTTGAGATAACCCATAGGGGCCTATGAGCTCACAAGATGGGGCCACCCCACCGACGCCAAGGGACAACTAAAGGTTTCTTCTCACACATCACATTTCAGCATTGGTACATAAGAGCTGCACAGTGGTTTTATTAGGGGCCATTAACTTATTTTCGTTATGATTTTAAGAAGAACAGTGCCTACCGGCAGGGCACAACTGCCCCACCTCTGAAGTTAATGACTGCAGCTCCATCTCTCCCAGACAGCGTGCGTTGGGAGCGCGCATTGGCATTGTGCTTCCAGCGCCTCCTCACTCTTGGCCCTTCATCTGGAAAGAAGTGATTAGTCATTCGCTTGGCACCTGTTCTCAGCCGAATGGGCCCTTCTGTAAGTGAAGGACCATGTGGAGCACCCCGTCGGAAAAGGGTATTACATTCAAAGAGGAAAGCCTTATTTCCTGAGCTATAAAGTTCAACTCTCTAATTAGAAAATAATGAAAGCAAGCCTTCTCTTTTCATTATTAGTAGTATTTGAGAGTTTGGTTTTCATGGAACCTTTCCTGTCCTCCCTCCACCCAGATCTTTACCAACTGTGAGCTCATTTAATGAAAACAAAACACTTCACTTGATGCTCGAGAAGCTCAGTGGGGCTAATGCTAAAGCTATGCATTATGCTGTTATGTCCCTTCATAGCCAATTTGGCTTCTCATTAAATCCCCTCAGGAGGCTACCTTGAAATGTTCCCCCCTGAATGCGCAGGGTTTGGCTGCACCACCTTTCAAATATTCTAGATGACTTATCACACCAGTCTCAAAAAGGAGTCAACCTTGATTCACGTCTGAACTCCACACAGAGAAGGAAAGATCACAGCAATTAATTCTCTAAGACCCTTCGGAGAAGGGTGACCTGGCAAAGGAAGACAAGACTCCAAGCTACACCTGTGACAAGCCGCAGTGGAGAGGCTATTGGGCGCTGAAGTAGAAAGCCTGGCTTCCAGTCCTGGCTCTGAGTCTAACCAGCCTTAGTTGAGTCACACCACGGCAACATGCCTCTGCCTCTGTCTCTCCAGTGGGATTATTAATACCTCCTTGTGCAAATTCAATTACATTGTGTCAACCACACTGTACCACCACTTAAAAGCTCATATTCAGCAAGCCAGTTATTTCAGACCATCATGAAAACATCGTGTGTCATCTCTTTTTAAACATTTTTTATTTTGAAAATTTTAACTGACAAATGGAATCCATTTGTCTTTCCACTGACAAGTGGAAAGAACTGCACGATGAGTAGCCCTGTACACCTTACCGAGTTTCACCTACTATTAACAGCTTACCACACCCACTCCATCTCTAGATAGCTAAGTACATACAACGCATTTCCCTCTTGCCAAACCATCCAAAAGAAGTCTATAGGCATCATGACACTTCCTACCTAAATTCTTCAGCATGTATCTCCTTAAACAGAAACATTCTACATTACAACACCGTTACACCTAAGAAAATCAGCATGGATTTAATGACATCATCCAACCTACAGTCTATATTCAAATGAAAATGTCTTTTATAGATATTTTTTAAGTCAGAATTCAAAGTTTATACATTGCATTTTTACTGTTATGCGCCTTTGTCCTCCCAACCTTACCTCCCATCCCCCCCTCCTGAGAACTGCCCCCCTGCCTTCCTCTGTTCTGTATGACACTAATTCCTTTGAGGGCCCAGAACAGTTGTCTGGACTCATCTGACTGCATTGTCCTGATTAGATTCAGGTCAACATTTCTGCAAGAATACTGCAAAGGGGAGGTTATACATCTCCCACTGCATCCAACCAGGAGGCCCATTGTGTCATGTTGTGCCACTCCTTGGCCATCTGGTTAAGGTGGTGATTGCCAGACCTCTTCATTGTAAGGGCACATTTTTCCCTTTGTCATAAATAAGTAAACTATTGTGGGATACTCTGAGTTCATGTGACTATCGAGTTGGCCAACAACCTTTCGCCCAATGGTTTCAGCATCTGTTCATTATTGAGTTATTATATAGAGAGCTACAAAATGATGGTTTTAAACTTATCACTCCTCTACATTTATCAGCCAGCCCTCTTCTGTATAAAAGAGGTTTCCTTCTTTTTCCTTTTCCTCTCTTTCTCTCTTGCTCTCTCTTTTTTTCTAAAATCTTTATTGGAGTATAATTGCTTTACAACGGTGTGCTAGTTTCTGCTTTATAACAAAGTAAGTCAGCTATACATATACATATATCCCCATATCCCCTCCCTCTTGTGTCTCCCTCCCACCCTCCCTAACCCACCCCTCTAGGTGATCACAAAGCACTGAGCTGATCTCCCTGTGCTAGGTGGCTGCTTCCCACTAGCTATCTATTTAATATTTGGTAGTATATATAAGTCCATGCCACTCTCTCACTTCGTCTCAGCTTACCCTTCCCCCTTCCCGTGTCCTCAAATCCATTCTCTACGTCAGTGTCTTTATTCCTGTCCTGCCCCTAGGTTCTTCATAACCTTTTTTTTTTTTTAAGCCTCCATATATATGTTAGCATACAGTATTTGTTTTTCTCTTTCTGACTTGCTTCACTCTGTATGACAGACTCTAGGTCCATCCACCTCACCACAAATAACTCAATTTCTTTTCTTTCTATGGCTGAGTAATATTCCATTGTATATATGTACAACATCTTCTTTATCCATTCATCTGTCGATGGACACTTAGGTTGCTTCCATGTCTTGGCTATTGCAAATAGAGCTGCAGTGAACATTGTGGTACATGACTCTTTTTGAATTCTGGTTTTCTCAGGGTATATGCCCAGTAGTGGGATTGCTGGGTTGTATGGTAGTTCTATTTTTAGTTTTTTAAGGAACCTCCATACTGTTCTCCATAGTGTCTTGCTCTCTTTTTAAGCATCACTATGAAACATGGATTTTTCTAAAATTTTATTCAATATATTATACTGCATTGCTGTCATCATTATTTTAGATACCTGTCACCTTTTTATTGTTGCATGTGGTAAGTTGACATGAACTTGGCTGTGGTGGAGGGAAACAGAAAAAAACTCAGTACTGCTGAAAAGCAAGAGGCATGCTCATATCAGAGAGAGGAATCCCTTGCTATAGAGACTGCGAGCCCCACAGAAATGGGGGAATTCTGATGAACATCCAAAAGTAGGGTCATGGCAGCATATAGCAGTGACCAGAGACAGCTACCCATACAATGACTGCCAGGGTATCCACTAAAGAAGTGTCTTCATACATGAGGAATCATTCAGATATAAAAGGACTTCAGCAAAGTACTGCATGAAGAAAGTGGTGATGGATAGGATAGGATCCCTCTGCTTTAGGATGGTGTTTATATAGTCATTCGATAAAAATTTGCTTATAGATATACTACCACGAGGCATATTTTCTAAACTAGTATGCTTTCCCCTTCAGTAACAAATATTCCTAATTCTGCAAGGTCTGACTCAAGTCTCACCTCCACCATGCAGCCTCTCTGACTTCTCCAACCCAGGAGGACTTCTCATTTCTGTGTACCACACGTGCTCACAAGGAATGTCTACTGGCTTGTATTATTCTTTCATTACTTCATGTTTTCACCTATTGAGATTATGAGCCTCTCAAGGACATGGATCTTATATGTCTTCTGTGTCCTCAGTAAAGACATGGGAAGACCCCAGATCCTAAGGCGTGAGGTACCTCCCCATTCAACGGGGTCACTTTGTGAGACCCCAAGGATCTGTAAACCTAAATTAGGCTTTCTTCTTTGAAATCATCCAAAAACTAGGTGGCTACATGATCAAGTGGGAACTATGGCAGAATGTCTAAGACTGCTAATATAACCCCAGAAATGCTTTTAAAGCCCCAGGACTATTTGGAGTTAGCTACAAGGCAGTATTCAGAATTAGAGTGTCATCTATGATTAAGTTCTAAAGCCCGAATCTTATTTTGAATAAAAAGGTGCCATTCTCTCTGTCTGAGTCAACATTTCTGACATTTGAATAGAGAATGTAGACACTGCTTTAAAGTAAGGTACGGCTATTATAATAGAGGAGAGAGAAAAATTCATTTCTATGCCTGTGACAGCATCCTCAAAGCAAAGGAAGCCCTCCTCATTTAATTCTGACACCACGATGTTTTAGAAAAAAGCTGTGTGAAGTGACTCCCCAGATGTTTTAAAGGGCATTTAAAGCATTGTGCAGCCCTGACAGCATGAGGTTTCCCACTCACGTCTGTAATTTCTCCGAAGTAAGGAAGCCACTCTTTTAATCAAAACAAGGCAGGACATTCTGTTGTCTGCAAACGTTAAGAACAGAGCCAAAGAGCGGTAGCTGAAAAGGAAATGGTGAGCCATTTTCTTTGGAAAGTTGAAAGAAGCAGAACCCAGGCTATAAAAAAAAAATTATTTTTAAGACATAAAAAATGTCCAGATACAAAAATGTCAATGGTGCCAGCATAGACCAAAGGTGGTTGAGGGCCCCCGGAGAATGAGTACATTCGGGGCAGCCCAGGCCACTGAACTGACCTGCTCTACCCGGGAGAAGAAAGGCCCCTACCTCAATAGAGGAGAATGACAGTTCAATTAGACAGGTCACTGTATTTCATGACATGCTGTCCAAAGCATGGAAAGGGAGATCTTTTTCTCTGTTCTGGCCAGACAGCTGGAAGCCACTGTTAAGTATAAGAAGAAGAAGAATCGTAGGAGCAACACATGAAGCACTTACTTTGTTCCAGAACCTATTTCTAAGTACTCAGTGTATGTTTACTGTTTTAATCCTCACAACAGCCTTTTGAGGTCAAGACTATTATTATCATCTGTTTTCAGATTACCAAATTGAGACACAGATAGGTTAAGTAAGCTGCCCAAAGTAACTCAGTTCATAGGTAGTAGAGCTGGGATCCAAGCCCAGGCAGTTGGGTTCAGGGCTTGCAGACTTAACTGCGAGGCTGCACTTAGAGCAATGGCATTGTAAGCCCCACCAAAAAAGCCAAGCATAAAATCCTAATATGTATCAAAAGTAGGATCAGGGTATCACATACCAGTGATGAGGAACTGGCATCCAGACAAGTGCTGGCAGCTTTGCTTTGCTAAAAGCACGGCAGGGGCTACTTTTTCTACACATGTAGTTCCACCACTAAGAAGGTAGAGAAAGCAGTAAGGGGACCAGAGTCTGGACTCAATTCTCTCCAGCAGACCATCTGATTTGCGCTATGGAAATAATGAGAGCTGTACCATCCTGTGATATACCCTAGGGCAAGGTCCCAAAGTGGCATGCCCAAAGCTCACTGGGAGAGCTTGTTATAAAAGTGCACTTTCCTGGATACCACGGCCAGGTTCTGATTCCGTAGGTCTGCAGTGCACCCGGTCAGTAGGTCTGCATCTGCATTTGTGGCCAGCAGCTCCAGATGATTCCCATTCAGTGGATGGAGGAGAATGATTTGACAGACACTGGCCTAGACTCTAAGAAATCCAGTTTCAAAGGAGTCCAGAGAAAAGACAGGTATGATTTCTTCATCTAAAAGAGATTACTGCAAAGGAATTCAATCCCCAAAATGACAAGAGACTGCCAAAGGGACAATATTCTAAGTGTAAAATAAAAAGAGAATTCTAGTGGGATTGTGTGTAAGTTGTGTGTAATGCCACAAGACAACAGAGATAAACCAAATACCAATCCCCTCGGATTCTACAATATAGACGGGGACAGAAAACTATTGAAAAATGGCATCCAACAATCCATTACAGAATATAGTTAAGAGCTCGTGTGTGAAGCTGTAAACTCAGAAGAATTCCAGAAGGAAGCCCATGGGAGCAGGGAAAGCCAGACAAGGCTCTTCCTCCCGTGGAAGGGCAAGGCCACCGCTCCACCCAGCCTGTTGACTGAACTCGTGTTAGGTAGCAAGCATTATGAGAGATCTGGGGGTTTAACAAAACGAATTAAATATGCTCCCCTGCTCTCTTTGAACTCAATTATTTTGTAATCTCTATATTTTCTGAATTTCAGTGTTCAAGTGTCAAGCTTCAACACTGAGTCCCAACTATACTTATTTACATGCTGGTTTGTCTCAGGTGTGTTGATGGAAAGAGACGCCCCCCAAACACACACACACACAAACACACACTATATACATACATATTACACACATCCACACTACACACATACACATACAATGAAGTTAAATCCCACGCTTGTTTTATTTAACAAAGGCTAGAGAAACCCTGTGGACAGCAGCCGCCTGGAGGAGTAGCTGGAGACTGTGTCTAAACTGTTTCTCATGCCACCCCCAACCTGTCCCTGACATGGGCGTACAGCTGCCAGCAACCCTGTAAAGGGAAGCTAGCACCTGGCCAGATGCGGTGACTTAACTTTATATCATACCACAGCCCTTTCTCACTTGAGTCTCATAGCATTGTTCATAAAGAATTTACACAAATATTTCTATCTGAGACTGTGGCTTTCAAACTTGCTTGGCCATGATTTACAGTGAGAAATTCATCTTATATATAACCATTTGTTCATCCAATTCATTTAACATATATATACTGTAATCCTCCCAGGCGCCAGGCACTGTCCTACATGCAGGGGATTCTGCAATGAACAGAACAGTTTGAATCCTTGCTCTCATAAAGGTTACATTCTGCCAGGGAGGCAGACAGTAATATAATCATGGGTCAGATGCTAATAAAGCAAATCAGAGAAGGGAGACAGAGAATGCTGGAATGCTGGGGGGGCAGTTTAAATAGGGTGGCCAGGAAAGCCCACGCCGAGAACATGACATCAAACATAGCTCTACAGGAGGAGGAAGAGGGGCCGTGTGGCTGTCTCAGGGAAGAAGAGTCAAATCACCCAGCAAAACTGAGGTGCTGGAAGTAGCCCCAGTCACAGTGTGTGCTGGTCTCATTTCCACCTATTGTGAACTTTACACAAGTCACTTTCTTCTCTGAGCCTCTTTCCTTCTCTGTCAAATGAAGGGTTGCCGCTTGCTCCTCTCCAAGCTCTTTTCTGCTTCTAACGTTTCCCAGCATCTGTGTTCTAAGGAGTCTCCTATGTCTTGTTCTGGGCAGACTTATACGTATATATGTATACATATACTTACATGTACATAACATTCAAAAATGGTGGAACAAAACTTCAGAAAGAGTACTACCCCGATTACATGCAACATACTCTAACATTTTCCATTTTGTTCCATTCTGTTCTATTCCATTTTTTTTAAGGCTGATTGTACCCAACTAAATTGATTTCACTATCCACTAATAGGTCTTAAAGAACTGTTTACAGACATTGAAATCTTGGTTGTGGAACAAAATGTGGCATCAGCAAAACCACAGACTCATCCAAGAAAAAGAAACACTCACTCAGTACTGGAGCCTTCTTCTGCCCTCAGCTTTCGGCGACCCAGAAAGCCCATGTGCCCAGATTGGCCTGTAGAACCAGACACAAGACTTGAGTGTTAGACAGCTCTAGCCTCACATTCCAGTTCTGCCACTGTTTTCTCTGACCGTAAGCAAGCTACACAACAACATGAAGGCTTAGGTTTCTGACCAGAGCGATGGGAGTGACGATGAGGATGAAATCATAAATATGTAGAATGGTTGATCAATATCTGGCACTTAATAAACACTTAACAAATTAGTGGTGGTGCTGGTGGTAGAGGTGGAGGCCAACTAGAGCAAGAACACAGTCTCATCTCAGCAGGCCCCAAGGATCGAAGATGTTAGAGAAACAGAGCTAGATATTGTAAATGCCAGTAATTATCTTAGTAATAAATGTCACAGAAGGAAGAATGTGTGATTCCAAACTGTGTTTCTTTCGCTCCTAAAACCTCTCTCCTCCCTCCTTAGAAAACTATATGGAAATGGATTTGAGGAAATACAAAGTCATGCATTCAATGGGACAACGCTGACTTCCCTGTAAGTATGTGCTTATTTCCCCAGCTCAGAAATATTACTCTGGCTACCAGATCACATTCAACCTTCAGCAACTAAGTCAGAACAAAAATAAACTTTCAAGTGGCTGGTCCTCAGTGCGGTACGCATGTTACTAGGCAACTGGCTGGCTGGAAACCACAGAGCACCCTGATATCGAAGATAGATGCAGCCTGCATACATTGAAGTTGACAGTTTGCTGAAATATTCAACACCCTACTTTAGGCTCCCCCACCTCACAGCCTCCCTCTCTAGTCCCCTCGCTCTGGTCGATGGTGTGTTAGAGGCAGCGTGATTTCAGTGAAGAAATTCTTCCTCCCGGCCCCACTGCAGAGAAATCGGATAATGCCATTTACCAGCCGATTCAGCCACAA
Source organism: Monodon monoceros (assembly GCF_005190385.1). Lineage (NCBI taxonomy): Eukaryota > Metazoa > Chordata > Mammalia > Artiodactyla > Monodontidae > Monodon > Monodon monoceros. The sequence continues at coordinate 48,600,309 of NW_021703775.1, forward strand.
CAGGCCCACACAGAAGCCCATCTCCTTACTGCTGCGGGCTGGGTCGGCGGGGGGGACGCAGGGGGGAGTAAGGAGTTCACATTCCACAAGGTGAGGGAGCCCTGCGTTTTCACCACATCCTACCCCAGTCCCCAGTGTTAACAGCCTTCAGCTTTAGAGAAGCATCCCTACTGCTCCCTTCACTGTTCTCAACCTTTCTTTCTATGGCTCCTTTCCTAAAAAAGGGGCTCATTCACAAAGCTCGCAGGGCCAGGGTGGAGGCTGCTTGAACCACGACAGGTACCGGGTAGGGTGACAACCAGCATACACTTGTGTACAGTAAAACCTAACAGCACATGAAAGGCTCAACTAAAGCCAAAGTTAAGGAAAACAAACAAATGAAAAGGCTTTTAATAATAAATAAGCCATATGTATAAACCATGGTCTACACCAGTGCTTCTCAAATAACACACATAAGAACCACATGGAGACTGCTAAAACACAGGCTCCTGAGCCCCACCCCCAGACATTTTAATTCAGTGGGTCTAGGGTAGGGCCCGAGAATTTGAAATTTTAACAAACTCCCAGGAGATGCTGACGCTGCCGGTCTGAAGTTAAGTAGCCTAAGTCTATACAATATACTATTTATTTTAACTACAAATATTAACCAAAGACCCTATTATATGGATACCATGTTATATAGCTTGGTGGAGAAGAGAATGGATCTAACGGTCACGAACTGGGACTCAAACTCCAATCCCATTATTTATCACCTTGACCCTGAGCAAGTTACTCAACCAAAATCTAAACCACAGTGTCTTCGTCCGTAAAGTGGAGCTGCTGACAGTCTTGTTTGGAGGATACGGCCACCAAAATGAAAAGGTCTGTTTTGCATCCTCAGTACTTAGCACGGTGCCTGGCATAGAGTACGTGCTCGTTTATTATTTGTTACATTATACAGTTAATTATGAACGAATGGCAATTAAATAAGATTGTATTTTTATGCAGTTAGCACAGGTCTGGCACATACTAAGTGCTCAAGGAATGGTAGCTTTTTAAACAGTTGTCCTTCCTACCATGGAGTGGGTTTTCCCTCATTTTCTTGTTGGCTTGAATTCAACGCAGGGTTCACTCTGGCCAATCGAATCTGCTTCTGCCAAATTAAAATCAGAGGCTTATCCTCTCCTGGCACAGTACTCTCAGATGCCCCGTTCTGTTATTCACTCGACAAGTGTTTGCCAAGCATCAGCTACGTCTGAAGGAACATGCTATATTTTGAGGGGAAATGAAGATGAAGAAGCCCCGGTGTTTGCCCTGCAGGAGCTTACAGCCTAGGAAGAAACATCTCCAAATGGTATATAAACTGTACACTAAGTAGTTACTAAAACAGAAGGCAAAATATGGTGCCTGGCCTGAGAGAGATAAAGTCCTCTGAGATTTCGAAGGCAGAAGAGAAGGAGGTTAGAGAAAGCCTCATGAGAGATGTAGATTTTGAGCTGAGCCTAACTTGGACAGGCAAAGATGGAAGGAAAATGCACTCCAGTCAGAGGACAAGAAGAACAGCCCAGAGGAGAATGCATGGGATGTGCTCAAAGACCAGAAAACAGTACCTTTTAGAAAGTCCTAGATGTGGGTTAGAGACAAAGCAGGAAGGGCCTCAGATGCTAGGGTAAACAATTTGGACTCTCTTCTGTAGAGAATAAGCCGTTGAAAGTCCTGGGATAGGAAGTGTGAGAGGGGTGCTTAAAGAAGGTTGGCTCATGGGTTAGCAGGGAGGACAGAGGGCTGGAAGGGGCAGGCCAGGGCTAGGGACACAGAAGTCAGAATTACCTGAGGAGAGCGGATGGGTGAAGTTCTTTGTGGCTGAGGTCACCTGCACAAGGAGGAAAAGTAAGAGGATTGAATATAAAATTGGGGGGAAACAAGAGATAAGGAAAAGAAGCCAGAGCAAAAGCAGAGGTGAGAGGCCAATCAGCAGAGTACATCTTTGGGAGGTCAGGGAAAGCAGAGCGTAAGGTGGGAGGTCCTTGGTCAGCAGTGTCTCAACGGCTTTAGAGGCGCCAGAATGGGTGTGGACTTAGAAAAGTCCCAAAGTCCCGTTAGTATGTATTCCCCATACCTCACTGTCGCCAGAAAGAGGAAGCCGAGAACACAAATCAGTTTGCCAAGAACACAAGTTAATTCCATTCATTTATTCATTCAACACACCCTTATTAAGCATCACCAATACATTAGGCACTACGTTAAGTGCTGTGTCTACAATGGTACAGTGGAAACAGTCCCTGCCCTAACGAAGTTTCTGTACTAGCAGAAGAGACAGGGAAAAGGCAAGTAAATAAATGAAGTTATTGCAGGTAGTGATACGTACTGTGAAGGAAATAACCTATCCCTGAGATCTGAGAGAGTACCAGGGGCAGACTGACTCTAGGTTAGGTGCTCAGGGACAGCCTCACCAAGGGTATGATATTTAGGCTGAGCCTAAAGGATGACAAGGAGTCCGCACTGGCAATCATCAGACAAAGCGCATTACAGAAAGAGGTGGCAGCATGTGCAAAGGTCCTGAGGTGGGCAAGAAAAGAAGTTGATAAACTCCAAGAATTGAGAGGAGGCCAATGCGACTTAAGGGTCATCGGCAAAGGGAACACTGGAAGAGATTAAGCTGGAGACGCAGCAGGAGCAAGTCATCAGGACTGAGGGGCCGTGAGAAGGAGTCTGAATTCTCTTCCAAGAGCGAGCAGACCCATTGAAGGGTTGAGCAGGGCAGAGGGAGTAGTTTTCAAAACCGTCAAGCAAAAGTTTCAAACTATGGGCGTGTCCAGCCCCATTTCTGACACCTTCCTCATATAAAGGCCTGTCCAAAGTTGTTCAGAACAATGACACCATAGCCCTACAAAGTTCTCAAATGCGTTATTTACTAAGACAGACAGGGTGGAGAGGAGCAGCTTCAGAAGGTTACCCCCAGACACCTCCAGGGGTCCGAGAGCCCAGCCCTACCATTCCCGGAGCACCCCCATCAGGGAAGCCTTGGCTGGAGTTTGGGAGTTCTCCCACTGTACTTCAAAAAGTCATCCTTCCTATCCTTCTCACACCTAGAAGGCCTTGCCACTTGGGAGAGTTCCCAAAAGCAACCCCCAGGAAACTGTGGTAGATAACTTTTGGATTTATTTTTGACCAAGTTACATAATACAGAGTTATCATTATACAAAAAGATCTGAGTTTTAATAAAACATGAGAAATGCTGTCCTGAAATTTGAACAATTAATTTGACCTGGCTGACATGAGGATTATTTGCTCACAGAGCCCGGTTTCAATGATTTATGACCATAACTGAACATAATTAAAACAAATCAAATCAGGAAGAAGAGCCATGGAGGTCTGGGAAGGAATTTTTCTCTTGATTTAGATTTTAAACAGCAATTGACTCTGACAACCTCATCTCCTTGAAAGTGGAAATACACCCAGGGGATGGGACGATGTGAGACTGACGGGTGCATTGTGATGAAAGGGCCGAGGCTTTCCGAGGAAAACGCTTAGTAGAAGCATGTGGAAGACAGCCACCGAGGGAGTGAGATGCAGGGGCTTTTACAGTTTTTAAATGGCAGGGGTGATGTGGAGACTTGCAGAAAGACGATGAAGAAGATATAAAGCTATGAGATGAACCAGGTAATTACTGAGGATCCTGCAAGGGAGGGGGCAGTGGGTGTGGGTGTATTTGTTTTGCCACTGTAACAGTGGTGCAGAAGAATCATGTCCTATGCTCAAAATCATCACGCCAGCAATGGATGTACACTGTGCCCACTGTCCAGCGTTTTCCAGAATGCTCTTTGAGACGCCACCCTTCTCTTGTAGGAAGAAAGCAATCAAAAGTAAGCTGACAAGTCTGGGCCCAGGGACTCCTCTCCTGGTTTCCTTGTCCACCCAGAGAGGGGCCTGTCCTTGGAGACACCAGCGTCAGGGCCCAGACGGGAGCTGCTCAGCGGGGCTAGGCTCAGCTGGTCCTGAGCAGTTCACCCTGAGCTGTCCTGAGCTTAGGGAACAGAAGCCCTCAGGTAGTTACTCCCATTGCAGCTTTTGGCTTCCTGAAGAGCAGTGGCCTTCAACCCTTTTGTTTCTACAGTACACACACCTGGCAACGATCAGGCACAGGGCACAGACCCGTGGGGCACCCGGGGTAGGGGGAATTTTCTATACAGGCTGTCCTTCCTCCCCTTTCTAACCCACTGAGAAATGCACAGCTGAAAGAAAAAGAGTCCAATTAACATGATGAAAGGGGCTAGCTTTGAATGGACCCTACTTTTCTTTTAAGTAAAGAATTTGCAAACTTCAGTATATCACTATGAACAAACATTGAGCCCTCCAAGGTCATGACGGCCTGATGCAGAGTGGGCTGCACTTCCACCCTTCAGCCTTGAACACTGGAGCAGCATTTTCTTCCCTGCCCAGCTGCCTGGTAGTAAATGTGCAAAACTCCAGGACAGAAGTAGGGAGTACTTTAAGTTGTAGGACAAAGCGTTCCGCTGAGCGAGGGGAAAATCGCAGAGGAAAGGCGGAGCCAAGCACACCAGCGATTTCACAATTTCTCCCAGGACAAGAACATCTTTTTCTCATTTTACCTACAGCCCCGCCTTGTCCCCTCGACCCCTGAGCACCATGCCCACAGGCTGGTCTCACCGTGCATGCGCACAGCTATGACTGTTTACACATGAGCTGCAAACTCCACTGAGGACACTGTCCTTCCCCACAGGGAGCTAAAGGAAAACGCGCACCTGGAGAAGATACACAATGGCGCCTTCCGGGGGGCCACCGGGCCTAGCATCTTGTGAGTACAGTACTGCTGCCCCCCTCCCCACCCGCTGCAGCCCAGCAGGCCCGCTCAGGGTGTCCAGCCACATGGTTCCCAGCCTGCTTTGCGGGGAACCAGTCTCTGCACGTGCAAGGGTTACCGTAACAAAGCACCACCAACTGGGGGGTTGAAACAACAGGAATGTCTTGTCTTGCAGTTCTAGAGGCTAGAAGTCTGAAATGAGGGTATGGGCAAGGCTGGCTCCTCCTGAGGGCTGCGAGGGCAGGACCTGCTCCAGGCCTGTAGGTCCTCCTGGTGGTGGGAGCATAAGTCCAGTCTTCACAGGGTGCTCTGTGTGTCTGCCTGTCTGTCTGTCTCCAAATGTCCCCCTTTTTGTAAGGATGCCAGTCATACTGGATTAGGGTCCATCCTAACGATCTCATTTTAACTTCATCACCTCTGTAAAGACCTTATTTCCAATTCAGGTCACATTCTGCAGTACTGGGGGTTAGGACTTCAACATGTGAATTTGGTGGAGACACGGTTCAACCAGCATCAAACACGGAGGGCCTCCTAATGTGCTGGCAGGGGGGCGTGGTGTCCCCTGGCATCCCCTCGTGGGAATTAAGGCTGTGTGAGCTGCTATGCGTCAGGCTCCCTCAGGAGGCAAGGAGCAGAGGCAAGTGCCCTCAGTTAATGGGAGCTGAGCCTAAGGACACAGGGGAAAATTAAGAGGAGCAGGAAACTGAACCATTAGTCTCCTGACAAGGCCTTAGGAAGCCGGAAACATCCTGTAGGAAACAACTGCAGCTGCGGTCAGCCTTCAGGGAGCGATGCAACAGGGCTCCAGAAACTCTGCAGCAGCAACGGCAGTGGCCTCGTCACCTTCACCACAGAGATAGTCCCTACCTGGCACGCTATCACTCATGCCTTCAAGAGGCGTGGGTGGAACACGTCCTGTTTACCAGGCACCAAGCTGCAGGGACAGTGGTGAGCTCTGGGACCTGCTCATAAAGAGATTAGAGCCATGGAGGGGAAAGAACAATAAACAGGCAAAGTGATAAACAGGCACGTGACTTTAAAATGAGAACAGTACTAGAAAGATAGTGAGCAGTGTAACCCAGTTCATTTGTTTATTCATTCATTCACTGATTTATCCAGTAACTGTAAGTCCACACTATGTGCCGGGCACTGGATTAGACATCAGGGAAGCAGCAGAGAAGAAGAAAAGACAAACGTCTCTGCCTTCATAGAGTGGGGAAGACAGACAAGGATCAAATGAGTAAGGAAAATATGTAGTATTCCAGATGGCCGTGGAGGAGAAAACTTCAGGTGGCTGGGCAAAAGGAGTTCTAGGGAGGGAGCTAGCATTTTAAGGAGGATGGTCAGGTAAGACTGTCCTGAACAAGTGTTATTTAAGCAAATACCTGAAAGAAGTGAGGGAGCAAGTTGTGTGGGTATCGGTAGGAAGAGCATTCCAGGTGCAGGGAACTAAGCAGGAGGCCAGTGTGGCAGAGTGAGCCAGGAGGAGGGGCCTAGAACAGAAGGACTGAGAGGTGGCGAAAGCCAGGTTATGAGGCTTCTGGCTATTATAAGGACTTTGCCTGTTCTCTGAGTGAGGTGAGGGGGCTTTAGGGTTTTGATCACGGGGAGGAATGAACCGACCCAGGTATTCTTTATACCCTAGCTCCTGCCCGTATCCAGTCATGATTCTGTCTGCTTTCTACAGCCCACCGAACTCTACTTCTTAGCCCCCGCCACTGTCATCTCCTGAGCATCTACTTCCTACCTCCCCTCTATCAACTCCCGACTCTGTCTACCGCCTACTTCTGCCACTGTCAACTCCTGACTTCGTCTAGCTCCTAGCTCTTGCCACTATCAACTCCTGTCACTACCCACTCTGACTCTGTCTACTTATTTCCTGCAGCCGTCAACCCCTGATTTTCTCTACATCCTAATTCCCACCAGTAAAACTCCTGACCTTCTCCACTTCCTAACTTCTGCCATCATCAATCCTAACTCTTCTCTATTCTCCACGTGACGTCATGATTTCTACTTACTCACGGCTTCCACCTCCTCGTGCTTCCTGCCTACTGTTTTTTCTGCTGTCTCTCAGCTTCTGCCATCCTACCCTAGGGGTCCCTGTCTGTTATGTCTCATATTCAAAGTACACCAGACTCAGAATCTTACACATTGCTTGAATACTCTCCAGTCTAGCACACCCTATAGGCAGAGTTCTTACAGCAAACTGGTCACCTACTTGGGCACTGAATAGCTAAGGAGAGTTGCCTTTGGTCAGGCACAAGAACGAGTGAGTATGATCATAAGGCACCCTGCACGACAGTTTTTGCTTGAAAACCTGCTTGGTCTGCCTGCTTAGAAATGACTGTGAGCCCGGTAGGCATCTACACTGACTTTTCCAGAACAGTGGGACCAGACCTACGTCTCTTACTCTCCAAATAACTATTCTCATTATACCCTTAGGGTTTAAGTGATATCTAGAAGTGGTCCTTCCTTCCACACCCCCAAAATATTTCCCCCATGAGTCTCTCACTGAAACTGAAAATCAACCATAAGAGATTCACTCCTTTGTAATGAGACCTTGCCATTTCTAGAATCTTAATTTAAAATATTTTACCCCCACCAAAAAAAAAAAAAAAATCACCAGGCCTGCAAAGAATCATGTGGTCAATCCCTAATACATCTAAGATAATAACTCTGTAAAGCAGAATGAGAACACTGGTTACGTAAATCAATAAGGACACAAAAGCAATGAGTCTGCAGCCCCCGAGGCAAATTCTGCCACCTTGATTATTCCACCAAGGGCCTACACTAGTCATCATGCCACGTTGTCAAGTTCATCTGTCCATCAATCCCCTACGAGCCCCCCCCATGAGATGGGCACTAAGTATTGGGTCAGTATGCTGCAGGGGGCTATGCTCCTGGAAAACATTCATGGCAGCAGCCACTTAGAAGATAGGCAGAATTTTTAAATTCCCACTGACTCTTCCTCCTCACATTTAATTTGTTTGGAGTTTTCTCGGGCATTGCCTCGAGTCTAGAAAAGCTGAGGCATTCAGGACCTTGTGTGAAAAACCCGAGCTTTCCACACAGTTTTGCTTGCGTGGCCGAGCGTTTGCTTGCTTTGGACTGATGAATCCAGCTTGCCTTTAGAGAAGGTAGAGGGTGGCTAAGGCCACACAGTGGCTCTGAATAGCGTAACTAGCCTGTGCTTCACGAAAACCTACCCTGCAGAACTTGATCAATCAAAGACCGAGGCATCTGAAGCCCTAACTATTTCCCCCTGGAGTAGAGCACAAAAGCTGATGTCACCGCACGTGCCTGCTCTCTCTTAAAGCAAGTAGTTATTTCACTTCTGCTAAGTGGAGAGAGGTAGAGGGAGGGAGCGAGAGGGAGAAAGGAAGCAGCAGAGGGGAGAGAGAGAATGCTAATGAATGTATGACAGGTACGAGGAGTCATACTCAGCCTTGAAAAGAATAATGGGGTACCTATCAGAAAAGAGACCACGAAGCTTTTTTGAATCCAGATCTTAATGAGACTAACTGAAATGGAGAATGAGGGAGAAAGCAAGATGGAGAAAAGATTCCTCAGAACCTAGAAGGATACTATTGTTGAGAGGAAGTTTCATTCTATGAATCATACATGTTAAGTAAATCAATCAATAAACCTTTCTCCCTTTTACTTTTCAGGGATATTTCTTCCACTAAACTGCAGGCCCTGCCCAGCTATGGGCTGGAGTCCATTCAGACGCTAATTGCCACATCATCCTATTCTCTGAAAAGACTGCCCTCAAGAGAAACACTTACCAACCTCCTGGACGCCACGCTGACCTACCCCAGCCACTGCTGTGCTTTTAGAAACATGCCAACAAAAGAGTGAGTAAAAAACAAACGGTAAAGCCTGCCAAGCTGTGGCAGAAACTCAGATTCGAAAATAGTCAGCGGGTCGATGGCCCCCTGCCCCTTCACTCCCTGCCTTCTAGACCAGCTCCATAGTCATGGGGTCACTTTCAGACAGACCAGAAGAAAATGAACTGTCCTATTTCCTCCGGAAAACTGACTCCAAGTAGTCGATTCAGCCTGCAGCTAGAAGACCCTCATAGCTTATTCTTAGCTAATTCAAAACTCTAGCCTTAAATCAGACTATAACTGCAGTTGCAAAATGGAGTACAAAACTGGTATCTCAAAGATCAACTAGCCCTAATCCTTATCAGAGAGCATCATTTCTAAAGAAGTGGAGGAAGTAGGCTCAGTAGGGTGAATTTTACCTAATGACTTAATCCTTAGTTAAAAAAAAAGAAAAGAAAACACTATAGAAGGTTTCCAGTGTTTGGTTTTTTTCTTGTTTTCTCAAGATATTTCTCTCCCAACAGAAGACTATCTTCCATTACAGAACAGATTCCTAGCCCCCTAAGGATTAGCTTAGTGTGGGGACAGAAAAGGCACAAGCTCCTGGCTGGTTTGCGATCAGTGGGGGACATCTTACTGATTCAACTAATTCACTTCAATCCAGAATGGAATGGCAGGGTGTGAAGGATTTCATTCTTTCCTTAAAGCACTGTTCTCCGGACTTTTTTTCTTTCTCACTGAAATGCATACTAAGAAATACTGTTTTTACATTGCAACCCAGTAAACACGACACATGTAACTGAAATAAAACAAAGCACTACTTAACTGTTTTACATGTGATACACTGATATTCTCCTGTCTATTTTATTTCATGTTTTCTGCTTTTAATGCTAGTCTTGATTTACTTATTGTTTTCATGACCCACTAATGGGTCACAACTCACAGTTGGAAAAACGTCACCCTAAAAGGATATTATACAGCCTAAGCAGATATTCTCAATCAATTAATTAGATGAGGCAGTAAGAGAGGGACACTAGAATGCCACTGTCTTAGAATCAACCTATTTATAATTAATCAACCAGCACGTGTTATCATCATACACCTACTTTGTGCCTTGCATAGGTAGGTGCAGTTCTACCTGAAGCTTTTGAGGTAACCAAGAAGACAGACCACTCACTGTGCTCAGAGAGCTATGCACTATTAACTGAGCTTCAAAGAATATTAACTGAGTACTCGCCATGTTCCAAACACTATGCAAAAGTCTGAAGATACAAAGATGAGTAAGAGCTCATCCCAACCATCAGAGTCACAGGCAGCTGTTTGGGGACAACACACATGACAGCCAGTATTTAGGTCCAATAAAGCAAACGTTATGATAGAGCTGAGAACAGAACAGAGTACTCTGGGAGAACAGAGGGAGAATTTCTAAATGGCAGCAGGGCTTATGGAAGGCTTCCTGAGGAAGTGACTTCTGCTGAGCCCTGAAGAACAGACAGGAGTTAGCTAGACACGTGTGGGGAAAAGCATACCAAGAAGATGGAATAGCTTGTGTGAAGGCACAAAGGCAAGAGACAGTGGGATGAAAGTCATTCAGAAAAACTAAAACAAGAAGACTTATGGTTACATGGAGGAGGATGAGTGAGGAGAGGAGACCAGGGAGAAGCGGGCTATGATGGGCTCTGAGTACCAGGCCAAGTTGTTTAGAGGACGGGGAACCACTGAAGAATTCAAAACAGAATTACTCAGATTTGCTTTTGTAAAGTATCACTCTGGTAGCAAGGTGGAGGATGGGCTGGAAGTGAGCAAAGCTGGTGAGAGAACAACTAAAACAAAGGATACAGATGCCGGTTTATGATAAAGTTGATTCTGGTCACCTCCACTTTTGTGGCAAAGAGGTCACATCACTTCTGAAATTACTGACATGTTAAAACTTTAGTTCAGGGGTTTTTTATTTCAGTAGATGAAAGAGACTACAACCTCCGGGTTAAAAAAAAAACAAACAGCATTATGCAATTGTGGGCCAGTATCAAAGTGAGATGGGAATGCAGTCACACAGAGGTTGTCTTGATTGGAATTACAAGCTTCAACTGACTCCCTCTCTATCTCTAAAGCTAGAAACCTTGGATGTTAGTGAGGATTGAGAGCCTGAAGCTGGGTCAGCGGACTGTTTGTGCAAACTCTGGGTCACCCCTCTGCCCTGCAGCTGCTGTGTGGATAACGCACACAGCTGCCTAGGCAGATGGCCCCCAAACTCTCCTTGGTATCTATGATTAAAATTTCAAAAAAGATACAGTAGACAGAGCCCAGTGCTATTATCTGAAGGCCAAGAACAACCATATTTCCTGTTAACTGTAGACTGGTTCACACAGAGTGTCTCTAAGTATCAGATACAGAGCCAGCATCGAACACACACACAATCTCTCTCTCTCACTCCCTCTCTCTCTCTCTCATGCAAAGTAACAAGCTGATTAATTTTTGAAAGTGAGTCCAGAAGCTCAGATAGTTCTTATATATTCTCCACCTTCCTGCTTTTACACAAAGTCATTCCTACAAGGAACTGTCTTATTAATCCTGGAGAAGAATAATACATAGAAATATGCATTCTGGATTGCCTCCTCCTGAGGTTCGCACAGCCCGCTCTCCTTCCCGCTATTTCTTCACCCAGTTTTCCTTTGTTCCTCCCTTTGGTTTCATCTTAGGAATAATATAAGTACAGCCTTCTTTTAATTTCTTGACATTTGCCCCTTTCCATAGGCTAAATTTCTTAGAGGGAAACATGAATGTATAGGGAGCAACCACATTATATTTCTGCACATAATCCAAAAAAGCAGAAAATTCACATCATAATGTCAGGTCCAGAATCTTCAAATCTTTACAAAAGAGATTCCCAGTTATAATTCAAAGCCATGAATTTTGAATGGTTACTTGTTCATTGAGGCCGGTGTGGTGAGGAGAGCAGTGAGGAGCAAACCTTAATACACCGCGAAGATAGCTTTAAACGAGCATGGAAAAATCCGTGTTTCAATGGGATACATTTAAGCTTTTTTCATCTCTAGAGCCCGCACAAAAAACTTAGCATTCAAAAGCATCTTATCTAAGCTGGAAGCACGCTAATGATAATTCAGAAGCCTTTACTCTCTCCCAGGAAGCGTTTCCGATAGGACAATGGTGCAGAACACGAGGCTGATGTAATAAGTAGAGAATTTGGATGAACAGAGCATAAATAGACATGATCAGGTTTAGTTTAAAAACCAAAAGCTCAACTGTGGTTGTTTGTTTTTACCTCTTTCAGGCAGAATTTTTCATTTTCCATTTTTAAAAACTTTTCCAAACAATGTGAAAGCACAGCAAGGAGACCAAATAATGAAACACTGTAAGTATTTGCATGCAAAGAAACTCGGGAAGCCATGTCTCATCCTGCGTGCATCTTATTATTATCAGTGCCAAAGATTTCTTTTTTATATATAACATATTTATTGGGGTATAATTGCTTTACAATGGTGTGTTAGTTTCTGCTGTATAACAAAGTGAATCAGCTATACGTATACATATATCTCCATATCCTCTCCCTCTTACATCTCCCTCCCACCCTCCCTATCCCACCCCTCTAGGTGGTCACAAAACACCGAGCTGATCTCTCTGTGCTACGTGACTGCTTCCCACTAGCTATCTATTTTACATTTGGTAGTGTATATATGTCCATGCCACTCTCTCACTTCGACCCAGCTTACCCTTCCCCCTCCCCGTGTCCTCAAGTCCATTCTCTACCTCTGTGTCTCTATTCCTGTCCTGCCCCTATGTTCTTCAGAACATTTTTTTTTTAGATTCCATATATATGTGTTAGCATACGGTATTCGTTTTTCTCTTTCCAACTTACTTCACTCCGTATGATAGTCTCTAGGTCCGTCCACCTCACTACAAATAACTCAGTTTCGTTTCCCTTTATGGCGGAGTAATATTCCAGTGTACATAAGTGCCACATCTTCTTTATCCATTCATCTGTCGATGGACACTTAGGGTGTTTCCATGTCCTGGCTATTGTAAATAGAGCTACAATGAACATTGTGGTACATGACTCTTTTTGAATTATGGTTTTCTCAGGGTATATTCCCAGTAGTGGGATAGCGGGGTCATATGATAGTCCTATTTTTAGTTTTTAAAGGAACCTCCATACTGTTCTGCATAGTGGCTGTATCAATTTACATTCCCACCAAGAGTGCAAGAGGGTTCCCTTTTCTCCACACCCTCTTCAGCATTTATTATTTGTAGATATTTTGATGATGGCCATGCTGACTGGTGTGAGGTGATACCTCATTGTAGTTTTGATTTTCATTTCTCTAATGATTAGTGATGTTGAGCATCCTTTCATGTGTTTGTTGGCAATCTGTATGTCTTTGTTGGAGAAATGTCGATTTAGGTCTCCAGCTCATTTTTGGATTGGGTAGTTTGTTTTTTTGATATTGAGCTGCATAAGCTGCTTGTATATCTTGGAGATTAATCCTTTGTCAGTTGCTTTGTTTGCAAATATTTTCTCCCATTCTGAGGGTTGCCTTTTCGTCTTGTTTATGGTTTCCCTTGCTGTACAAAAGCTTTTAAGTTTCATTAGGTCCCGTTTGTTTATTTTTGTTTTTATTTCCATTTCTCTAGGAGGTGGGTCAAAAGGATCTTGCTGTGATTTATGACATAGAGTGCTGTACCTATGTTTTCCTCTAAGAGTTTTATAGTGTCTGGCCGTACATTTAGGTCTTTAATCCACTTTGAGTTTATTTTTGTGTATGGTGTTAGGAAGTGTTCTAATTTCATTCTTTTACATGTACCTGTCCAGTTTTCCCAGCACCACTTATCGAAGAGGCTGTCTTTTCTCCACTGTATATTCTTGCCTCCTTTATCAAAGATAAGGTGACCATATGTGCATGATTTTATCTCTGGGCTTTCTATCCTGTTCCATTGATCTCTATTTCTGTTTTTGTGCCAGTACCATATGGTCTTGATTACTATAGCTTTGTAGTATAGTCTGAAGTCAGGGAGCCTGATTCCTCCAGCTCCATTTCTCTTTCTCAAGATTGCTTTGGCTATTCGTGGTCTTTTGTGTTTCCATACAAATTGTAAAATTTTTTGTTCTACTTCTGTGAAAAATGTCATTCATAGTTTGATAAGTTTATTGCTAGGTATTTTATTCTTTTTGTTGCAGTGGTAATTGGCAGTGGAATGCAAGAGATTTCTGTGCATTAATTTTGTATCATGATACGTTACCAAATTCATTGATTAGCTCTAGTAGTTTTCTGGTAGCATCTTCAGGATTCTCTATGTATAGTATCATGTCATCTGCAATGACAGTTTTACTTCTTTTCCTATTTGGAAAAGTTTTATTTCTTCTTTTCTTATTTGCACAGTTTTACTTCTTCTTTTCCTATTTGGATTCCTTTTATTTCTTTTTCCTCTCTGATTGCTGTGGCTAAAACTTCCAAAACTATGTTGAATACTAGTGGTGAGAGTGGGCAACCTTATCTTGTTCCTGATCTTAGTGGAAATGGTTTCAGTTTTTCACCATTGAGAACGATGTTGGCTGTGGGTTTGTCATATATGGGCTTTATTATGTTGAGGTAAGTTCCCTCTATGCCTACTTTCTGGAGAGTTTTTATCATAAATGGGTGTTGAATTTTGTAAAAAGCTTTTTCTGTATCTATTGAGATTATCATATGGTTTTGCTCCTTCAATTTGATCATATGGTTTTTCTCCTTCAATATGTTAATATGGTTTATCACATTGATTGATTTGCGTATATTGAAGAATCCCTGCATTCCTGGGATAAACCCCACTGGATCATGGTGTATGATGCTTTTAATGTGCTGTTGGATTCTGTGTGCTAGTATTTTGTTGAGGATTTTTGCATCTATGTTCATCAGTGATATTGGCCTGTAGTTTTCTTTTTTTGTGACACCTTTGTCTGGTTTTGGTATCAGGGTGATGGTGGCCTAGTAGAATGAGTTTAGGAGTGTTCCTCCCTCTGCTGTATTTTGGAAGAGTTTGAGAAGGATAGGTGTTAGCTCTTCTCTAAATGTTTGATAGAATTTGCCTGTGAAGCCATCTGGTCCTGAGCTTTTGTTTGTTTAAAAATTATTAGTCACAGTATCAATTCCACTGCTTGTGATTGGTCTGTTTATATTTTCTATTTCTTCTTGGTTCAGTCTCGGAAGGTTGTGCTTTCCTAAGAATTTGTCCATTTCTTCCAGGCTGTCCATTTTATTGGCATATAGTTGCTTATAGTAATCTCTCATAATCCTTTGTATTTCTGCAGTGTCAGTTGCTACTTCTCCTTTTTCACTTCTAATTCTATTGATTTGAGTCTTCTCCCTTTTTTTCTTGATGAGTCTGGCTAATGGTTTATCAATTTTGTTTATCTTCTCAAGGAACCAGATTTTACTTTTATTGATCTTTGCTATCATTTCCTTCATTTCTTTTTCATTTATTTCTGATCTGATCTTTATGATTTCTTTCCTTCTGCTAACTTTGGGGGTGTTTTTGTTCTTCTTTCTCTAATTGCTTTAGGTGCAAGGTTAGGTTTATTTGAGATGTTTCTTGTTTCTTGAGGTAGGATTGTATTGCTATAAACTTCCCTCTTAGAACTGCTTTTGCTGCATCCCATAGGTTTTGGGTCATCGTGTTTTCATTGTCATTTGTTTCTAGGTATTTTTTGATTTCCTCTTTGATTTCTTCAGTGATCTCTTGGTTATTTAGTAGCATATTGTTTAGCCTCCATGTGTTTGTATTTTTTACAGATTTTTTTCCTGTAATTGATATCCAGTCTCCTAGCGTTGTGGTCAGAAAAGATACTTGATACAATTTCAATATTCTTAAATTTACCAAGGCTTGATCTGTGACCCAAGATATGATCTATTCTGGAGAATGTTCCATGATCACTTGAGAAGGGACTCTATTCTGTTGGTTTTGTATGGAATGTCCTATAAATATCAATGAAATCCATCTTGTTTAATGTATCACTTAAAGCTTGTGTTTCCTTATTTATTTTCATTTTGGATGATCTGTCCATTGGCGAAAGTGGGGTGTTAAAGTCCCCTACTATGATGGTGTTACTGTCGATTTCCCCTTTTATGACTGTTAGCATTTGCCTTATGTATTGAGGTGCTCCTATGTTGGGTTCATAAATTTTTACAATTGTTATATCTTCTTCTTGGATTGATCCCTTGATCATGATGTAGTGTCCTTCTTTGTCTCTCGTAATAGTCTTTGTTTTAAAGTCTACTTTGTCTGATATGAGAATTGCTCCTCCAGCTTTCTTTTGATTTCCACTTGCATGACTATCTTTTTCCATCCCCTCACTTTCAGTCTGTATGTGTCCCTAGGTCTGAAGTGGGTCTCTTGTAGACAGCATAAATACAGGTCTTGTTTTTGTATCCATTCAGCCAGTCTATGTCGTTTGGTTGGAACATTTAATCCATTTACATTTAAGGTAGTTATCAATACGTATGTTCCTATGACCATTTTCTTAATTGTTTTGGGTTTGTTATTGTAGGTCTTTTCCTTCTCTTGTGTTTCCTGCCTAGAGAAGTTCCTTTAGCATTTGCTGTAAAGCTGGCTTGGTGGTGCTGAATTCTCTTAGCTTTTGCTTATCTGTAAGGGTTTTAATTTCTCTGTCAAATCTGAATGAGATCCTTGCTGGGTAGAGTAATCTTGGATGTAGGTTTTTCCCTTTCATCACTTTAAATATGTCCTGCCACACCCTTCTGGCTTGCAGTGTTTCTGCTGAAAGATCAGCTGTTAACCTTATGGGGATTCCCTTGTATATTATTTGTTGTTTTTCCCTTGCTGCTTTTAATATTGTTTCTTTGTATTTAACTTTTGATAGTTTGATTAATATGTGTCTTGGTGTGTTTCTCCTTGGATTTATCCTGCCTGTGACTCTCTTGCTTCCTGGACTTGACTGTTCTCTTTCCCATATTAGAGAAGTTTTCAATTATAATCTCTTCAAATATTTTCTCTCTTTCTTTTTCTCTTCTTCTTCTGGGACCCCTATAATACGAATGTTGGTGTATTTAATGTTGTCCCAGAGGTCTCTGAGACTGTCCTCAATTCTTTTCTTTCTTTTTTCTTTATTCTGCTCTGTGGTAGTTATTTCCACTATTTTATCTTCCCAGTCACTTATCCGTTTTTCTGCCTCAGTTATTCTGCAATTGACTCCTTCTAGAGAATTTTTAATTTCATTTATTGTATTGTTCATCATTGTTTGTTTGCTCTTTAGTTCTTCTAGGTCCTTGTTAAACATTTCTTGTATTTTCTCTATTCTATTTCCAAGATTTTTCCATCATCTTTACTATCATTACTCTGAATTCTTTTTCAGGTGGACTGCCTATTTCCTCTTCATTTGGTCTGATGGGTTTTTACCTTGCTTCTTCATCTGCTGTATATTTCTCCGTCTTCCTATTTTGCTTAACTTACTGTGTTTGGGGTCTCCTTTTCGCAGGCTGCAGGTTTGCAGTTCCCGTTGTTTTTGGTGTCTGCCTCCAGTGGGTTAGTTTGGTTCTGTAAGTTGTGTAGGCTTTCTGGTGGAGGAGACTGGTGCCTGTGTTCTGGTGGATGAGGCTGGATCTTGTCTTTCTGGTGGGCAAGACAGTGTCCGGTGGTGTGTTTTGGGGTGTCTGTGAACTTAGTATGATTGTAGGCAGCCTCTCTGCTAATGGGTGGGGTTGTGTCCCTGTCTTGCTAGTTGTTTGGCATAGAATGTCCAGCACTAGAGCTTGCTGGTCGTTAAGTGGGGCTGGGTCTTAGCATTGAGACAGAGATCTCTGGGAGTGCTCTCCCGGATTGATATTACGTGGGGCCGGGAGGTCTCTGGTGGACCAATGTCCTGAACTCGGCTCTCCCACCTCAGAGGCTCAGGCGTGACACTCAGCCAGAGCCCCAAGATCCTGTCAGCCACACGGCTCAGATAAAAGGGAGAAAAAAAAAAAAGAAAGAAAGAAAAAGAAAAAATAAAGTTATTAAAATAAAAAAATATTATTAAAATAAAAAAGTAATAAAAAAAAAAAAAGAAAGAAGAGAGAAACCTAACCAGTAAACAAATCCACCAATGATAACAAGCACTAAAAACTATACTTAAAAAAAAGGACAAATGGGGCTTCCCTGGTGGCACAGTGGCTGGGAGTCCGCCTGCCGATGCAGGGGACACGGGTTTGTGCCCTGGTCCAGGAGGATCCCACATGCCATGGAGCGGCTAGGCCCATGAGCCATGGCTGCTGAGCCTGCGCGTCCGGAGCCTGTGCTCCGCGGCGGGAGAGGCCACAACAGTGACAGACCCGCGCACCACAAAAAAAAAAAAAAAAAAAGATGGAACACTAGGACAAATGGTAAAAGCAAACCCATACAGACAAAATCACACAAAGAAGCATACATATAAACACTCACAAAAAGAGAAAAAGGAGGAAAAAATATATACATATACATATACATATAAAAAAGGAAAGGAAGAGAGCAACCAAATCCATAAACAAATCTTCAATGATAATAAGCTCTAAATACCAGACTGAGATAAACATAAAACCAGAAACAAATTAGATGCAGAAAGCAAACCCCAAGTCTTCAGTTGATCCCAAAGTCCACCAGCTCAATTTTGGGATGATTCCTTGTCTATTCAGGTATTCCATAGATGCAGGGTACATCAAGTTGATTGTGGAGATTTAATCCACTGCTCCTGAGGCTGCCCAGAGAAATTTCCCTTTCTCTTCTTTGTTCGTACAGCTCCTGGGGTTCAGCTTTGGATTTTGCCCCGCCTCTGCATGTAGGTCACCCTCTGGTGTCTGTTCTTCATCCAGACAGGAGGGGGTTAAAGGAACACTGACTAGGAGGCTCTGGCTCACTCAGGCCAGGGGGAGGGAGGGGTATGGAATGCAGGGTGAGCCTGTGGTGGCAGAGGCCGACGTGATGTTGCAACAGCCTGAGGTGCGCTGTGTGTTCTCCCGGGGAAGTCGTTTCTGGATCACGGGACCCTGGCTGTGGTGGGCTGCACAGGCTCCCGGAAGCAGTGGTGTGGACAGTGACCTGTGTTTGCACACAGGCTTCTTGGTGGCTGCAGAAGCAGCCTTAGCGTCTCATGCCCGTCTCTGATGTCCACGCTGATAGCCGCGGCTCGCGCCCGTCTCTGGAGCTCCTTTAGGTGGTACTCCAAATCCGCTCTCCTTGCGCACCCCGAAACAATGGTCTCTTGCCTCTTAGGCAGTTCCAGGCTTTTTCCTGGACTCCCTCCTGGCTAGCTGTGGCATGCTAGTCCCCTTCAGGCTGTGTTCACACAGCCAACCCCAGTCCTCTCCCTGGGATCTGACCTCGGAAGCCCGAGCCTCAGCTCCCAGCCCACACCCACCCCAGCAGGTGAGCAGACAAGTCTCTCAGGCTGGTGAGTGCTGGTCGGCACCGATCCTCTGTGTGGGAATCTCTCTGCTTTGCCCTCTGCACCCCTGTTGCTATGCATTCCTCCATGGCTCTGAAGCTTCCCCCCTCCGCCACCCCCCCGTCTCCGCCCACGAAGGGGCTTCCTAGTGTGTGGAAACTTTTCCTCCTTCACAGCTCCCTCCCAGACGTGCAGGTCCCATCCCTATTCTTTGTCTCTGTTTTTTCTTTTGCCCTACCCAGGTACGTGGGGGAGTTTCTTGCCTTTTGGGAAGCCTGAGGTCTTCTGCCAGCATTCAATAGGTGTTCTGTAGGAGTTTTTCCACATGTAGGTGTATTTCTGACGTATTTGTGGGGAGGAAGGTGATCTTCATGTCTTACCCCTCTGCCATCTTGAAGGTCTCCCCCCAGGGATTTTCTTTTGATAAAAGTCTTGGTTGGGGGCATGTTTGCAAAGCATTTTTTATAGTTTTAAAATGGGGATTCTTTTGTGTGTTTTTTTGCAAGTGGCATCCAGTTGATCAATTATCTCTTTCAACTGGTTAAAAATAAATACTTTTAAAAAACATACCTAGGGCTTCCCTGGTGGCGCAGTGGTTGAGAGTCTGCCTGCCGGTGCAGGGGACACAGGTTTGTGCCCTGGTCCGGGAGGATCCCACAGGCCGCGGAGCGGCTGGGCCCGTGAGCCATGGCCGCTGAGCCTGCACGTCTGGAGCCTGTGCTCCGCAACAGGAGAGGCCACAACAGTGAGAGGCCCGCGTACCGCAAAAAAAACAAAACATATTCATTCTACAGTTACATTAAATTCTCTTCAGGAATTAAAATTTTATTTGCAGGTATTTTGATGTCACTAAGAGCTTGTTTAATGATAGCCTCATTTGTAAGGATTTTCACTAGTCATGTGGTCAGCATTCCACAAAGATTAACTGATTGCAGGCACAGCTTCTACAAGTAGCCACTTCCCTTCAAGGAGACTTAGGCCACCTTGATCATTATGCTCTGGAGCTTAAAATTATTCAGACTTAACGCTATCACTGACACACACTAGACAGGAGTTCCACTTCTATTCTACTAACTGATTTTTTTTTAACATTTTTCAGCTGCTTTGGCACTTCACATACCTTAAAATGTAAAAGAGCATGCCTCAAAAGATAATCCCAGTGTCCCTATGCCACATTTACTGTGATTTAGAAGTTTTATTATTTCCCTTCCACTCCCATCCCCTCCCCCATGTCCTTCAGGCTACAAAACCAGATGCCCTTCTAAGATACCTTGCCAATCTCCATTCCCTCCTCTACATCTTTTTGTTTTCTTTTCTTTTCTCTTTTTTCCTATCAATCTGCAAGATATATAGAGTCAGCAGGGTAATATGATAGAAGGATCCTGGGCTTCGGAGCTCCTCAGAGTTGGATATGAATTCTTTTTTTTTTTTTTTGATGTGGACCATTTTTAAAGTCTTTATTGAATTTGTTACAAAATTGCTTCTGTTTTATGTTTTGATTTTTGGCCACGAGGCATGTGGGATCTTAGCTCCTCGACCAGGGATCAACCCCATACCCCCTGCATTGGAAGGCAAAGTCTTAACCATTGGACCACCAGGGAAGTCCCATGGATATGAATTGTTGGCATTAATGTTCCTATAACACTAGGTATCCCTGGGCAGTACTTATCTTTTTTGAGACTTTTTTCCTTAACTGTAAGGGACAGCAGAATATCATTTGGCTTTCAGAACCATGAGAGTGAAGGGAGCTTTTAAAGATTGTGACAGCATCGAGGGTACCTTATATTATAGCCTGTATTCTTCTTTTCTTTTTTCCTTCAT
This sequence comes from Monodon monoceros, assembly GCF_005190385.1. Lineage (NCBI taxonomy): Eukaryota > Metazoa > Chordata > Mammalia > Artiodactyla > Monodontidae > Monodon > Monodon monoceros. The sequence continues at coordinate 48,621,163 of NW_021703775.1, forward strand.
TTAGGTCTGACACCAACTATCCTCGAGCATTCCTTTTCCTCACCATTCCTACTGTTCTCTCAATACTCTCTCCATCATCACCTTCCACATAACTCTTTTGCAACCATATGGCTTTTTTTTTTTTTTCTCATTAATAGGAAACCACTTCTGGGTAGAGTCAATGGTACCATCAAGGGGTGTTATGGGGGAAGGGGAGACTTACTTCAGTCTCAGTAACCATCAGCCCCTACCACTCCATGCCATTCAAACTGAGCATCCAACCCTGAGTTTACTATGCTAACACTGTTTTAAAACAAGTCCTCTAATCTTCAGCATCCCCAAAACTACCTGAAATTAACACATAATCTAAGTAAAAAGAGTGTGTTCCCTGTGAAAGCATCTTGTGTGATGAGTCCCCTTCCTTCCCTTCCCACCAGATTGCTATTCCCGAGTCCCTGGAGTTTAGAAATTCTAGAGCCAGCCACTAAATCTTATCTGCTCTCCCCAAGGTATTACGGTGCCCTTACTGCTATGGTTGGCCCCACTGTCCTCCTAAAATCCCTGTCTTTTCTCCTGCCTGTTGATTGTAACTGGAGCAATGGTGCTACTGCTTCTCCTTCCTCGGACTCAATATTGCTAAGCCCATCCAAGTCCATTCACACTCCCTGCACAGCCTTCAGTACTAAAGACAACTCCATGCTGGGTTTTGTCAATAGTCATGTTGTTGCCCTCAGGAGCCATCCCAGGACACATGTTAAGTAGCAGCAGGTAGGTTTTTGGTCTGAAGACAAATCACCAAGGAGAAGAATTGCTAGACATGTGCCCAGTAGGGCAAAAAAAGAAAGAGCAAGGGACCAGGGGAATGGGAAAGGGAACTTTTTTTTTTTAATTTATTTATCTATTTTTGGCTGTGTTCGGTCTTCGTTGCTGCGCACAGGCTTTCTCTAGTTGCAGCGAGCCGGGGCTACTCTTCATTGCGGTGCGCGGGCTTCTCATTGTGGTGGCTTCTCTTGTCGCGGAGTGCGGGCTCTAGGCGCGCAGGTGTCAGTAGTTGTGGCATGCGGGCTCAGTAGTTGTGGCTCACAGGCTCTAGAGTGCAGGCTCGGTAGTTGTGGCCCACAGGCTTAGTTGCTCTGCAGCATGTGGGATCTTCCCAGACCGGGGCTCAAAGCCGCGTCCCCTGCATTGGCAGGCGGATTCTTAACCACTGCGCCACCAGGGAAATCCAAGGGAACATGTTTGACCTCTCAGTGATACAAGTTTATTCAGAAATCATGGCAGAATTTTTAGTGGCTTTGAATTAGTGCTTCTAATAGCAGCTGAAGTAGTTCTAACAAGGGGAAAGTAGTAAGGGAAACTAAAGTGGCAATAGTTGGGAAGTTTTCATCTGATTAAATATAAAGGCTATTATTCTGTAGGAATCATCTGGGGAACTTGCTTAAAATGCAGATTCCTGGGCTCTGTCCCTGGAGAGTTAGATTCAGGGTCTGAAGTAAAGCCAGGAATCTTCATTGTAACAAAGACTCTGGTGATTCTGATGCAGGTGGTCCAAGGACCACACCTTGAAAAATACTGACTGAGAGATAGTGAAGTAGAAGAAAGGCCCCTGGACTATGCATAGGAAGACCTAGCATTGCCACTAGTGCCTAGTGCTGAGGGACCTGAGGCAAGTCACTTACCTCCTTTAATCTTGGTCTCCTTACCAATAAAATGAAGGGTTCAATGAGCTGGTCTTTAAGGACCTTGCCAATGGTAAGAAAAAACCTATTTTCTCTCATCATTCTTATAACCACCATATCTCTTTAAAGATTTAAAAATTAGGTAATTATGCTGATGTGCATGAGGACAAACAACCGTGCTACTTATATTTAATAATAAAACAAGTGAGGTTCCTATGCAGTCTCCTGTGTGTGGCAGCAGTACTTCTCCAGTTCCAGTGTGGTTTCTATGATATGCTAGCACGTTTTTGGAGTCCCCAGTCATAGATTTCTTTTCCATTTTTTTTTTTTAAATGTGTTTCTTCCCTTAGGTAATTGTATTGCTCAAATATATCATTTTATCCACTCACTGTATTAGGTACACACTTCCTTCTACAGAAAATGAGAAGCTAAGTTTTAAGACTAGAGAAAAATGCTCTTTTAATGTGTGAGGAACTCTAAGGTGAAATATATATTTGTAATGGCCCTGACAGAAAAATCATGCCCCTTTCTCCACCTCCCAAGATTGTATTAGCCGACTGTGGGCAAAGAGAAAATTTGTTAAGCCTACATGCATCATACTGTATCATTCATTGTCTCTGTATCCTCTCAATTCCTTTCCAAGCCAGCATCACCCTGGTTTATTCATTCCACAGACATTTATTGAATGGATAGTCTGAGCTAAAACTATGTGAGGCACTGAGATTTTAGACATAAATAAGACCTAATCCCCTGACTTCAAGGCTATTAAAGAATAGCCTCACAGACTATGAAAGAAGACATGCATCATCACATAATGGCAATCTAGTTTAAGAATTACAATAGTACTTAAGTGCAGTCATGGCTGAGAGAAGGGGTGATAAACTCCTTAGAGGTGTAGAGGAAAGGCTTCATAGAGATGCTTATCTTTAAAGATCAGGAGGAATTCTCCAGAGAAATGAGGAAAGAAAGGGAAGAAGAAACAGCACATTCAAATACAAAGGGATGAAACAGCAGAACTTATTCTGAGAGCCACATGTCATTTCATGTGACCAAAGGGTTGGTTGCACAGGGGATTTGCAAGAGATAATTATGAGAATCTCTAACAGTCACTGAGCACTTAATAGGTGTCAGGCATTATCCTGAACAATCTACAATCTACATTTAATCCTTAGCACAACCCTAATGAGGGAGGTATGATTATTATCCCTACTTGGCAAATGAAGAATCTGAGGTACAGAGATGTTAAAATAACTCTCCCAGGTTTACACAGTCAGTAAAAGCTGGAACCCAGGCAGTCTTGCTTTAGAGCCCATGTCCTGCACTGTGCAGCACGACTGCTTCTTAGAGATGAGACTGGAGAAGGAGACAGGACGAAGATCAAGGAGAGACTTAGAGGTTATCACAAGGAGTCTGGAGTTTATCCCCTAGCCAATGAGAATCTAGGAAATGTTTGAATTAATATATTTGTGCGTAAGAAAGGCCATACAGAAGGAATATACAGATGCACTAGAAGAGGGCTAAAACTAGAGGAAGGATGCCAGGAAGAAAACTAATGTAATTGTCCCTTAAGAGAAAATGAAAATCTGAACTCAAGCAGTAGCCAGTGTGGTTGGGAGTAAGGGAGTGGCGGAGGTGGGACTATTCCTTCTCTAGGGACAGAGCCCCTCTTGAATCCACTCTCTGAATTTGACTCATACTGTAACAAATATCTATTTAAAACTATTTCTTCCTATTGTTCATGACTCTATTCTTCCTCTGCTCCTAAATTTCTATCGAGCAACCTACCCTTGGTTTCTATTTCTCAACTGGCCTATCTGACTAGCCAGGGACTTAAGTGCAAGCATGTCCTTCAGTAGCTGGTGATCTTTAACGATGTGAGCCTTCCAATCCCATTTGTGTTCTACTACAGACAGACAGCTTGGTAACAGTTTGGTTGACAACTAATGGAGATAAATAGTTAAGAAAATGTCAAGAAAGGGTTTTTTTACATTGAGCAAGCAAGATTATGTCTCTAAATTTGTTTTCCCAAGAAAATCATCCTCTGTAAACAGCTTCATTAAGTCTTTGCATCATTGTGTAAAATCTACATATTAAAAAAAAAGTCTAAATGGCTTTTCATTCCCTTCTTAAGGAAATCCTACATCAATTCCGAGTTCTCAGATAAATAAATGTAAGACTAAGGCTGTTGTGACTTTGTTTGCTTTTTATTTCCCTTAAAAAAACACTACGGATGATTGCTGAATATTTTCAATACCCAGAATCATAAAAATTCTAAGTTTACATTGAGCCAAACTATTCTTCTTACAGTTATTCTGCCATCTTTGCTGAGAGCGAACTGAGTGGCTGGGATTATGACTATGGTTTCTGCTTACCCAAGACACTCCAATGTGCTCCTGAACCAGATGCTTTTAATCCCTGTGAAGATATTATGGGCTATGACTTCCTTAGAGTACTGATTTGGCTGATTAATATTTTAGCCATCACGGGAAATGTGACTGTCCTCTTTGTTCTCCTGACCAGTCGTTATAAACTGACAGTGCCCCGCTTTCTCATGTGCAACCTCTCCTTTGCAGACTTCTGCATGGGGCTCTACCTGCTACTCATTGCCTCAGTTGATGCCCAAACCAAAGGCCAGTATTATAACCATGCCATAGATTGGCAGACAGGGAGTGGATGTAGCGCTGCTGGCTTCTTCACTGTATTTGCGAGTGAACTTTCTGTCTACACCCTCACAGTCATCACACTAGAAAGATGGCACACCATCACCTATGCTATTCAGCTGGACCAAAAGCTGCGATTAAAACATGCCATTCCGATTATGCTTGGAGGATGGCTCTTTTCTACTCTAATCGCCATGTTGCCTCTTGTGGGTGTCAGCAATTACATGAAGGTCAGCATTTGCCTCCCCATGGATGTGGAAAACACTCTCTCACAGGTCTACATATTAACCATCCTGATGTTCAATGTGGTGGCCTTCATCGTCATCTGTGCTTGCTACATTAAAATTTATTTTGCAGTTCAAAATCCGGAGCTGATGGCTACTAACAAAGATACAAAGATTGCTAAGAAAATGGCAGTCCTCATCTTCACTGATTTCACCTGCATGGCACCAATCTCTTTCTTTGCCATCTCAGCTGCCTTCAAAGTGCCCCTTATTACAGTAACCAACTCTAAGGTTTTACTGGTTCTTTTTTATCCTGTCAATTCGTGCGCCAATCCGTTTCTGTACGCAATTTTCACAAAGGCATTCCGAAGGGACTTCTTTCTGTTGCTGAGCAAATTTGGCTGCTGTAAATATCGAGCTGAACTTTATAGGAGGAAGGATTTTTCAGCTTATACCTCCAACTGCAAAAATGGCTTCACTGGATCAAATAAGCCTTCCCAGTCTACCCTGAAAGTGACCACATTACAATGTCAATATTCAGCAGTCCTGGACAAGACTTGCTGTAAGGAGTGTTAACTGTTATATCAGTAACCACATTACTGAATTATACTTAAATATGTAAAAAAATTATCTGTACCAGTAATTTTAACAAAGAGCTGATTTCAGGAAATTATGTTAGGCACATTAGGCAAAAAAAGACCTCTTCCTAGCTCAAAGTGTGGTCTATGACCATTGCCAGTCTAAAAACTATGCGTCACTGGCACGTAACCATACAGAAGTTGAGAGTGTTTAGAAACTTTTACAGCAATTTTGGCAGAGTAATTTTATGTCGGTTGAATCTAATATTTTAAAAATGAGGTGATATTTTGCATGTCTTTAATTTTTCTCATTTTGTCATTGCAATAATTTTTATTGCATTTTATAAAAATGTTAGTCCATAACATTTGAAGTTTAAAATAACTTGTTCTTTTCATCAGATAGCTTGAGAAATACACTGTAGAGATGCACTGTTCAATCTGGTACCCACCAGACACATGTAGTTAAATTAAAATGAAATTAAAAATGTAGTTTCTCAGTTGCACTAGCCCCATTTCAAATGCTCAATAGCCACACATGATCAGTGGTTACCCTATTAGACAGCACATACACAGAACAGTTTCATCATCACAGAAAGTTCTATTGGATAGTGCTGTCCTAAAGACGTTTATCTATCCCATCTAGGTTCCACTATTTAAAGTAAAGTAAGCATCTGAAGGCACATTTCAGCCTGTTGGTTTGGTGTTTAGTCTCTAAAGAGCAATGAAGCATTAAACAGTATACTGTAAACTCCTTGTGGGTAGGAATCCTGTCTCAATTTTGTTTCCGTCTCCTAGCTCAGGATCTCGGCAATAGTATCCAACAAATGTGCTGAATTACACTGAAGTTATGAAATCAATAAGGGAAAAAAAATTTTTTTTTTCTTTCTAGGGCCCTATCTTTTATGGAAGTAAAAGAAAATATTTAAATATTTTTAAATGCTTAACTTTCATCATTTCTATCTTTGAGGGTATAGAAAAATACATCCAATATTTGCTAGAGGTATTTTTATTTATCAGAATTGACTCTTATAGTACAATGAAATTATGGTTTTAATTGCAGTGTTTTTTGTAAGTTCTTCTGACACTTTAAAGTAACTTACTGAAAGTTTATTATATGCCAAACATGTTGATAAATATTTTATATAATTTAACCCATTTAATCTTCATAAAACTCTATGATGAAGATATTATTCACATTTTATAATAGAGGAAAACCTATTACAATTTTCCCAAGTTCTCAAAACTAATAAAAGATTCAACTAATGGGATTCAAACTCAAAGTTCTGATTCAGGACCCCAGCCTCTTAACCACTGTGTTCTACTGCCTCCCATACTGGTAAATCATAGTCATCCAAAGGTTTAATATGTGTTCAAAGTTCTTTCAATTTCCCCCAACATTTTCCAACATAAGAAAAGTTGAAAAACTTGTGTGTGCACACCCGTACACTTAGATTCAACATTTTACTATATTGGTTTCATAACATACCTATATAACTATCTACCAGTATTTATCCATCCATTTCGGATGCATTTTAAGTTGCAGACCTCAGTAACTGTCAGCCCTTAAACGCTTCAGCATGCTTATCATTAACCAAAGTTTAGTATGTGTCTACATTTTTAAGGTAAAATTTACATATGGTGAAAGGGACAAATCCTAAGCATACCATTTAATGCATTTTGAGAAATGTAGACACCCCAAACCTCCATGAAGATATAGAACACTCACCCCAGAAAGTTTCCTCATGCCCCTTCTTAATTAACCCCTCACCCCTACCCTACAGGGGTAATAATGGTTATGAATTTTTCCCCCATAGATTAATTCTTGTCTGCTCTAGAACTTCATATAAATAGAATCATACAGTTTATACTCTTCTGTGTAAGGCTCTTTGACTCAATACAACGTTTTTCCTCTTCATCACTGCTGCTGCTTGAATTAGTAGTTCATTCCTTTTTCATTGATGAATAGTATCCCACTGTATGAATATAACACTGTTTTCCATTTTCTTATCAATGGGTATCTGGCCTATTTCCAGTTTTTAGCTCTGCTTTGGCATTTATTAAATAAATGTGTAGGCATAACTAGACTCTCCAAACATTTAGTCTGCTTTCAATCATAATGCCATTTTGTAAAATAATTCAAAATAGATAAAAAAGTATAAACTTTATAAAACATCTCTTCTCTGTAATGTGTTTTTTATATTTCTGACTTTTCTACTCCACAACTAGTTACTTGTCTTTACTCAAATGCAGTCCTCTCTCTTGTAAGCCAGCGTTCTAGAATTTGTCTCAATGATATGAGAGAACGCTAATTAGTCATGTTGCTGTATACACACACAATAAACTTTTTGATTCACAATCACAGAACCAAAACAACTAAGCAAGGAAAACAGAACGTAAAACAAAAGAAAAAATAAAATATAACCTTGTGGAGAAACTTTAAATTATGAACTCTTAATTATTGTTTGAGCCTAAGGTACTTGTACCCATACTCTGAAAACAACTTTTACAGCCTTTTCCACAAATACTGATCTTTATTTTCTACATTATAATTTGTTTTAACATATAGAGTCATAGTGTACTGTCTTCCTCATTCTCACATCCTTTCATTCACTAATTATTCCTTTCAATTGTCTTCCACATCAGTTCTTTATTTTGCTTCCCTACCACCATGCCCACATCTCAGGCCATTTCCCCTTACCTCTGGAGTATTACTATACCTCCCTCATTTTTATTCATATCCAACCTTTCCCATGTCCATGCTCTCATCCCCACCACCACTGATTAATCATCCTAAAGTGCTATCTCATCTTATTACACACCTGCCAAAAATTCTGAGCAGCTCATCATTACCTATAAATTTTAGCTCCTAGCCTAACATTCAAAGAGCTCCAGAATCCACCCTCAAGTTTGCTCACTTTATCTCCTGTTTTTTTACATGAAACAAGTTGTTCCAATTACTTTTCCCTAGCTATGCATCTCCATGCTGGTGCCTGTGCCACTCTTACCATCTGGCGCACCTTCTTCCTTACCCGTCCTCCTCCTGCATTAAGACCCCAGCTACAGGTTTATCTTATCAAATTCTTCTTAATCCACTCCTTCCCTAATCCACTATAGTCAAGACACTGCCTTTACTTCAAATAAAGAAGGGCATAAATAATAAATATGTAACCCACAATGGTTTATCTCTTTAGACTTCTTTAGTACCTGTCATCTGTATCACGTATTTTTTGTTCTACACTGCTGGTATTATCTTTACATGTATATCTCTTATTTCACCTACCTTATAAATTCCTTTAGTGATATACTCATCTCCTACTTCTTCATTTCTCCCACTATATCTATCCTAGTCTTGCACATGAGGTGATTAATATTTTTAGCTGATTCACTTTTATAACTGAAATATAAAACAATCCTTGTTAAGAAGCATTTTCCTTATGAGATGGTCTCACAGAAAGTGTGTATGTTCCTAATCTGTATAATCTCTCATACATAAATCATAAAAACATCAAATGCCTAAGAAATTTATATTTCTATCATGTATTTTTTTTACCACGTTTGACGTTATCACTTGTAGGTTGCAAAATGACTAAAAAGAGTTAATTTGGAGTAGCTCATCTAAACTTACAAAATATTTTTAAAAGGCATTTTGTCCAAATGTTGTAACATTTGCTATAAAGGGCCTGGTTTTAGTTTCCTCAAAAATGTATTAATAAGCCCACGTGTAAATTAAGAATCTTTATGTCATTAAGATTTCAATAAATGTGTTCACAATTGGAAAGAATCTTTTCTTCAAAATGTGCAATACTTTTATTAATATCAAGTCACTTCCTAAGAGTTATTACCATGAGCTACCTATTTATAATTTAGCTTTCTAGTTACAAATAGTAAAATTTCCACCTAGTTCAGAGTATATTTACATGAAAAACAGCACAGCATTAACCTACTAACAAGAGTCAAAAGAAATTCTCCCACTAAATTCCCCTGCTCGCCACCCAATTAACCTTTGCTATTCATTCTAAGTTATTAGTTTGGCTACACAACTTAAATGACTTCAACTGAGTGCCTCAGCCAGAACTGGAGTCTCATTGCCCTATGGAGTCTGAGCTGTAACAGATAATCTTTTACACATATTATAGCACACTGAATAAAATAGGTAAAGAAGGTAATCCAGGCAAGGTCAGTTGGTCAGTCCCTAAGAGACTGTGCAAACTCAAGGTCTTCTTAGCCTACAGGGAGAGGTGGAAAGTATGTTAAAAAAGCACTGCAGGATGCATGCATGAGAAAAAGTTTGCGTTAGGAAATTACTATACATGATACTTACATAAATTTCATTTAACACAACAAACTAACTTCTTTCACAGAGACATTCACCACCTATAACATGATGTAGGGTGACATTTGCCAAGTTATTGTATTTATAAGAACATATAACTTACTTTACGATATTTTGTTAAAATATGCAACAAGAAATGTTAAGCTTGGACATGATAAAGAGGTTCCTGAAAGTAAAAGTAGTATCACATTAAAGCCAAGTCTCAGGTAAACGCCACCAACTTGCAGGACTTAAAGTACAATTTACTCTTTCAAAATGGATTAAGATTTGTCTCACTTTATCTTTGGCACATGGGCTAAAAATATTTTTAACTGTGAGTCATGACCCATCAGTAGGTAGTGAAATCAACTTAGTGGGCCAATACCATCAAAAAGTTTTCTGTAATGTAACAGAATAGAATCAAATATAGGAGGGACACACAAATGGGACAGTGACTTTTTCTCTGATAAAATGTACCACATAAATAAAGACGGCAATATAGTAGTATTTGTGATATAATTTTTTTTTAATCACTAAAGCAAAGTGAGAATTTAAAATTCACAGTGGAGAGGAGGAAAGGAATTTTAGAAACTATTATTGCCTCTCCCAAACACTTAAACCAACACATTAAACCCCAATTTCCAAGTGAATGCACCTTGTCGACAAATTCAGCAGTTAATACAGGGTGACCCGGTGAGCCTGGGAAAAAAAAAAGCAGGAAGAAGAATAGAAAGTGTACCCCCTCCTCAACACTGGAGGGGGTACATTTCAGCAATGACACAAAGAATAAGTGCCCTCATTTGCCTCCCATGTAGAAAAGATGAACATTTCATGGTAGGCAACATCCATGAGGGAACCCATAGTTCCTGGGAGTTCTCAAGAGACGGAAAAGGATTTGGAATAGCAGTGGTGGTGGTGGACAGTCACTCTGAGGATGAAGAAGGCATAGCTGGAGAATCTGGAGAGGGGACCAGCTCACTCACTAGTACTAACTGAATCCTCATGCAGCTGCCAACTTTAGGCCAAAGACAGTGTCCCACTCATGTTGTCCATGACCCAGATAAGATTTATCCAGATTTTGAGAAGACCTAACAGTAGCTGAGTCCCTTGGGTAGAACAGAACAAGTGTTGGAATAAATTAAACCCTCCAAGTGGGGTTGCCTCTGAAAAAGAAATGGGGAATTCACCCTGTGACCAGCCAGATCCAGGTACCTAACCCTCAAGGAGCTTTCACAGACCATAACCCACTCAATCCCAGAACTGCTTTTTGTGAGAGAATTACTAACCTGGCGAACACCATTCAGGGCCAAAACAGGGATCCTAGACTTGGATACCATGTGTACTCCACCCACTAAAAGAAGCAGAATGATGGAGAAAACGTTCCTTTGAGGAATTTGAGTCTACTAAGGAAAAGAATATTACAGAATAGGTTACTAATATGCTTTATTTTCATTGGTGTAGGAAAACGGTGCTATTTGCATTTTACATTTTGTTTTCTCTCCCTGGTTTTAAGAGTTATCCAGGTCTTCTCTTTTCAAATGAGATTGTCTCACCTAAGCAGAAGGTTCCTAAACAGAACATCTCTTCTTGACTTTTGTTTTAGAAAACCTAAACTCAATGAGGGAATTCCCTGTTAGGAAAAAAGAAGAGAGACAGTATCTTTGAGGGGTAAAGACTCTGCAAAGGGGTCTTCAACGGTAAGAAAAATAGAAAAAAAAAATAGGGAAAGAGGGAAGAGGACAGAAGTATGAAGTAACAAGAATTAGAATGGGAACCCAACCCACTCCCTACAGTTCCCCAGGGAAATAGCAGGTACAAAGAAGAATGCCTGGCCACATGATAAACCCAGAAAGGCTCATCCTTGGCTCTAGGGATCCTGGCCTCAGCAACTATTTTCATGTTTAGTATGAGCTCAACTGAGGCATCTGCCTCCAAGGAACCATCTGGGCTTGCACAATCAGCATACTGCTGGTGATAAGCGTAGACTGAAGATCCAGAGAAGCCTTCTTAAAATCCTGCTACTTATAAGACTCTCCAGGATCCTTTTTTTTTTTTTTCAAATATGATTTTTTTTTTAATTGGAGTATAGCTGCTTTACAATATTGTGTTAGTCTCCAGGGTCTTTTGTAACATGGTTTGGTGAGAGGTGGGAAGAACACCAGCCCCAATCTAATAATTGATACTGACTTCACCATGAAGGGGAACTGGAGTCTGATTTAAATTTTACTTCAACATTAAAGAAATATGACATTTTTTCATGCTACATCACACCCGATACATCTATGCTTTGTAATGGTATAGACAATGGGGGTTAAAAAAGAAAAACCTGTTCAAACAGTTTGAAATGTAAAATGAAAGAAATGTAAAACTGTATATTTGTATTTGCATCTAATTTTATTAAATTCCACGCAGGGAACAACATGTGATATAGTCCCACTGATCTTAGTGATGTACTGAGCTCATCAGTTTTACCACTCTGCATCACCAACGGCTTTTGCAAATACATAGTCTCTCCCTCCAAAACACATAATACCATCTTTCAAATAGAATTTCCATTTGTTCTTGCTTCGATGAATCTGGAGGGAGAAAAACAGCCTAAATTAATTAAATTTAGAAGTTAAAGGATCATTTACATTTCTTTGCATATCCCATGGGATTATTCTGACCCTAAATGGGAGTTCTTTATAAATAAGACCCTCCTCAAGATAGTGTATTCATTCATTCAGTTCCTATGTGTCAGGTATTGTTTTAGGCATTGGAGATCTATATTAGCTTTTTAAAGAGGAAAATATAGATATAATTTTTTAGAACAGGAAAAAAATTCCTGTCTTTGAAGAGGTTACATTTTAGTAAGGATGGGAGAAACAAACTTAATAAACACGTAAACTATACAGAATATTAAAAGGTGGTTAAGTGTTATGAAAAATAGATCTGGAAAAGGAATATCACAAACACAGAGGTGGGGTTAGAATTTTAAATAGAAGAGTCAGGGTGGGCCTGACTTGTGAAGTAACATTTGAGCAAAGACTTAAAAAGAAGATATTGACTAGAGAGCATTCCAGACAAAGGGAACAGAAGTCCTGAGGAGGGGCATGCCTGGATTGCTCAAGAAAAGCAAAACGTTCACTATGTCTGCAAAGGAATAAACAAGAGAGGATGTAGTTAATATTATCCGGAATGAAAAAATAGTGGTGTTTCATTTCTAAGAAGAAAGTCACAATAACGCACTGAGCAAGGTCTGAAAATACAACTTATAATCTATCAGATTCTATTAGCTATTCTTTGGATTCAGTAAATCAGCCTGATACAAAATTAAAACCAGAAAATCCTACTACCTTAAGAGGTAAGAAATCATACAATCATTGTTACTTCTGGGTAGACCACAAGTGACTATTTTAAAAATGTAGAAATATATGATCTGAAATCAAGGGTAAAAATTAAACCTAGGTGTTGACTGCAAATAGTCAAATCAAGGAAGAAAAGCCTGTGACTAGTATTTGGATGCATTTTGTGAAGCATAAGAAAATACAAAGGATAAACCCTCTATTTGTGTGTGGGGGAAATGGCCTGGCGACAGAAAATTTCTTTTCTGAGTTTGACTTCCAAATTTCCACTTGCACTTATCTTAAGTCTCGGGGAACACAACAGTGACAACAGAATCCTTAACAAAGATGATAAAATCTGGCCAGAATTAGGAAAAGAACAACGGTAGAAGCAGCAGCAACAACTCATCCCAGTAGCTTTATCTAGTGACTACATTATTCTAGAAATGCAACAATGGTTCAAAATTAGGAATTTACTAGTACAAACACTATATTACTAGACCTAAGGAGACAAATAATATAATCATCTTCAGTGATGTTGAAAAGCTTTTGATAAAACTCATGCATTATAGATTTTTTTCTTTTAAACTAAAATAAGAAAGACTATGCCCTACAAACATACACACACACACATACCCCTACCTCAACCCAAAAGCCGTGACTTACTGCTTAGTGCGGAAACCCTAAAAGTACTCCCGCTCAAGTCAGGACATAGACAAGAATACCCACTCTTAACCAACTTTTCACTCTAGAGTACTAGCCAATACAATTAGACGAGAAGAAAGAACTACAGAGATAAATATTGGAAGAGATGAACTAAATTTGCAGATGCAATGACTGGATGTCTGAAAAACCTAAGATAATCAATTTAAAATGACTAAATAAGAATTCAGTATTGATACAAAATTAATAAACTGAAATTCATTGCCTTCAAATACTGATATATAAGCAACAGTTAGAAGATATAAAGAGCCCGTTTACCACAGCAACAAAAGAGATAACATAATAAGGAAAAAAATTTTTTAAATACTTGATCTACTGGCACCATTCAATATATCCTCTTTGAAATATTTTCCTTACTTGGCTTCTAGAACATTCCTGGCTTTCCGCATGACTCTTTGGCCACTCCTTTGATTCCTCCTTCTCTCTCTTACCTCTCAATTTTATAGTGTACCAGGACTCTTCTTTCTGTTGATATTCACTCTCTTGGTGATCTTATCTAATCTCATGGCTTTAAACATCATCTATATGCTGATGACTCTCCAAAATTATATCTCTAGCTCACACCTCTCCCTTAAACTCCAGATTCTCATTCAACTGCTTCAGCACCTCTTCATAAATGTCCAATAAACATCTCAAGCAAGTTTAAAACAAGGACACTATTATACTCTCCCCCAAACCTCACAGTCTTCTGCATCTCAGTGAGGAATGGCCACTCATTCTTCTCATTCAGGCCAGAAATCTTGGACACAATCCTTACACCTCCTACTCACACCTCATATCCAGATCCATCAGTAAATGTTAGTTCTACCTACAAAGCATATTCCAACCACTTCTACCACCTCCACTACTATTACTCTTGTCTAAGCCACCATCCTCTCTCACCTGGATTAGTATGTCTCATGACTAGTTTCCCTATTTTCACCCTTGTCTTCCTCTTAGTCTACTCTAAACATGGTAGCCAGTCTACTTTTACTATGGCCCTACTAAAAACATAAACCAGATATCATTTCTATGCTCAAAACTTTCCAATGACTTCTCATCCAAAAAATAAAGTCCTTAAAATGGACTGTAAGATCCTGCTCTTCCCCTCACTTACTGCTCTGCTCTCCTCATTGTTCCCTGAACACACAGGTATTCGTCTACCTCAGGACTTATGTATTATTTACTGTTCCCTCTGTCTGAAATGATTACATCCAAATATCCTCATGGTTCATTCTCTTACCTCCATTTTTAAAAAAATTTTTTTTAATTTATTTGGTTGCACCAGGTCTTAGTTGTGGCAGGCGGGCTCATTAGTTGCACCTTGCCAACTCCTTAGTTGTGGCATGTGAACTCTTAGTTGTGGCATGCATGTGGGATCTAGTTCCCTGACCAGGGATCAAACCCAGGCCCCCTGCACTGGGAGCATGGAGTCTTAACCACTGCGCCACCAAGGAAGTCCCCTCTCTTACCTCCTTTTGATCTTTACCCAATCACATTCTCAGTAAGGCCTCCCCTGGACATCACATCCAAAACTGCAACCTACCTCTCCTTAACATCACTAAAATACTAAATTCTATTAATTCAATGTTAATTAATTACAAGCTATTGCCCACAATGCAGTACCACAAAGAATACTATATCCATAATAGTCTAGAAAATTATTTGTGACTCTAAGAAATGCATATATAATCTAGTGTCTATACAGCACAATACACTGTTTATAGAACACAATACACTGTTTATAAGAATCTAAAAGAACTTTCAAACCAAGACCAGTCCCTTTTCTATTACCTATTCCTTCTTATGCTTATGTTTACCAGCATCTAAATTGCCATTTTCTATCTATAAAAAATGTTATAGGAGAGAAAATTATCTTATTTTTAGAGGAAAGGATTCATTTTTTACAGCAATTCAAAGAACCATCCTCCATCTCCCCTGAGTATATTGAAATTGTTACTGAAAACAAGTCAAAGATGTAAATATGCATTAGTCATCAGGGAAATGCGAATCAAAACCACGAGATACCACTTCACACCCACTAGGATGGCTAGAATCAAAAAGTCAGATAACAAGTGTTAGTGAGAATGTAAAGCAATCTAAACCATCATACACTGCTGATGGGAATGAAAAATGGTACAGCCACCTTGGAAAACAGTCTGGTAGTGCCTCAAATTATTACCATATGACCCAGGAATTCCACTCCTAGGTATTTACCAAGAGAAATGAAAATATATATTCACAAAAAACTTGTACATGAATACTTATAGCAGAATTCTTCATAATAGCCAAAAGGTGGAAACAACTCAAATATCACTCAACAGATGAATGGATAAACAAAATGCGGTATATCCATTCAATGGACTAGTATTCATCAATAAAAAGGAATGAAGAACTGTTACAAGCTATAATATGGATGAATCTTGAAACACAGTGTGAAATAAATGAAACCAGTCATAAAAGACCACATATTATATGATTCCTTTCATATGAAACTCCAGAATAGGGAAATCTACAATGATGGAAAGTACATTAGTAGTTCCTTACTACTGGGGATGGGAGAAAGGGGGCAATATGGGAGTAAGAACTAAAGGGTATGGGCTTTCTTTCTGAGGTGATAAAAATTTTCTAAAATTGACTGTGTTAATGGTTACACATATCCATAAATATACTAAAACCACTGAATTGTACACTTTAAATAGGTGAAGTGTATAGTATGTGAATTATATCTCAAAGCTGCTAAAAAATGTAAATATGAATAAGTTAAGAACACAAAACTGACTACATAATCACAGTTATAGTGTTTAAAAACAAATTTAAGCTGTATTATATTTTAGTTGCTAAAGTTCAATTGCTACTAACCTAATTTTTAGGCTTGAAACCTGATAGACACCTTTAACTCTCCCTTGTCAATCATTCTCTCATGACCAACTAATCACCAAGTACCAATGCTACTTTTTAAATTTTATTGAAGTACAGTTGATTTACAATGTTGTGTTCATTTCTTCTGTACAGCAAAGTGACTCAGTTATACACACACACACACACACACATATTCTTTTTCATATTCTTTTCCATTATGGTTTGTCACAGGATATTGAATATGGTTCCCTGTGCTATACAATAGGGTCCTGTTGTATAATATTATATTATTATAATATATATATTATATTATATATATAACTGCAAACTCCCAATCCTTCCCTCCCCTACTCTCCCTCCCCCTTGTCAACCACAAGTCTGCTCTCTGTAACTATGAGTCTATGTTCGTTTCATAGATATAGTGATTTGTGTCATATTTTAGATTCCATATATAAGTGATATCATATGGTATTTCTTTCTCTTTCTGACTTACTTCACTTAGTATGATAATCTCTAGGTCCATCCATGTTGCTGCAAATGGCATTATTTCATTCTTTTTTATGGCTCAGTAATATTCCACTGTATATATATACCACATCTCCATTCATCTGTCGATGGACATTTAGGTTGTTTCCATGTCTTGGCAATGGTAAATAGTGCTGCTATGAACATGGGGAGGGGTGCATGTATCTTTTTGAATTAGTTTTGTTTGGGTATATGCCCGGGAGTGGGATTACTGGATCATATGGCAACTTTATTTGTAGTTTTTTGAGGAACTTCCATACTGTTTTCCATAGTGACTGCACCGATTTACATTCCCACCAACAGTGTAGGAGGGTTCCCTTTTCTCCACACCTTCTCCAGCATTTGTTATTTGTAAACTTTTTAATGATGGCTATTCTGATCAGTGTGAGGTGGTACCTCACTGTAGTTTTAATTTGCATTTCTCTAATAATTAGAAATGTTGAGCATCTTTTCACATGTCTATTGGCCATCTGCATATCTTCTTTGGAGAAGTGTCTATTTAGGTCTTCTGCCCACTTTTGGATTGGCTTGTTTGTTTTTTTGTTGTTGAGTTGTATGAACTGTTTGTATATTTTGGAAATTAAGCCCTCGTCAGTCACATCATTTGCAAATATTTTCTCCCAGTCTGTAGGTTGTCTTTTCGTTTATTTTTTTTTTACTTAATTTTATTTTTTTTTATTGAAGTATAGTTGACTTACAATGTTGTGCCAATCTCTGCTGTACAGCAAAGTGACTCAGTTATACACATATAGACATTCTTTTTTTTTTAATTCTTTTCCATTATGGTTTATCACAGGATATTGAATATAGTTCGCTGTGCTATACAGTAGGACCTTTTTGTTTATCTTTTCATTTTATTTATGGTTTCCTTTGCTGTGCAAAAGCTCGTAAGTTTGATTAGGTCCCACCTGTTTATTTTTGCTTTTATGTCTATTGCCTTGGGAGACTGGCCTAAGAAAACATTGGTACAATTTATGTCAGAGAATGTTTTGCCTATGTTCTCTTCTAGGAGTTTTATGGTGTCTTGTCTTATATTCAGGCCTTTGAGCCATTTTGAGTTTATTTTTTGTGTATGGTGTGAGGGTGTGTTCTAACTTCATTGACTTACATGTGGCTGTCCAACTTTCCCAACGCCACCTGCTGAAGAGACTGTCTTTTCCTCAGTGTATATTCTACCAAACATACAAAGAAGAACTTATACCAATCCTTCTCAAACTCTTCCAAAAGATTAAAGAGGAAGGAACTCTCCCAAAAATATTTCATGAAGCCACCATCACCCTGATACCAAAACCAGACAAAGACAACTACCAAAAAAGAAAATTACAGGCCAATATCTTTGATGAATATAGATGCAAAAATTCTCAACAAAATATTAGCAAACTGAATCCAACAACACATAAAAAAGGTCATATACCATGACCAAGCTGGATTCATGCCAGGGTCACAAGGATGGTTCAACATTCACAAATCAATCAATGTGATACACCCCATCAACAAAAAAAAAGGACAAAAACCACATGATCACCTCAATAGATGCAGAAAAAGCATCTGGTAAAATTCAACACCCACTCATGATAAAAAACCCTTAGGAAAGTGGTATAGAGGGAACATATCTCAACATACTAAAAGCAATTTATGACAAACCCACAGCCAATATAATACTCAAAGGTGAAAAGCTAAAAGCCTTCCCACTAATATCTGGAACAAGACAAGAATGCCCACTCTCACCACTTCTCTTCAACATAGTATTGGAAGTCCAATGATTCTTCCACCATAATCTCTAACTCTTCCATCCTTAGTCTGGGCTCTGTTACTTTATGTACTATCCCTGTTCTTCTTACTATTTGCCTCTTCCAAATTAGCAAACAATGCCAGTTTTTAAACCCAATTACAATTTTCTCAATATCATCCTCATAAGGTTAATGTCCATCAAATCAAGTTTGAACTTCCCCTACCAGGATTCTGGATTTTCCAATCTGCTCCCACCTCTGTCCACCACCCAGCCTCATTTCCTAACACATTCAAAAGGAAAACACCTCATTCAAGGCAGAGCTGTCTCTTCACTGTCCCTTATAAATTCTACATGCGTTCATTTCTCTGCCTTTTATCAGGCTACTCTACTCTGAATGCCTACTCTCCATACTTATCTATATCCTACAAATCATTCAAGATCTATTTCAAAGCCCCACATCACCCATGAAGGATTTGTGGAGAACTCCAACTACAAACGATTTCTTGCATTTCCTAGCCCCTTTTAGGACTAACTGTCTGTGCCACTTATCATAGCATTTGATTTACATGCCACTCATCTTAGCATTTGATTTATATGCCATGTATTTTAGTATTTGATCTACCTGTCACATATTTTAGCTTTTGATTTACCTACTATCTTATTGTATGCCATTCTATTATTCCATACAGAAACACCTTTCTTCAATAAGACTATCACCTCCATAAGACAAGGCCTATCACTTTTTTGGTATCACCAAGACCACACAGCACAGTGTTAGACCCAAAATACCCTCCCAAATTTATAGAATTACTTAGCTATTTTGAGATTAATTTAACTGAACAGTAACTGATCATCACATTTCCCATTATTTTGCTTATTTTCTACTATAAATGCAATTAATAAACCTAAAGTCTAAAAGGTGAATACAGTACCTTATCATACTGACAGACAATTACATTATCTGTGTCAAACAGGTCCGGCACATCCTGCTCACTAACATCATCCCCAGAATTTAAAGGGTCCTAAAGATGAAAGATACTCATATTAATGAATTTCATGATGCTTTGAATTTTTTAAAGACAGAGGGACATATTCTCTCCCTCCAAGGACACAGAATAGTACTGTATTTAAAAGTCAAACAGCCTGAGTTTGAATCCCAACTTAGTCACTCAATAACCACAAGACTGACCTTTGGCAAGCTACTAAAACTCCTTGTATCTCAGTTTTCTCATCTGCAAAATGAGGACAGTAATAAGACTCATAAAACCCATAAGGCAGTGGTAATATTAAATAACAAAAGGCAGTAAGATTTAGTATGGTATCTGGCACATATGTACGGCACCATAAATGATAGTTAATACATACCACTTACATGCTTCTTAATTATCACATTCCACAAAGATTTCACGGCATTTATTAGGATTAGAGCAGATATGATATGCTTCTACCCTAGCTGCCCTCTTTACCTCCACTCCCATCCCTTAAACCTCTCACTACCTCTAGTTAAGACCAACAAATATAGTAGCTGATTCCTAAATACTTAATACTGAGTTAAATTACAGTTTAAGATTAAAAGTTTAAATACTAGATACAATAAGTCTCATTTTAAAGACAAAAGACAGGATTAACCTTAATTGTTATTCCTCTTGGTTCCAAAGTATATTAAAGTACAAATGCTATAAATTTTAAAAAGTTTCAGCTCAAAAATAATCCTTACCTCTTCCACAAGGTCTACTTGAGGGTCTTCATTATCACTACTGTTGGCCATTGAATCTTCATTTGATATACTGCTGGCTTCTTCAAGTACCTTCAGGTCTCCTGCATCAGTAATCCCTAGAAATTTGTTCTCATCTACATCTCTTGTACTTCCTATTTCATCATTGGAAGCTGTATCTCCAGTTCCATCTATTTGAATTATCTCATTAATATCATCATCAGTTACCTGAAGGCTTAAATCCATCTGAGAATTAGAATCCTAAAAAGAGAAATAAATGCAATAAAGTTTTTTCCTGTCAAACAAGGTATATAAAACATTGGATTACACAAAATATAAAATTACTTAAACAGTTCACAAGTGGCCTCTGAAAACATATTTCTTCCCTGTCAGATGATATTCCCTAATTTTGAATTTTGGAACACCCCTAGCATTTCTATATAAGATGAGAATAACTTTTAAGTTGTAAATAAAGTAAACCCACTTACAGTCATACATAGACAGCAAATCAGTTGACTGTTTTCAGATAATATTTACCAGTTTTTATAAATACTATCTTAAATTTATATACCTCTTAGGTTTTAACTATTTTATTTTAAACAATAATTCAATGAAGTAGAAAGGACAAGTGACATCATGCTCAATGGATAAATAAAAAATATAAAGGATTGTACTAACTAGAATAAGCCAAATACAAAAGGACAAATATAAATCAAAACTGACAGAACTGAAAAGATTAACAGACAAATTCACAAACATAGTTGGAGAATTCAACATTCTTCTTACTAATCAATAAAAAAAGCAGACTGAAATTCAGTAAGAATGTAGAAGAACTGAACAACACAATCAACCAGCATAACCTAATTGGCATTTATAGAATACTCCACCCCCAAAGAGCCAAATGCACATTCTTTTCAAGAGCACACAGAATGTTTACCAAGATGGACCATATTCTGGATCATAAAACAAATCTTGGCAAATTTCACACATACAAAGTATGTTCTCTTAGCACAAAGGAATTAAACCAGAAATCAGTAACAGAAAAATCTGGAAAATCCTCAAATATTTACAAATTAAACAACGCATTTTTAAATACGCATGGGTCAAAGAAGAAGTCACAAGGGAAATTAAAACATAATTTTAATTGAATGCAAACAAAAACATTACATTTCAAAACCTGAGATGTAGCTAAAGCAGTGCCTAGAGGGAATTTATAGCATTGCATGACTATATAAGAAAAGAAGCAAGTCTCAATCAGTGGCCTAAAATTCTACCTTAAGAAACTAAAAAAGAGAAGACCAAATTAAGCTCATAGCAAATAAAGAAATAAAGATAAAAAGAAAAATACATGAAACTGAGAACAGAAAAAGTCAATTAGACCAAAAGTTCATTCCTTGAAAAGATGAATAAAAATGAAAAAACGTAGCCAGACTAACAAAAAGAGAAAAGAAACGATATTACTAATTAAGGATAGGGTGTCACCATAGATCCCCAAAACATTAAAAGGATAAGGAAACTGTTTTAGATCATTTGGGCTGCTATAACAAAATACCATAAACTAGGTAGCTTATTAACAATGGAAATTTATTTTTCACAATTCTGGAGGCTGAGAAGCCTGAGATCAAGGCACCAGCAGATTTGGTATCTGGTAGAGCCCACTTTCTGGTTCACAGACAATGGCTTCTCACTGTGTCCTCATATGGCAGAGGGGCTAGGGAGCCCTGTGGGGTCTCTTATAAGGTAACTAATCCCATTAATTGAAGACTCCATCCTCATGACCTAATCGTCTCCCAAAGGCCCCACCTCCTAATTACCATCACCTTTTGGGGGTTAGGATTTCAACATATTAATTTGGGGGTTACATAAACATTCAGACTGATGTAAGGCAATTTACAAAAATTGTATGGCTGTATAGTAGCAATAAACAATTGGAAACTGAAATTAAATAACAGCACTATTTAAAGCAGCAAGAGAAAAGCAACTCATCACATACAAGGGATCCTCGGTAAGATAACAAGCAGATTTCTCACCAGAAACTTTGAAAAGAAAAAGGCAGTGGTATGACATATATTTAAAGTGCTGAGGGACTTCCTTGGTGGTCCAGTGGTTAAGATTCCACGCTTCCAATGCAGGGGGCATGGGTTCGATCCCTGGTCAGGGAACTAGGATCTCACGTGCCATGTGGTGTGGCCAAAGAAAAAGAAAAAATAATGAAGTGGTGAAAGAAAAGACTAAACTAGGAATTCTATATCTGGGAAACTGTCCTGCAAATAAGGCATTTCCAGATAAAAGCTGAAGGAGTTCATTACTACTAGGTCTACCCTACAATAAATACTAAAGGGAGTCCTTTAAATCGGCATGAAAGGAAGCTAGACAGTAATCTGAAGCCACACAAAAATATAAAGTTCTCTGGTAAAGATAAATACAATGACAAATATAAAAACCAGTATTATTATAATTTTGTTTTGTTAACTGTACTTTTTAGTCCTCTATGAGATTTAAGAGATAAGAGCATTAAGAAACTGTAATTATAAATCTATATCGAGTACACAATATATAAAGACATAATTTGGGACATCAGTAATATAAAGTGGGGGAGGGTAGAGCTGAAAAGAAGCAGAGTTTTTATATGAAATTAAAGGTGAGTTGGTATCAGTTCAAAATAGATTATTACAACTTTAAGATGCTATAAGTAATCTCCATGATAACCACAAAGAAAATATCTATAGAGAACACACAAAAGGAAATGAGAAAACAATCAAAATGTGTCATTACAAAAAAACTACACACAAAAGAATGTAATAAGGGAGGAAATAAGGGAGAAAATAAGGGACAAGAAAGCTAAAAGACACACAGAAAACAAAATAGCAAGAGTAACCTCTCCCCTATTAGTAATTACTTTAAACGTAAATGGATTAAACTCCCCAACCAAAAGCAACAGACTGGCAAAATGGATAAACAGTATCCAGTTACATGCTGTCTACCAGAGACTCACCTTAGGTCTAAGGACACACAAGGTTGAAAGTAAAATGATGGAAAAAGATATTCCATGCAAATAGTAACCACAAGAGTTGGGGAAACTATGCTAATAACAGACAAAATAGACTTTAATTCAAACACTGTTACAAGAAACAAATTTACATAATGATAAAAGAATTAATTCACCAAGAAGATATAACAATTACAAATATATATGCACCAAACATCAGAGCTCCTAAATATATGCAACAAAAAGGGAGAAACAACTCTGCAGTAATAGTAGGAAACTTTAATACTCCACTTTCAATAATGAATAGAACCACCAGACACAATATCAATAAGGAAATAAAGAACTTGAGCATGACAGACTAACTGTACCTAACAAACATATACAAAACATGCAAAATAGCAGGATACACATTTTTCTCAAGTACACACAGAACGTTCTCCAGGATAGGCCATAAATTAGGCCACAAAACAAATCTTAGTATTTAAAAGGACTGAAATCATACAAAGTATCTTTTCTGATCACAATGGAATGAAACCAGAAATTAACAGCAGAAGGAAAACTGGAAAATCCACAAGATGTAGAAGTTAAACAACAGTCTCAAAAAAAAAAAAATCAATGGGTCAAAGAAGAAACAACAACAAAAAATCTTTTGTCAAAAGATAAAAAAAAATCTCGAGACAAATGAAAACACAGCATACCAAAACATATGGGATTCTGCAAACGAAGTGCTAAGAGAGAAATTTATAGCTGTAAATGCTTATATTAAAAAAGGAGAAAGATCTCAAATTAACGACCTTAAGGAACTAGAAGAAGAACAAATAAAGCCAAAGCTAGCAGAAGGAAGGAAATAATAGCAATTAGGGCAGAGATAAAGTAAAGAATAGAAAAACAGTAGAGAAACTAAACAAAACCAAAAAAGATCAATAAAATTTATAATCCTTTGGCTAGATTGATGAAGAAAAAAAGAGAGAAGACTCAAATAACTAAAATCAGAAATAAAGAAACTTTACAAGTGATTTTACAGGAATAAAAAGAATTATAAGACTAACTGTATGTCAACAAATTGGATAACCTAGATGAAATGAACTAATTCCTAAAAACACAAAACCTACCAAGACTGAATCATGAAGAAAGAGAAAATATTAATAGACTTATAACCAGTAATGAGATTCAATTAGTCATCAAAAACCTCTCAACAAAGAAATGCCCAGGACCAGATGGCTTCACTAAAGAATTCTACCAAACACTCAAAGAAGAATTAACACCAATCCTCAAAAATCTTCAACAAGGGAATTATCTGGCAGTCCAGTGGCTAAGACTTTGCACTCTCACTGTGAGGGCCCAGGTTCAGTCCCTGGTCAGGGAACTAAGATCCCACAAGCCACACAACATGGCCAAAAAAAAAAAAAAAAATCCTCAACAAAATACTAACAGAATTCAACAGCACATTAAAAGGATCATACACCATGACCAAATGAGATTTATTCCTGAAATGCAAAAGTGGGTCAACATATGAAAAATCAATGTAATACAACACATTAACACATTGAAGAGGGGAAAAAACGACAGTCACCTAAACTAATGCAAAAAAAGCATTTGACAAAATTCAACACCCTTTCATGATTTAAAAATAAAAACAAACACTCAAACTAGGAATAGAAAGAAATTACCTCAACATAATAAAATTGACCTATGAGAAACTCTCAGCTAACAGCATATTCAATGGTGAAAACTGAAAGCTTTTCCTCTAAAATCAGGAACAAGGCATGGATGCCCACTCTTGCCACTTCTATTCAACATAGTACTAGATGTCCTAGCTAGGGCAATTAAGCAAGATAAAGAAATAAAAGGCATCCGAATTAAAAAGGAAGTAGTAAAACTGGCTCTGTTTGCAGATGACATAATGTTCTATGTACAAAACCCCCAAAATTCCACACACACACAAAAATGTTAGAACTAATGAATTCAGCAAAATGTACAAAATACAAAACAACATACAAAAATCAGTTGCATTTCTATACACTAACAATTAACAACCTGAAAACAAAGTTAAGAAAGCAATTCCATTTACAAAACCACCAAATAGAATACTTAGGAGTAAACATAACCAAGGAGGAAAAAGACTTGTTCACTAAAAACTACAAAACATTGCCAAAAGGAGTTAAAAATGATACAAATAAATGGGAAGACATTCCATGTTTATGGATTAGAAGAGTTAATATTATTAAAATGTTGATACTACCCAAAGACAACTAAGATTCACTGCAATCCCTACCAAAATCCAAATGACATTTTTGGTGCGAATGGAATAGTAAAGCATCTTGAATTTCATATGGAATCTCAAGGGACCCTGAATAACCAAAACAGTCTTGAAAAAGAAAACACAAGTTGGAGGTCCCATTCATCCTGATTTCAAAGCTTGCTACAAAACTACAGTAGTCAAAACAGTGTATTTGCATAAAGACAGACAAAAGACCAATAGAACAGAGAGACCAGAAATAAACTCTCACATATATGGTCAAATGATCTTCTACAAAAGTGACAAGACCATTCAACAGGGAAAGGACAATCTTTTCAACAAATGCTAAGAAAACTAGATATCCACATGCAAAAGAATGAAGTTGGTCCCCTACCTTACACCATATACAAAAATTAACTCAAAATGGATTAAAAAGTTAAACGTAAGAGCTAAAACTACAAAACTCTTAGGAAAAAAATCATAGAGGAGAATCTTCATGACACTGAATTTGGGAATAATTTCTTAGATATGATACCAAAAGCATAGGCAAAAAAAAAAAAAAGATAAAATGGACTTCATCAAAATTAAAACCTTTGTGCATCAAAGGACACTATCAACAAAGTGAAAAGGTAACCCACAAAATGGGAGAAAATATTTGCAAATCATATATCTGATGAGTTAATATCCAGAATATATTTTAAAACGCGTACACTCAACAACAAAACGAAAAACTTGATTTAAAAATGCGCAAAGAACTTAGACATTTCTCCAAAGAAAATATACAAATGGCAATAAGCACATGAAAAGATGTTCAGTATCACTAATCATTAGGGAAATGCAAATCCAAACCACAATAAGATACCACCTCATACCCATTAGGATGGCTATTATCAAAGAAAAAAAACAAACAGAAAATAAGTGTTGGTGAGAATGTGGAGAAATTGTGTACTGCTGGTGGGAATGTAAAATGGTGAAGCTGCTATGGAACACTACAGTAGTTCCTTAAAAAATTATAAACAGAATTGTCATATGACCCAGCACCATATCTGGCTATATATTTGAAAGCAGGGAATCAAGGAGACATTTGTATACCCAAGTTTATAGTAGCATTAGACACAACTGTCAAAAGGTATAAGCAATCCAAGTGTTCATGGATGGATGAATGAATTAACAAAATACAGTATATACACACAATGGAATGTTATTTAAGCATAAAAAGGAAGAAAATTCTAATATATGCTACAACATGGATGAACACGAGACATTATGCTAAGTGAAAAGGGACACAAAAGGACAAATACTATTTGACCTCCTGCTTTGAGATACCTATAGTCAAATTCATAGAGACAGAAAGTAGAATGGTAGCTGCCAGGGGCTGGGGGAAGATACAAATGGGGAGTTATTGTTCAATGGGTACAGAATTTCAATTTGGGAAAATAAAAAATGTTCCAGAGATGGATGGTGAGGACTGTTGCACAAGAATGTGACTGCACCTAATGCCACTGAACTGTACAGTAAAAAATGGTTAAAAGGTAAATTTTTACAATAGACAATAGACAAAATCAATGGTGTAAACTGTCGAGTATGTGGTAAAACTGATAAAGAGTGTTGGTGGCAGGAAAAATTGCACAACCTCTTGAAACTATTGTGGCAATGTACTTGAAGAACCACGGAAATTTTTAGCTTTTTTCCTCAATAATCCTATCTTTGAAAATAATATTTTTTAAATTAATGCAAATGAAGCTTAAAATATAAATAACGTTGTGCTTTATGGTGTGTATTATTATTTATGACAGCACCCAAAACCATGAAACACTTAGATAAAAATAGAATATGTGCAATATATGTATGTTGAGAACTATAAAACTTTAAAAGTCAAAGACCTAAATAAAAATGTAGCAATAAATTGGAACACTCATTGTGAAGATGTCAGTTCTCCCCTTGTTGATCTATAGATCCAACAAAACCCATATCAGAATCCCAGCAGCTTTTTT
This sequence comes from Monodon monoceros, assembly GCF_005190385.1. Taxonomy (NCBI): domain Eukaryota; kingdom Metazoa; phylum Chordata; class Mammalia; order Artiodactyla; family Monodontidae; genus Monodon; species Monodon monoceros. The sequence continues at coordinate 48,648,675 of NW_021703775.1, forward strand.
TGTAAAAAATGACAAGCTCATTCTAACATTTATATGGAAAAGCAAAGAATTAGAATAACCAAAATAACTTTGAAAAAGAATAAAGTTAAGAAACTCGGGGCTTCCCTGGTGGCGCAGTGGTTGAGAATCTGCCCGCCAATGCAGGGGACACGGGTTCGAGCCCTGGTCTGGGAGGATCCCACATGCCGCAGAGCAACTAGGCCCGTGAGCCACAACTACTGAGCCTGCACAACTGGAGCCTGTGCTCCGCGACGAGAGAGGCCACGACAGTGAGAGGCCCACGCACCACGATGAAGAGTGGCCCCCACTTGCCACAACTAGAGAAAGCCCTCGCACAGAAACGAAGACCCAACACAGCAAAAATAAATTAATTAATTAATAAACTCCTACCCCCAACATCTTCTTTAAAAAAAAACAAACAAGAAACTCATACTCTCTGATGTCCAGACTTACTACAAAGCTGACATAATCAAGACAGTGTGGTGCTAGTGAAAAGATAGACACATGAATTAATGAAACAGAGTGGAAGTCCAGATATAAACCAACATACATTATGATAACTGATTTTCATTAAAGGTGAACGTGCTTTAAACACTCAATGTGATTTAGGCAACTCAATGGAGACAGGGTAGTCTTTTTAACAAATAATGCTAAAACAACTGAATATCCATATGCAAAAAAAAAAAAAACCTAAACCCTAACCTTGCACCACACACAAAAATTAACTCAAAAACGGATCACAGTCCTAAATGTAAAATCCATAAAGTTTTTAGAAGCATTCAATGATCTTCACAACCTTTGGTTAGATAAGACACATTAGCAGAAATCAAAAGGAAAAAAGAATAAATTAGACTTCATCAAAATCACAAACTTCTCCTCTCCTAAAGAGAGCGTTAAATAGCAAGGACATGAAGCAACTACAACTCTTACCCATTGGTAGCAGAAATTTGCATTCCACCATACACTGCTGCTGGGAATACAGCCACTTTGGAAATGAGTTTGGCAGCTTCTTATAAGCATACAGGTATCATATGACCTAGAAATCCCACTCCTACGTATTTACTCAAAAGTAAAGAAAACCTAAGTCCACACCAAAAAGGAAGGAAGGGAGGGAGCGAGAGAGAGAGGAAGGGAGGAAACCCACAAACCCACACATGAATGTTTTTAGGGGATTCATTCACAAATGCCCAAACTGGAAACATCCAAATGTCCAAATGGTGAATGGATAAACAAATTGTGGCACAATGGAATATACTAATATATGCAAAAACATGAATGAATTGTGAATATATCATATTAAAGTTACATAATGCATGATTCCATTTGTTTGACATTCTGAAAAAGGCAAGCCTATACCAAAAGAAAACACATCAGTGAGTGCCAGGGACCAGATGTGAAGGGAGGGTATTGGCTACACAGGGGCCTAAGAGACCTCTTTGGGGTGATGGAAATGTTCTGTATCTCAACTGTGATACTGGTTATATAACTCCAAGTGTTTTGTCAAAATTCATATGTACATCTAAAAACTGTATACCTAAATAAAGGTGAACTTTACTGTATGTAGATACTACCCCAATAAATCTGATTGTGTGAAAAGTAAATTATGGTAAGGTTAGTCCTGGGCCTAAATCACATGTTGGAATTGGCTTTTCATGTTAATAGCAACAAGTACTGAAAACCTTAAACCGCAAGATCTTTTGTTACAAAATGAATCAGCGCTCCCATGGTACTTTACCAGATTAGTATAAGCTTATTAAGGAATATTAAAGATTCCAGGACTCTTGTAATTGAATTCACGTAGCATCATCTTATTTTGCCTATATCAGTGAGGTCCTCTTTATTCTGGGAAAGGAGTAAGATTACAAATCCAAATTTAATATCAATAACTGCAAAAGAGTTTCGTCACTTTCAACTTCTTTCTTCAGAAGCACTTCCACCAAGCATGAGAAAGTTCATATGATTATCTGACTCCAATCTCCTTTTCCAAGGTGGTAGTTTAACCAAAATAGCAGGCAGTTTTGCAGCAACATCCATAATTGATACCGCAGGCCCATGAACAGAAAGATTTAAGCCTTTCATATGGCAAACATCCACTACATAGATCAATGAAATCCTCCAAGTCAAATTGTTATTAGGAGGTTTCCACTGTCTCTCAACAATAGTTAATGTCTCCCCAAGGATCAATTAAGGGCTTCAAGTACTGTCCTTTGAAAAGCCATAAAAAATTTGCATAAAAAAGAATAGAACATTTTCCCCACACTTTTTGACAAATGTCTTGGAAAAGATAATGACTGGAAATTAAATTGGAAATCATTAAATCAATTTAAATCATTAAATTGGAAAATTTAATAATTCAATTAAATTCTAATGCATTTGAGTGTCACGGCAGCCGACAAAACTTCTTTTAGAATTATTGGCTGGGTCTCAGCACTAAGGTATGCCATGTGCTGAAAAAGACATTGAAATGCTCTCTCCACTGAAGCAGCAAAACCATGTGTTGCCAAGCATCTCAGGGGCTCCATCAGTACAGAGAGTACCAAATTCTGTTAATCTATAAAAACTTCATTATTACAAAGATGTCAGTTTCCAGTTTCAAAAAAAGGTCTCACAACACAGGAATTTTTTACTGTGCCAATGTGCAAATATGATTAAAATCAGATGTCGGCTGCCCTGAGAAGTACTGGTATTTTTATCCTGCTGAATGTTAAGGAAAAGTCACTGCTGATTCTTCTATGAGTTCTGGCTGAACGTGAAGAAATGTCAACAGTTCTAGTGCAGATGATGTCATCTGACAGAAGCACTGCTTTAGTTTTCTTTCTCTGCTCTAAACAAACCAGCTCAATGATTTCCAAGATTCTCAGCTTCACCCAAGGTCTTTTCAATTGCATACAGCTTCTGTGGCTGGGCAGTACAATGAGCAAATGCATAGGACGCTTCAAGATAAAGCTTTATTTGCCAAATACAGCTTCCAACCTCTTCAACTTAAGCTTTCCCCTAATGAAAGGACAATATTTTTCTAATGGTTGGTAAGGACTGATACAACTTCATATGCATATGTGGGAATAAAGATAAAACAGGAGAAGCCTAAGCTATAACATATTTTCTCTTCACATTTTCAAACTAAACTATGTGAAATTCAGTTGCCTATAATCATAATGGAAGGGTACATCTTTAATTCTTAACAGAAACTTAATCCAGCTATCTCCCACAACATAATGGCAATAATGATTATATATTACCTAACCATGTACAGTAGCATCCCATGCCACTCTACTCTTATTTGGGATGAAATATACCTCAACATATTCTGACAAATACAAAAAAAAAGTATCTTGTTAAATTGGCTTTTTTCCTCTAAAGAAATAAAAATGTCATGTATCTTGTTAAATTGGTTTTTTTCCTCTAAAGAAATAAAAATGTCACATACCTGGTTTAAAAATCTGATTTAGAGATATTCATTTAGAAGTAGCATACAGTGACTCAAAAAAATATGTGCTCAATTAACTGAATCATGAATTCAAATAACTATTGGTATGATATTTTATCTTTTAGAAGAGTATCAGAATGGATTGGAAAATAAAAGCTCTTAAAGTTATATATTCTGTAATTCCCTCACTCCATCCATTTTTCATTCATAAATTGATATTTAGCTAGATCAGTCGTTCTTAATCTTAACTATGTATTACAATCACCTCAGAAAACTCCAACAATAGTAAATGGACCCCACTCCAGACCAATTAGATCCATATCCCTTGGGGCGGACTTGAACATTTTTTTAATGCCCCAATAATTCTAATATTTAGCCAGAGTTGAGAACTATTGAGCCAAGTAAACTAGTCATAGATCCTCTTTTTTTAAAGAGAATATATATAAGAATATATATGTGTGTGTGTATTCTTAGGTGTTGGGTATACAAAGATTAATAAAATGTACCTCTCGATGCACACAGGACATTTTAATGCATCTCTTAACTACATTATGACAGATACATACATAAGGTGCTATGATAACACAGAAGAGATACATCCAACCTAATAATGAAAGGGGAGAGGGCAGATAGAAAGGTATTAAGTAAGATTTCTGGAGGAAGTAATAAATGGGTAAGTAGGAATTAACTTTGTTGTTTCCTGCCTCTCTTTGCTTTTGTTATCCCCTCTGCTTTGTGCCTGGCTTTTCTGCCGCCATCCTTTCTTGCGGTTAACACAGATCATTGCTCACAGTTTGTTGTTACCAATAAAGTAGTAGGCATGAAATAAAGAGCAAATAAGAAACTCTGGCCAAAAAAGAACATGGAGGTCCTCATATGCCACATTAAGAATACTGACCTAAAAAAAAACAGACTGCCAGATATTTCTCAGGCAAAGATAGGTTTATTCAGGATCAGCAGAAATGTGGGGTGTGCAACCATGGCGAGCCACATGCAAGTCCCCTCGAAGGAAGAAAGCTTATATAGAGAAGAAAAGGAAGTTGGGAGGGCTACAGTAAACAGAGTCCACAGCTCTTCATTGGTTAAGTTGTTGTCAGGATAGAAGCAGAGTCTTCTAGTTGAGCTCTGCTATTGTCACAGGGCATGAGAGTGCCCCCCTCAGGTCTCCCAACTCTATTTAATTGAGATTTCTGTTTATTAATTTTTTTTTCAAGGAGCTTAAATTTTATCCTGTAGCTGATAGGCAGTCAGCGACATGTTAAGCAGGCTGCATGCTGAGTAAATCGATGGTAGCCATGAGGAGCAGAGGTCATAGCTAATACTCACTGAGCTCTTACCATCTGCTAGGCAGTATACTGCTGAGCACTTCACACTGATTATCTCACATAATCCTCCCACCACCACAATTCTATGGTAGCTACTACTATCTTTATTTTACAAACGAGGAAGTAGTAGCTTGCCCAAGTCATGTAGTTATTGAGGGATAGAGAAGGAATTCAAAACATTTCTGATCCCTGAAGCCTTTAACCTCTAGGATGGATGGATTGGAAGGAGTGGAGTAAGAACCAGCAGAGACTACAGGCTAATAAATTAGTTAGAAACTATATTGTCCCAATTGAGAGACAATTAGGGCAATGGCAGTAGGGATGGAGAAGAGGAAAAAGATTCCAGAAATATTTGGTTTTAAAAGTTGTCAAAAGTTATATGATTCAGCCTTTAAAAGGAATTAAATTCCCATATATGCTACATGAATGACCCTTGAAAATGTGCTAAGCAAACTAAGCCAGTCACAAAAGTACAAATATTGTATGATACCACTCACGAGGTACCTAGTAGTAGTCAAATTTATAGAAACAAAAAGTAGAAGTTACCAGGAGCTGAATGGAGGGGATAATGGGGAGTTATTGTTTAATGGGTACAGAATTTCAGTTTGGGATGATTAGAAAGTTCTAGAGATGGATAGTAGTGATGGTTGCACAATAATGTGAACATGCTTAATGCCATTGAACTGTACACCTAAAAATGGTTAAAATGGTAAATTTTATGTTATACCGAGGTCCCTTGAACAACATGGGTTTGAAATGCGCAGGTCCATTTATACGTGGATTGTTTTCAATAAATACATACTACAAGGTCTGTGACTGGTTGAATCCGTGGATGCGGAGTCACGGATACAGAGGGTTAACTATAAAGTCAGACGCAGATTTTTGACTGCGTGGAGCTCAGTGTCCCTAACCCTTGCACTGCTCAAGGGTCCACTGTATATACTTTACAAATTTTTTTTTCAATTTTTAAAATAATTTTTAAAGGACTTCCCTGGCAGTCCAGTGGTTAAGCCTCTGCACTCCCAGTGTAGGGGGCACAGGTTCGATCCCTGATTGGGGAACTGGGATCTCACATGCCACGTGGCGTGGCCTAAAATAAATAAATAAAAATAATTCTCGGGCTTCCCTAGTGGCGCAGTGGTTGAGAGTCCGCCTGCCGATGCAGGGGACACGGGTTCGTGCCCCGGTCCGGGAAGGTCCCACATGCCGCGGAGCACCTGGGCCTGTGAGCCATGGCCGCTGAGCCTGCGCGTCTGGAGCCTGTGCTCCACAACGGGAGAGGCCACGACAGTGAGAGGCCCGCGTACCGCAAAAAAACTAATAATAATTAAAATAATAATAATAATTCTCAAAAGCACATGACATAAGGAGGATGAGGGGGAAAGGGGGCCAAAAAGTCATTGTAGTCCTTAGCTTGGGAAACCAGGTGGGCAGTGGTACTATGCAGTATCTCTGATGAGGAAACAACGACTTATTATAACATTCAGGGAGAGCTGTCTAGAAAGGAAACAGACATGAGAATGAAGCTCAAAGGAATAACTGGGCTGAAAATGCAGTCATCAACAAGCAGGTCACAGTTAAAAACCACGATAATGCATGAGATTGCCCAGGGAAAACATAAAGTAAGAAGAGAAATGGGCTGAGGATAGAACCTTAGGAAACAGCAAGGTCAGATAAAGAGGAGCTCACAAAGGAGATAAGAGGAAGCAGTCAGAAAGGTAAATAATTAAAAGAGAAGGTAGCAGAAATGATAATATTTGGGAGAGAGGGCAATGAACATGGTGGGGAGAGCCAGCAAGAAATAAAAAGGAGCTGGAGAAGATACACCACCATACCCATTTCTCTCCTTCTGCTCCTACTTTTTGCAGTTCCAGTGAAGACCTGAGTTTCTAATTTTCTATAGCACTATAAGATTAGCAAACAAAATTCCTACACTGAGGAAAAACTTAACATAGTAATATGCACTTTAAAACAGGAACACGTCAAAAATTGTCAGGAATATATTTTATGAAACAGTAATAATGCTAAACCTACATAAAAACTTAAGATCTCTGGCAGTCTATACAGGAAAAGTAAATAAGTAGGGCTAATTGTAACTTGCTTTAAGCAATAAGAATTTCTGAAAAGCTACTTATAGAGAGCTATTTATAAAATTTTCTGAAAATTAAATCAGCATAAACTTTACCAGATTACTATTTTAAGTTAACCTACAGTAAGTTTTTTAAAATGTTATAAATTAAATTCTTTTGACTGTTTGGATGTTTGTGTTTTAAACATAGATTTTAAAACCAAGCAACAAGTTATATGAAAAGTTATCTAATATATCACATGCCCATAAAGCATAATAGCACTAATCTAAAGCTTATTATGGTGACAGAGCTATTAAAAACTCTATATACATCTCTGATAATTCTAAACATTATGAGCTTGGTTTTATGCCCAGTTTACAGACTTATGACTGAATTTCAGAGAGCAACATTACCTAGCTTGCTTGTAAGTGGTAAATCTAGAATTTGAACCTATTGTGGCTTTAAAGCTTAAACTCTTAACCACTAGCCCCTAAACAATCCTTAATCTCCCTTAACTAATCTACTTCCCCATATCAGAACAAAGTACAATGTGACATCTAATAAGTAAGTAGAATAAGTCCTTGAATCATCACACCAGAAATCTTCAAAGTTCATACAGAGTGCAGGAGAAAAATGCCTCTAAAAGTTATATTCCAAGTGATAAAAACAAACGCTTATTTTATAGTTATTTTCCCTCAAAACCAAATGTTTCATAATTATGAGTTTATCCTCCATTTCTTAATTTTATATATTATGTGAAAAATATAATGAACACTCAATAAACATTTTAAACTTATTATACCAAACTAAACCAAAAACAGACTTGCTAAAAGACTTTGAACAGGCTTCATCAAACATCTGAAATATTCTAAAACAAGTCAAATGGTTTCTGATAGACATATTCTTTGTTCATTATCCTTCACTGTACCCTGTACCTTCCCCTTCTATCTAGAAAAATGTTAAGGTGACACTTAGCTACTACATTGCTACAGATTTGTACAGTGGTTCTAAAGGACCACTAAACCATTAGCTAGAGACACAAACCTTTATTTGTCATGTCACTAAATTGTATAAATGGAGTTAGCTGTAAGACATAATTTTACATTTGTAAAAAGATAATGCAAGATTTTTAAATTTTACCATGTGAAATTCTCCATGAATCTTTCTGCCATCACTATGAATTCCTTGGAAATTAATAATGTAAACCTATTTTTAATATGGAAGGCTAATTAGGAGCTATTTTTTAGTGGTTTGAATTCCAAAAGAAATTAAGTTAACTAGTATTTTAGCAAACGGAGAAACAAAGTATTTACTAGCAAGATAATTCCTCATGTAGAGAAAACTTTCACATGGGAGTTTAAGAAAATTAGGTAGAGCAAGAAAAAAAATACTTTGAACCTCTTTTGTATATTAAGTATGACAATGAATTACCTCAAAACACTCATTTAATTACTAGAATGCATTTCTGAATCTTAAATTTTATCTGCAGACACAATGTAAGGGAGAGGTAAATGGATTACCTTAAAACAAATGCAATTTCTTTAAAGAAATATTCTAATTCATTAATTGAAACTAAAAGTTTAGAAATGTTGAGCATTTAGTTATACTAAAAATAATAAAGAAAGAATCTGCTAAAGGGAAAAACAAAACATGCTTTTGAGTAACCTTACAGTTTAAAAAAAAACACTCAGGACATCTAATCACTGGCTACTGTTTATCTCCTAATTCCATTAAATTGAACATAGAACTACCTTCTTTGAGATAGGTAGGCTGCTGGGCTCCTCTGTATTTCTTGGCTGCTTTACAGAATCACATCCACACATCCTATTTTTAAGAACACGAAGCTGAACATCAGGCGTGTGCTGGTGCTGAGCCCCCTGAGGGCCTGTGGACAGGGGCCCACCATGCAGATTTTGAGTCATGCTAGCTGAAACACTGAGCACTGGCTCCACATTAGAATCCATTTGAGAGAGCTGTGGAGGAACTACAACACCTGAAAGGCTGATATACTGAGAGTTTTCCGGCTGGCTCAGTAAAGCTTCAGACATGATTTTATGCTGACTTCCAGGATGTAAAAGAGTATCACCAGTAGCATTTTCTAAACGTTTCCTATCCACTGTCCCAGAACGAAGAACTACAGGTTGTTGGAGCACAGTTTCCATTCTCTGTGATTTTTCAGTAGTTGCTTGAAGACACCATGGGTTTAATTGTGGAATACTGGTCTGTATTATTGAAGGCTGCCCAAGCTGCTGAAATACTTGCTGAAATGGATGCTGAAGAATACTTGCTCTTCCAGAAGTCTGTGTCACCATAATTGGTACATTAACTTTATAAAGGTAACCTTAAAAAGAAGAAAACAAAACTGTAAGTATAACAGAATCCTAATTTCCTTTAAATTTCCTAAAAAAAAAATCTCATGCACAGGAGGCTAGGAGGAAATATGTCAATATGTTAATAGTGGTTACCTCTAGGAGTTTTCCTTTTATTTTTCAGATTTTTTGTGTTTTCTATAATAAATATATATTACTCTTATTTTTTAAAATTAAATATATCTTGCTTTAACTCTAGCCATTTCCCACTATTGCTTATATGGCACATTTTGAGACACATACAGGCTACCAATATTTATTCCATGAACCTCTCCCATTGTTTAATAAATTACAGTGTTAACAACCCAAATTGGGATTTTAAGAAACCTAACCATAGAGAACGTATTTCATATAGTTAAGATGTAAGATACCATATAACAACTATAAGACTAGGATATCCAAAAAGGGTTTAATAATTTCAAAAGTTATCAAATTTCCCCCCTCTTTCCTTTAAAATAATACTAACCAGAAGAAAGAAGAAATTTATTTTTTGAGCATTGAGTCAGGTGCTTGCTTAAACTCTGTAACAACCCAAAAAATAGATATGATTCTCTTTCAAATCAAGAAACAGTTCTTTGAAAAGCAGAGGTTAATCTCCAAATTTTTCAAATATTCTTATACAATCTCCAATAAGAAAGGAGGCAAAGGTTGATAAATCTAATCTTTAGCTTTTCTTGATTAAAGCTAGCCAGGACACATGTGTGTCAAAATTCAGGTAACTGACTTGAATTAGAGAAAACCTATATAAAGCATCTTACACAATGTTGGGATGAGAACTGGAAGTGAAATATAGGACAAGCTTAGTACCTGCCTTAGTAGACAGGCTTAGTGTATTTCGTGGTAGACTGCTTCCATAACAATAAAAACTACTATTTATTATTTTTAAATAAGTTTTATTAAAAGTTCCTATAACTTCAATAACTTGTGGTATAAAGTTTATTTAAAATCATGAAAGTTAAGACCCAGAAGTTAGTACCAAAGCTAAAAACAAAATATTTTTAAACTATACTCTTACCAGATGCCGTCTGTAATGTCACACCTGCTGGTACATGAACAGGATAACCAGGAAAAGTAAAGTTTGCACTGGAGTTTGAGGTGCCCTAGATATGAAAATTTCATATTAGAAAGTTAGAAAAAGGTTTTACTTGAAGCTTTTTTTCCTGATCTTACGGAGGATAAAAAAAATCTGATTAAGGTCAACAGGACAATAGTAGCACTTAACATTAGGGCTGAGTTCTCTGAATAAAACAACTTTTTAATATTTGATTTAGATCATCTCATTAAAAATAAAAGGAATTCTGGGCTTCCCTGGTGGCGCAGTGGTTGAGAGTCTGCCTGCCGATGCAGGGGACACGGGTTCGTGCCCCGGTCCGGGAGGATCCCACATGTTGCGGAGCGGCTGGGGCCGTGAGCCATGGCCGCTGAGCCTGCGCGTCCAGAGCCTGTGCTCCGCAACGGGAGAGGCTGCAGCGGTGAGAGGCCCGTGCACCGCAAAAAAATAAAAAATAAATAAAATAAAATAAAAGGAATTCTGTTCTATGGCTATTAGCAATGAAGTCAGTAAGGCTTCATAAATAACATGAACACTGACTCATAAAACTTGCCCACAACACAGCTTTGCGTGGGCCACTGATACCCAGATATCAAATATAAGAACCACAGCTGTTTATAGGAGTCCTCTAGTCTGTAAGTTGATCACTAATGTTATTTTAAAACAGATAACACAACAGTGTATAATTTTTATTTTGGAATAATTAAACCGTAGGGTTTTACATTTTTAATACTAAATGAAAAGACAAAAAAAGTTTTTGCCTACTAGACCTGCAAAAATTTAAAAGATTGATTAATAATAGCCAATGTTGGTAAGGATGTGATAAAAATCAGTTCTCTCAGACCACTGCTTATGAGTGTATATGGTACAATCCTTTCAGAGGCCAATTTTGTAACATATACCAAAACTGAAAACATGTATAATCTTTGACCCAGAAATTCTACTTCTAGGAATTTATCCTGATTACCTGATTATCACACAAATACACCAAGACATATCTACAAGTGTAATCACTGGAATGCTATATTAGAAAAACACTAGCAAGAATTTAAATGTCCATAAACAAAAGACTGGTTAATTAAATTTGATACATCCACTAAGGCTAATCAGTATTTAACTGGCACTGAAAACAGTCCATCTATATTACTAAGTTTAAAAAAAAAATTACGGAAACGGTACAGAGAATGATCCTGCTTTTACCCTGAAAATTAAGGTTAACTTTCTTTAATGAAAGAAGTCTAAATGGATATACATCATACAGTTAAACAGTTATCTTTGGGTTATAATACTACAGGGCTCTATCACTTTTTACTTTATAAATTTGTTTGGTTTTACTCTTTAGAAGTATATTATTTCTTTAATGAGGAGAAAAGGTATTTCCAAGAATTTCAAAGGCAGAGATATTTCTTCACTGGTTTCATATCAAAACCAGCACCATTCTTCCCAAAAATCCTAGAAAGGGCTATGCTTTTTGTTTGTTCTTAATGAAGAAATAGAAATAAATGGCCTACTAAAATCCTGTACCCTAGAAAGGAAGCTCATGGGCTAAAGGAAAATGAAAAACTTTATATATCACATTTTACCTTCAAAGAAAGGTAACAGAGAAAAAGTTCTATTTTGCCCCACCTGAAAAGTACTCAATTTTCTATATATAAGTTTTAATTTTATCTTCTGCCCCCAAATCCCGGGGGGGGGGGGAGGAAATCTAACCTCTATTATACAATGGTAAAAAAATAACCAAAATATTCCACTTGAATAAAAGGAAGAATTATGATGTGCCTCAACCCTAGGGGAAAAAAAATCAGAAAAACATTCGTATCAAAATCATCTATTTAGGATCCACCAAGTATGTAACATTATACAGTGTATTAAAACTCCATACAATGTAAGTTAAGAAATTTCCTAACCTTGTAGGTACAGTCTTGGCAGATGCTAACAACTGCTCTGGAAGACAGGAAAAGTTGGTGAGAAAATATTAATTCTGGAACTCCTGAATTTTTGCAACACCTATGTTATAGGAGCTATTTCTATCTCCTCATCCCTTACCACATCTTTTTTCATTCAACAGGAGGATCACAAATTACATCTCTGCCCAGTCTTCTGTCACCATTCACTAAAACTGGGGCATCTCTGTTAAAATATATCTTAGATATTGGTTCAAGATGGCGGAATAGAAGGACGTGCTCTCAGTCCCCCTTGCAACAACACCAGAAACACAACTAACTGCTGAACAATCATCGACAGGAAGACACTGGAACTCACCAAAAAAGATACCCCACACCCAAAGACAAAGGAGAAGCCACAATGAGACGGCAGGAGGTGCGCAATCACAATAAAATCAAATCCCATAACTGCTTGCTGGGTGACTCACAAACTGGAGAACACTTAGACCACAGAAGTCCACCCACTGGAGTGACGGTTCTGAGCCCCACATCAGGCTTCCCAATCTGGGGGTCCGGCAACGGGAGAATCACACTTGGAAGGCTAGCAGGAATTGATTGCAGGACTTTGACAGGACTGGGGGAAACAGAGACTCCACACTTGGAGGGCAAACACAAAGTAGTGTGCGTGTTGGGACCCAGGGGAAGGAGCAGTGACCCCATATGAGACTGAACCAGACCTACCTGTTAGTGTTGGGGGGTCTCCTGCAGAGACAGGTGGTGGCTGTGGCTCACCATGGGGACAAGGACACTGGTAGCAGACGTTCTGGGAAGTACTCCTTGGCGTGAGCCCTCCCAGAGTCCGCCATTATCCCCACCAAAGAGCCCGGGGAAGTCTCCAAAGTTGGGTTGCCTCAGGCCAAACAACCAAGAGGGAGGGAACACAACCCCACCCATCAGCAGACAAGTGGATTAAAGTTTTACTGAGCTCTGCACACCAGAGCAACACCCAGCTCTACCCACCACCAGTCCCTCCCTTCAGGAAGCTTGCACAAGCCTCTTAGATAGCCTCATCCACCAGAGGGCAGACAGCAGAAGCAAGAAGAACTATAATCCTACAGCCTATGGAACAATAACCATATTCACAGAAAGACAAGATAAAAAGGCAGAGGGATAGGTACCAGATGAAGGAACAAGATAAAACCCCAGAAAAACAACTAAATGAAGTGGAGACAGGCAACCTTCCAGAAAAAGAATTCAGAATAATGATAGTGAAGATGATCCAGGACCTCAGAAAAAGAATGGAGGCAAAGATCGAAAAGATGCAAGAAATGTTTAACAAAGATCTAGAAGAATTAAAGAGTAAACAAACAGAGATGAACAACACAATAACTGAAATGAAAAATACACTAAAAGGAATCAATAGCAGAAAAACTGAGGCAGAAGAACAGGTAAGTGACCTGGAAGACAGAATGGTGGAATTCACTGCCTCAGAACAGAATAAAGAAAAAAGAATGAAAAGAAATGAAGACAGCCTAAGAGACAACATTAAATGCAACAACATTCGCATAACAGGGGTCCAAGAAGGAGAACAGAGAGAGAGAAAGGACCCGAGAAAATATTTGAAGAGACTACAGTCGAAAACTTCCCTAACATGGGAAAGGAAATAGCCACCCAAGTCCAGTAAGTGCAGAGAGTCCCATACAGGAGAAACGCAAGGAGAAACACACCGAGACACACAGTAATCAAATTGGCAAAAATTAAAGACAAAGAAAAATTACTGAAAGCAGCAAGGGAAAAACAACAAACAACATACAACGGAACTCCCACAAGGTTAACAGCTGATTTCTCAGTACAAACTCTACAACCCAGAAGGGAGTGGCATGATATACTTAAAGTGATGAAAGGGAAAACTTACAACCAAGATTACTCTACCCGGCAAGGATCTCATTCAGATTTGACGGAGAAATCAAAAGCTTTACAGACAAGCAAAAGCTAAGAGAATTCAGCACCACCAAACGAGCTCTAAAACAAATGCTAAAGGAATTTCTCTAAGTGGGAAACACAAGAGAAGAAAAAGATCTACAAAAACAAACCCAAAACAATTAAGAAAATAGTAATAGGAACATACGTATCGGTAATTAAACATGAATGGATTAAATGCTCCACCCAAAAGACACAGCCTTGCTGAATGGATACAAAAATGAGACACATAAATACGCTGTCTACAAGAGACCCACTTCAGACCTTAGGGACACAGACTGAAAGTGAGGGGATGGAAAAATATTCCACGCAAATGGAAATAAAAAGAAAGCTGGAGTAGCTACACTCACAGCAGATAAAATAGACTTTAAAATAAAGAATGTTATAAGACACAAGGAAGGACACTACATAATGATCAAGGGATCAATCCAAGGAGAAGATATAACAATTATAAACATATATGTGTAAGGTCGGATCTTAACGAACGGCACCGCAAAACAGAGGAAAGCTTCAAGTGAGCTTTATTAGGGAGTGCTTCCGGGCGAGGTTCACCGGTCCGAGAGAAAGGGGCCAGAGAAGTCACACCCGGGCGAGGGTTGGGCAAGATTTTATAGGGGAAGAAGGGAAAGGGGTGTGGTGAATCTGGGAGGGCGCAGGGTATTCCGTATTTGGTGGTCTTTTCGGGTATCCTGGGGGACCGTTAGTCCCGCCCCTCAAAAGGCGGGAAGGCTGGGCTGGGTTCAAAGTCCCCAGGTCAGTTCCTGGAACTGGGTGGTCCGGAATGTCTCCAGGGCAGTTTCTGGAACTGGGTGGTCCGGAGAATTTCGTTCTGATGCAACCTGTGAATCTGATTGTGTTCCCCTGCCTCCGGCCAGTTGGCCTTACAATATGCACCCAACATAGGAGCACCTCAATACATAAGGCCACTGCTAACAGCTATAAAAGAGGAAATCGACAGTAACACAATAATAGTGGGGACTTTAACACCTCACTTACAACAATGGACAGATCATCCAAACAGAAAATTAATATGGAAACACAAGCTTTAAATGACACAATAGACCTCATAGATTTAATTGATATTTATAGGACATTCCATCCAAAAATGAGAGATTACAATTTCCTCTCAAGTGCAGACAGAACATTCTCCAGGACAGATCACATCTTGGGTCACAAATCAAGCCTCAGTAAATTTAAGAAAACTGAAATCATATCAAGCATCTTTTCTGACCACAACGCTATGAGATTAGAAATCAATTACAGGGAAAAAAAACATAAAAACACAAACACATGGAGGCTAAACAATACATTACTAAATAAACAAGAGATCACTGAAGAAATCAAAGAGGAAATCAAAAAATAACTAGAGACAAATGATAATGAAAACACGACGATCCAAGACCTATGGGATGCAGAAAAAGCAGTTCTAAGAGGGAAGTTTATGCTATACAAGCCTACCTCAAAAAAAAGAAAACTCTCAAATAAACAATCTAACCTTACAACTAAAGGAACTAGAGAAAGAAGAACAAACAAAACCCAAAGTTAGCAGAAGGAAAGAAATCATCAAGATCAGAGCAGAAATAAATGAAATAGAAACAAAGAAAACAATAGCAAAGATCAATAAAACTAAAAGCTGGTGCTTTGAGAAGATAAACAAAATTGATAAACCACTGGCCAGACTCATCAGGAAAAAGAGGGAGGGCTTCCCTGGTGGCGCAGCAGTTGAGAGTCCACCCGCCAATGCAGGGGACGTGGGTTCGTGCCTCGGTCTGGGAAGATCCCACATGCCGCGGAGTGGCTGGGCCCATGAGCCATGGCTGCTGAGCCTGCACGTCCAGAGCCTGTGCTCCGCCATGGGAGAGGCCACAACAGTGAGAGGCCCGCGTACCGCTAAAAAAAAAAAAAAAAAAAGGAAAAAGAGGGAGAGGACTCATATCACTAAAATTAGAAATGAACAAGGAGAAGATACAACAGACACCACAGAAATACAAAGCATCCTAAGAGACGACAAGCAACTCTATGCCAATAAAATGAACAACCTGGAAAAAATGGACAAATTCTTAGAAAGGTATAACCTTCCAAGACTGAACCAGGTAGAAATAGAAAATATGAACAGACCAATCACAAGTAATGAAACTGTGATTAAAAATCTTCCAACAAACAGAAGTCCAGAACCAGATGGCTTCACAGATGAATTCTATCAAACATTCAGAGAAGAGCTAACATCCATTCTTCTCAAACTCTCCCAAAAACCTGCAGAGGAAGGAACACTCCCAAACTCATTCTATGAGGCCGCCATCACCCTGATACCAAAACCAGACAAAGATACTACAATAAAAGAAAACTATAGACCAATATCACTGATGAATATAGATGCAAAAATCCTCAACAAAATACTAGCACAGAATACAACAACATATTAAAAGGATCATACACCATGATCAAGTGGGATTTATACCAGGGATGCAAGGATTCTTCAATATACGCAAATCAATCAATGCAATACACCATATTAACAAAGAATAAAAACCATATGATCATCTCAATAGATGCAGAAAAAGCTTTTGACAAAATTCAACACCCATTTATGATAAAAACCCTCCAGAAAGTAGGCAGAGAGGGAACTTACCTGAACATAATAAAGGCCATATATGACAAACCCACAGCCAACATTGTTCTCAATGGTGAAAAAGTGAAACCATTTCCTTTAAGATCAGGAACAAGACAAGGTTGTCCACTCTCACCATTATTATTCAACATAGTTTTAGAAGTTTTATCCACAGCAATCAGGGAAGAAAAAGAAATAAAAGGAATCCAAATCGGAAAAGAAGAAGTAAAGCTGTCACTGTTTGCAGATGACATGATAGTAAACATAAAGAATCCTAAGGATGCTACCAGAAAACTACTAGAGTTAATCAATGAATTTGGTAAAGTAGCAGGATACAAAATTAATGCACAGAAATCTCTTGCATTCCTAGACACTAATGATGAAAAATCTGAAAGAGAAATAACGAAACACTCCAATTTACCACTGCAACAAAAAGAATCAAATACCTAGGAATAAACCTACCTAAGGAGACAAAAGACCTGTATGCAGAATACTTTAAGACAGTTATGAAAGAAATTTAAGATGAAGCAGATGGAGAGATATACCATGTTCTTGGATTGGAAGAATCAACATTGTGAAAATGACTATACTACCCAAAGCAATCTACAGATCAATGAAATCCTTGTCAAATTACCAACGGCATTTTTTACAGAACTAGAATAAAAAATCTTAAAATTTGTATGGACACATGAAAGACCCCGAATAGCCAAAGCAGTCTTGAGGGAAAAAAACGGAGCTGGAGGAATCAGACTCCCTGACTTCAGACTATACTACAAAGCTACAGTAATCCAGACAATATGGTACTGGCATAAAAACAGAAACAAAGATCAACGGAACAAGAGAGAAAGCCCAGAGATAAACCCACGCACCTATGGTCAACTAATCTATGACAAAGGAGGCAAGGATATACAATGGAGAAAAGACAGTCTCTTCAATAAGTGGTGCTGGGAAAACTGGACAGCTACATGTAAAAGAATGAAATTAGAACACTCCCTAACACCATACACAAAAATAAACTCAAAATGGATTCGAGACCTAAAATGTAAGACCAGACAGTATAAAACTCTTAGAGTAGAACATAGGAAGAACACTCTTTAACAAAAATTAAAGCAAGATCCTTTATGATCCACCTCCTAGAGTAATGGAAATAAAAACAAACAAATGGGACCTAGTGAAACATCAAAGCTTTTGCAAAGCAAACTACAAACAAGACAGAAAGACAACCCTCAGAATGGGAAAAAATATTTGCAAATGAATCAATGGACAAAGGACTAATCTCCAAAATATATAAACGGCTCATGCAGCTCAATATTAAAAAAACAAACAACCCAATCAAAAAATGGGCAGAAGTCCTAAATAGACATTTCTCCAAAGAGGACATACAGATGCCCACAAAGCACATGAAAAGCCGCTTAACGTCATTAATTATTAGAGAAATGCAAATCAAAACTACACCTCACACCAGTTAGAACTGGCATCATCAGAAAACCTACAAATGGGCTTCCCTGGTGGCGCGGTGGTTGAGAGTCCACCTGCCAATGCAGGGGACGCGGGTTCATGCCCCGGTCCGGGAGAATCCCACGTGCCGCGGAGCGGCTGGGTCCATGAGCCATGGCCACTGAGTCTGCACGTCCGGAGCCTGTCCTCCGCAATGGGAGAGGCCACAGCAGTGAGAGGCCCACGTACCGCAAAAAAAAAAAAGAAAGAAAACCTACCAACAACAAATGCTGGAGAGGGTGTGGAGAAAAGGGAACCCTCTTGCACTGTTGGTGGGAATGTAAATTGATACAGCCACTATGGAGAACAGTATGGAGGTTCCTTAAAAAACTAAAAATAGTATTACCATATGACCCAGCAAACCCACTACTGGGCATATGCCCAGAGAAAACCATAATTCAAAAATACACATGCACCCCAATGTTCACTGCAGCACTATTTACAATAGCCAGGTCATGGAAGCAACCTAAATGCCCATCGACAGACGAGTGGATAAAGAAGATGTGGTACATATATACACTGGAATATTACTCAGCCATAAAAAGGAACGAAATTGGGTCATTTAGAGAGACGTGGATGAATCTAGAGACTGTCATACAGAGTGAAGTAAGTCAGAAAGAGAAAACAAAATATCGTATGTTAACGCATATATGTGTAACCTAGAAAAATGGTACAGATGAACTGGTCTTCAGGGCAGAAATTGACACGCAGATGTAGAGAACAAATGTATGGACACCAAGGGGGAAAGCGGTGGGGGGTGTGGGGGGTGTGATGAATTGGGAGATTGGGATTGACATGTATACACTGATGTGCATAAAATGGATGACTAATAAGAATGTGCTGTATAAAAAAATAAATAAAATAAAATTCAAAAAAAAGAATAGATTTTTAAATGCACATAATATCACAAAGTTGGTAGAGACAGAAATGACGTAACACAATTAATGCCATACCATACTGAAAATGCTATTTAATACTATATACTCTCTGATTATATTTTGTCCTTATTCAGGCTTTGCATTGTACAATGACAAACTGTTTTAAAGCTGAAAAGAAAAATTAAAAAAAAAAAAAAAAATATATATATATATATATATCTTAAATAAGATACATACCAGTTCTGCTGTGGTAAAAGTGGGAAGAGTTTTACCAGCAGGAATAAGTAACGATGCTGTATAGGAAACAAAACAAAAATTACACATTCGTTAGAATTTACCAACTGAATAAAATTGCTAAGCATACCTTATTTTTTAAAAATGTTTTCCATCACTAACATATTCAAGCATGATGCATTCTAAACTTTCTGAGTCCACGTGAGGTAAAAGTATTTAATTACATCTCTTCCCAACAATTTTAAGTAAAGTATAGGTTAGTTGTAAGTCTTTAAGTAGAGGTTATAGATTATAGTATAGATTTCCAAAATGAAATCTCATTGTAATCAAGTATACTGTAATATAGAAATCCATAACAAAATACCTAAAAGGTTGTCTTTAGGAAGCCAATGTACCACTAAACCTCCATTACAACTTTTTAGATGGGAGAAAAAGTAGTATTTGTTAAAGTGGCATGTTTCCAACCAACTATTCTTTGAGCAAAAAAATGTAACCCAACATAAACCATTCCAAATTGTATAGGTTCAAAAAAAATTTCAATTCACCAATTCAACCTGCAATAAACCTACAATTTCATATATCTTTCCTTTATTATCACCAATTTTCTATGCTAACTATCCCTTCATTTATCATACATCTAAAAGACTGACATGAGAGAAACCAAGATGGTGGAGTAGAAGGACGTGCTCTCACTCCCTCTTGCAAGAACACCAGAATCACAACTAGCTGCTGGACAATCATCGACAAGAAGAGACTGGAACTCACCAAAAAAGACACCCCATATCCACAAACAAAGAAGAAGCCACCATGAGATGGTAGGAGGGGCGCAATCACAATAAAATCAAATCCCATAACTGCTGGGTGGGTGACTCACAGACTGCAGAACACCTATAGCACAGAAGTCCACCCACTGGAGTGAAGGTTCTGAGCCCCACGTAAGGCTTCCCAACCTGGGGGTCTGGCAATGAAAGGTGGAATTCCTAGAGAATCAGACTTTGAAGCCTAGTAGGAATTGACTGCAGGACTTCGACAGGACTGGGGGAAACAGAGACCCCACTCTTGCAGGGCACACACAAAGTAGGGTGCACATCAGGACCCAGAGGAAGGAGCAGTGACCCCAGGGAAGACTGAACCAGACCTACCTGCTAATGTTGGAGGGTCTGCTGCAGAGGAGGGAGGTGGCTGTGGCTCACCGTGGGGACAAGGACACTGGTAGCAGACGTTCTGGGAAGTACTCCTTGGTGAGGGCCCTCCAAGAGTCTGTCATTGGCCCCACCAAAGAGCCCAGGTAGGCTCCACTGTTGGGTTGCCTCAAGCCAAACAACCAACAGGGAGGGAACCCAGCCCCACTCATCAACAGTCAAGAAAATTAAACTTTTACTGAGCTTTGCCCACCAGAGCAACAGTCAGCTCTACCCCACAACTAGTCCCTCCCATCAGGAAACTTACACAAGCCTCTTAGCCTCATCCATCAGAGGGCAGAAAGCAGAAGCAAGAAGAACTACAACCCTGCAGCCTATGGAACAAAAACCACATTCAAAGAAAGAAAGACAGGGCTTCCCTGGTGGCGCAGTGGTTGAGAGTCTGCCTGCCGATGCAGGGGAAACAGGTTCGTATCCCGGTCCGGGAGGATGCCACATGCCATGGAGCGGCTGGGCCCATGAGCCATGGCCGCTGAGCCTGCGCGTCTGGAGCCTGTGCTCCACAATGGGAGGAGCCACAACAGTGAGAGGCCCGCGTAGCACAAAAAAAAAAAAAAAAAAAAGACAGACAAGATGAAAAGGCAGAGGGATAGGTACCAGATGAAGGAACAAGATAAAACCCCAGAAAAACAACTAAATGAAGTGGAGACAGGCAACTATCCAGAAAAAGAATTCAGAATAACGATAGTGAAGATGATCTAGGACCTCGGAAAAAGAATGGAGGCAAAGATTGAGAAGATGCAAGAAATGTTTAACAAAGACCTAGAAGAATTAAAGAACAAACACACAGAGATGAACAATACAATAACTGAAATGAAAGCTACACTAGAAGGAATCAACAGCAGAATATCTGAGGCAGAAGAACAGGTAAGTGACCCGGAAGACAGAACGGTGGAATTCATTGCCTCGGAACAGAATAAAGAAAAAAGAATGAAAAGAAATGAAGACAGCCTAAGAGACAACATTAAACGCAATAACATTAGCATTATAGGGGTCCCAGAAGGAGAAGAGAGAGAGAAAGGACCTGAGAATATATCTGAAGTGATTACAGTCAAAAACTTCCCTAACATGGGAAAGGAAATAGTCACCCAAGTCCAGGAAGCGCAGCGGGTCTCATATAGGATAAACCCAAGGAGAAACATGCTGAGACACATAGTAATCAAATTGACAAAAATTAAAGACAAAGAAAAATTATTGAAAGCAGCAAGGGAAAAACAACAAATAGCATACAAGGGCACTCCCATAAGGTTAACAGCTGATTTCTCAGTACAAACTCTACAATCCAGAAGGGAGTGGCATGATATACTTAAAGTGATGAAAGGGAAAACCTACAACCAAGATTACTCTACCCGGCAAGGATCTCATTCAGATTTGACGGAGAAATCAAAAGCTGTACAGACAAGCAAAAGCTAAGAAAATTCAGCACCACCAAACCAGCTCTACAACAAATGCTAAAGGAACTTCTCTAAGTGGGAAACACAAGAGAACAAAAGGACCTACAAAAACAAAACAATTAAGAAAATGGTCATAGGTACATACATGTCAATAATTACCTTAAACGTGAATGGATTAAATGCTCCAACCAAAAGACATAGGTTTGCTGAATGGATACAAAAAAAGAACCATATATATGCTGTCTACAAGAGACTCACTTCAGACCTAGGGACACAACAGACTGTAAGTGAGGGGATGGAAAAGGATATTCCATGCAAATGGAAATCAAAAGAAAGCTGGAGTAGCTATACTCATATCAGATAAAATAGACTTTAAAATAAAGAATGTTACAAGAGACAAGGAAGGACACTACATAATGATCAAGGGATCAAACCAAGGAGAAGATATAACAATTATAAACATATATGCATCCAATATAGGAGCATCTCAATACATAAGGCCACTGCTAACAGCTATAAAAGAGGAAATCGACAGTAACACAATAATAGTGGGGGACTTTAACACCTCACTTACAACAATGGACAGATCATCCAAACAGAAAATTAATAAGGAAACACAGCTTTAAATGACACACAGACCTGATAGATTTAATTGATATTTATAGGACATTCCATCCAAAAATGACAGATTACACTTTCCTCTCAAGTGCGGATGGAACATTCTCCAGGACAGATCACATCTTGGGTCACAAACCAAGCCTCAGTAAATTTAAGAAAACTGAAATCATATCAAGCATCTTTACTGACCACAACGCTATGAGATTAGAAATCAATTACAGGGAAAAAAAACATAAAAACACAAACACATGGAGGCTAAACAATACATTACTAAATAAACAAGAGATCACTGAAGAAATCAAAGAGGAAATCAAAAAATACCTAGAGACAAATGACAATGAAAACACGACGATCCAAAACCTATGGGATGCAGCAAAAGCAGTTCTAAGAGGGAAGTTTATAGCAATACAAGGCTACCTCAAGAAACAAGAAAAATCTCAAACAAACAATCTAACCTTACACCTAAAGGAACTAGAGAAAGAAGAACAAGCAAAACCCAAAGTTAGCAGAAGGAAAGAAATCATCAAGATCAGAGCAGAAATAAATGAAATAGAAACAAAGAAAACAACAGCAAAGATCAATAAAACTAAAAGCTGGTTCTTTGAGAAGATAAACAAAATAGATAAACCATTAGCCAGACACATCAAGAAAAAGAGGGAGAGGTCTCAAATCACTAAAATTAGAAATGAACACGGAGAAGTTACAACAGAAACCAAAGAAATACAAAGCATCCAAAGAGACTACTACAAGCAACTCTATGCCAATCAAGTGGACAACCTGGAAGAAATGGACAAATTCTTACAAAGGTATAACCATCCAAGACTGAACCAGGAAGAAATAGAAAATATGAACAGACCAATCACAAGTAATAAAATTGAAACTGTGATTAAAAATCTTCCAACAAACAAAAGTCCAGGACCAGATGGCTTCACAGATGAATTCTAAGAAACATTTAGAGAAGAGCTAACACCCATCCTTCTCAAACGCTTCCAAAAAATCGCAGAGGAAGGAACACTCCCAAACTCATTCTATGAGGCCACCATCACTCTGATACCAAAACCAGACAAAGATACTACAAAAAAAGAAAATTACAGACCAATATCACTGATGAATATAGATGCAAAAATCCTCAACAAAATACTAGCAAACAGAATCCAACAGCACATTAAAAGGATCATACACCATGATCAAGTGGGGTTTATCCCAGGAATGCAAGGATTCTTCAATATACGCAAATCAATCAATGTGATATTAACAAATTGAAGAAGAAAAACCATATGATCATCTCAATTGATGCAGAAAACGCTTCTAACAAAATTCAACACCCATTTATGATAAAAACCATCCAGAAAGTAGGCACAGAGGGAACTTACCTCAACATAATAAAGGCCATATATGACAAACCCACAGCAAACCTCATTCTCAATGGTGAAAAACTGAAAGCATTTCCTCTAAGATCAGGAACAAGACAAGGATGTCCACTCTCACCACTATTATTCAACATAGTTTTGGAAGTCCTAGTCATGGCAATCAGAGAAGAAAAAGAAATAAAAGGAATACAAATTTGAAGAGAAGAAGTAAAACTGTCACTGTTTGCAGATGACATGATACTATACATAAAGAATCCTAAAAAGGCCACCAGAAAACTACTAGAGCTAATCAATGAATTTGGTAAAGTAGCAGGACACAAAATTAATGCACAGAAATCACTTGCATTCCTATACACTAATGATGAAAAATCTGAAAGAGAAATTAAGGGAACACTCCCATCTACCACTGCAACAAAAAGAATAAAATACCTAGCAATAAACCCTCCTAGGGAAACAA
Source organism: Monodon monoceros (assembly GCF_005190385.1). Taxonomy (NCBI): domain Eukaryota; kingdom Metazoa; phylum Chordata; class Mammalia; order Artiodactyla; family Monodontidae; genus Monodon; species Monodon monoceros. The sequence goes on from NW_021703775.1 coordinate 48,673,037, forward strand.
AAGACCTGTATGCAGAAAACTATAAGACACTGATGAAAGAAAGTAAAGATGATACCAACAGATGGAGAGATATACCATGTTCTTGTATTGGAAAAGTCAATATTGTGAAAATGACTACACTACCCAAAGCAATATACAGATTCAATGCAATCTCTATCAAATTAGCAATGGCATTTTTTACAGAACTGGAACAAATAATCTTAAAATTTGTATGGAGACACAAAAGACCCCGAATAGCAAAAGCAGTCTTGAGGGAAAAAAACGGAGCTGGAGGAATCAGACTCCCTGACTTCAGACTATACTACAAAGCTACAGTAATCCAGACAATATGGTACTGGCATAAAAACAGAAACAAAGATCAATGGAACAAGATAGAAAGCCCAGAGATAAACCCACGCACCTATGAGATAAACCCACGCACCTATGGTCAACTAACCTATGACAAAGGAGACAAGGATATACAATGGAGAAAAGACAGTCTCTTCAATAAGTGGTGCTGGGAAAACTGGACAGCTACATGTAAAAGAATGAAATTAGAACACTCCCTAACACCATACACAAAAATAAACTCAAAATGGATTCGAGACCTAAATGTAAGACCGGACACTATAAAACTCTTAGAGGAAAACATAGGAAGAACACTCTTTGACATAAATCACAGCAAGATCTTTTTTGATCCACCTCTTAGAGCAATGGAAATAAAAACAAAAATAAACAAATGGGACCTAATGAAACTTAAAAGCTTTTGCACAGCAAAGGAAACCATAAACAAGACAAAAAGACAACCCTCAGAATGGGAGAAAATATTTGCAAACGAATCCACGGACAAAGGATTAATCTCCAAAATATACAAACAGCTCATGCAGCTCAATATTAAACAAACAACCCAATCCAACAATGGGCAGAAGACCTAAATAGACATTTCTCCAAAGAAGACATACAGATGGCCAAGAAGAACATGAAAAGCTGTTCAACATCCCTAATTATTAGAGAGATGCAAATCAAAACTACAATGAGGTATCCCCTCACACCAGTTAGAATGGGCATCATCAGAAAACCTACAAATAACAAATGCTGGAGAGGGTGTGGAGAAAAGGGAACCCTCTTGCAGTGTTGGTGGGAATGTAAATTGATACAGCCACTATGGAGAACAGTATGGAGGTTCCTTAAAAAACTAAAAATAGAATTACCATATGATCCAGCAATCCCACGACTGGGCATATACCCAGAGAAAACCATAATTCAAAAAGACACATGCACCCCAATGTTCACTGCAGCACTATTTACAATAGCCAGGTCATGGAAGCAACCTAAATGTCCATCGACAGATGCATGGATAAAGAAGATGTGGTACATATAACAATGGAATATTACTCAGCCCTAAAAAGGAACAAAATTGGGTCATTTGTAGTGACGTGGATGGATCTAGAGACTGTCATACAGACTGAAGTAAGTCAGAAAGAGAAAAACAAATATCGTATATGAACGCATGTATGTGGAACCTAGAAAAATGGTACAGATGAACCGGTATGCAGGGCAGAAGTTGAGACACAGATGTAGAGAACAAACGTATGGACACCAAGGGGGGAAAGCCGCGGGGGGGTGGGGATGGTGGTGTGCTGAATTGGGTGATTGGGATTGACATGTATACACTGATGTTTATAAAACTGATGACTAATAAGAACCTGCTATATAACAAAATAAATAAAATAAAATTCAAAAATTAAAAAAAATTGGGCTTCCCTGGTGGCGCAGTGGTTGAGAATCCGCCTGCTGATGCAGGGGACACGGGTTCGTGCCCCAGTCCGGGAAGATCCCACATGCCGCAGAGGGGCTGGGCCCGTGAGCCATGGCCGCTGAGCCTGCGCGTCCGGAACCTGTGCTCCGCAATGGGAGAGGCCACAACAGTGAGAGGCCCACGTACAGGAAAAAAAAAATAATAATAAGTCTTAATACTACTCAGCCATAAAAAAGAACAAAATAATGTCATTTGCAGCAACATGGATGAACCTGGAGATTGTCATACTGAGTGAAGTAAGTCAGAAAGAGAAAGACAAACATCATATGATATCACTTATATGTGGAATCCAAAAAAATGGTACAAATGAACTTATTTACAAAACAGAAACAGAGTCACAGATGTACAAAATAAACTTACGGTTACCAGGTGGGGAAAGGGGGCGGGATAAATTGAGAGACTGGGATTGATATATACACACTACTATATATAAAATAGGTAACTAATAGGGATCTACTGCATAGCACAGGGAACTCTTCTCAATACTCTGTAATGACCTATATGGGAAAAGAATGTAAAAAAGAGTGGATAGATGTATATGTATAACTGATTCACTTTGCAGTACAGCTAAAACTAACACAATATTTTAAATCAACTATACTCCAATAAAAATTTTTTTTAAATAAGTCTAAAGAACAAATAGTTACTAGAAGGATCTCAGTTGACCAATGTAACCTTAAACCTTACCTCAAGGTTCATTTTACCTACTTGAACCTGACAGAAGACCATTTTGCCTTTTCTTTAATAGAAACAAAAACATTTTAGCATGTTTATGCAGCATGTATATACTGAATGTAATGTATTTTATGGTATTTTTTCACATACTGTATTAAGAAAAACTGTCCTAAAGATCCATTTCTGACAATAGAATGGCTCCATGATATACCACAAACAGCTCAGAAGAGCAAATTTTCTTTAACTAACGATTCTTCTCACATTAAGACAACAGAAGTGAAGCTACAAAGATTGATGGTTAATGAAGTACAAAATTATTTTTATCCTCTGTCATCTATAGCTTTACTTCTTAACCAGCATTCTTTTTGGAAAGGCTAAATTAGAACTGGAGTGGCAGGAACACAATGGTATTAGTCTTAATTAGCTGAAGTGAGAAAAGCTTAGGCTGGTACAGCATAAGCCATAGCCTGAGAGGAAACAAAAATCTGTTAACATACTGTCTGAAGCAATTAAATGAATTTCTTGAGGAAAAATAGCAACAATTCTCCCCTGTTAAATACTCGGCAATAAATCCCAAAGGATAATTCTCTCTACTCATACAAATCAAACAGAGCTAAAAGAGTTTTAAGAGTTTCTTTAGAGCCATCAAAAAAATTGAACTAACAAAATTTTAGAGTAAAGTTTCATGTAGCTTCTACTTAATTTTGATACTAAATTCACAAGTTATATTCATCATTCATATACATTCACTAATTATGTACACCATTATATGTGCCTGAAACATACTTTTTAAAATACTCAAGATAGTGTCAATAACCAATTAAGTTTTAACTGAATACATGTTTTTACTTAAAGTGTCAGAATTTTGGTCTTCAAGTATATATTCTAGAAATAGTAAATTTCACAAACAATAAGCTTTAGAATAAAGGAAGAATTTAATCCGACAAATATAATTTAAGGAGTTTTGCAAAAAAAATAGTATAGCACAACAACATTCACATTTATAAGTGTATTTTTCCCTACACACCAAAAAGTCTTTGATACATTAAGGCAGTTAATCATTTAACAATATTTGGTCCCTCTTTGAACCATACCAAATTTTAATATCCAAGTCACATTATTCAAGAGGTGCAAAAACTGGTAAATTTCTTTTTTGTGACTACTCTTTAGTATATGACTGTCTCCTGATGACCAAACTGAATATTCTAACTCAAACCACCTCAAGAAACAACAACATTGCTGAAAATTTTAACAGATCCAAATTCAAGAACAATAGGACATACAGTTTGTACCTGAAGTTTAAGAGTTTTAATGCTCAAAGATGAAAGCTAACAAATCTCTCAATGTTCCTGGTTCTTCCCTGTCTTCCTCCCACAATGACTGATGGCTTCATCAAAAAGACTATGTGACATGAAGACCAAATAGCAGAAGATGATTTGAATTGCCCTAGAAATAAGGCAATTATAGACAAAGTGACTACCTGTCCCAGTGTGCTCAGGACAGTCCTAGTTTACACCTCTTATTCTGAGGTTATTATTATTATTACTATTTATTTATTTATTTATGACTGCCTCGGGTCTTCGTTGTTGCGCACGGGCTTCCTCTAGTTGCGGCAAGTGGGGGCTACTCTTCGTTGCAGTGTGCGGGCTTCTCACTGCGGTGGCTTCTCTTGTTGCGGAGCTCGGGCTCTAGGCACATGGGCTTTGGTAGTTGTGGCATGCGGGCTCTAGAGTGCAGGCTCAGTAGTTGTGGCGCACGGGCTTAGTTGCTCCACTGCACGTGGGATCTTCTCAGACCAAGGATCAAACCCGTGTCCCATGCACTGGCAGACAGATTCTCAACCACTGCACCACCAGGGAAATCCTGAGGTTATTATTAACAGAGTCCCATTTCTCTCTCAAAAGTGGATTATAGGGCTTCCCTGGTGGTGCAGCGGTTGGGAGTCCGCCTGCCGATGCAGGGGACGCGGGTTCGTGCCCCGGTCCGGGAGGATCCCACATGCCACGGGACGGCTGGGCCTGTGGGCCATGGCTGCTGGACCTGCGCGTCCGGAGCTTGTGCTCCGCAGCAGGAGGGGCCACAGTGGTGAGAGGCCCGCATCCCGCAAAAAATAAATAAATAAATAAATAAAAGTGGATTATAAGCAAAAGACCCAGAACAGCCAATATGATATTCAAGGAGAAAATGATGAACTACTATCACTATCCAACTTCAAGACTTACTGTAAAGCTACAGTAATCAAGACAGTGTACACAAATAGATGGCAAAAAAATAGACAAATACATCAGTGGAACAGAACAGACAGCCCAGAAATAGATCCCCATAAATATAATCAACTGATCTTTGACAAAGAAGCATAAGCTATACGATGGAGCAAAGATAGTCTCTTCAACAAGTAGTGCTGGAACAACTGAACATCCAGTGCAAAAAAAAAATGAACCTAGATACAGACCTTACACGCTTCACAAAAGTTAACTCAAAATGGATCACAGAGCTAAATGTAAAATGCAAAACTATAAAACTCCTGGAAAATAACATATGAGAAAATCTACATGACTTGAGTATAGCAATGACTTTTTTAATACAACACTGAAGGAACAATCCATGAAAGACATAACTGATAAGCTGGACTTCATTAAAATTAAAAACTGCTTTGCAAAAGACAATGTGAGGAGAATGAGGAGACAAGCCACAGTTTGGGAGAAAATATTTGCAAAAGACGTACCTGATAAGGGACTGTTATCCAAAATAAACAAAGAGACGGAGGACCTTCAAGGTGGTGGAGGACTAAGACATGGAGATCACTTTCCTCCCCACAAATACATCAAAAATACACCTACAGTCTACCGCCATACCATCCTGAACGCACCTGATCTCGTTTGATCTCGGAAAAATACACCTACATGTGGAACAAATACTACAGAATACCTACTGAATGCTGGCAGAAGACCTCAGACTTCCCAAAAGAGCCATGTGGCTCACAGGGTCTTGGTGCTCTGGCCACGGGTCAGGCCTGAGTCTCTGAAGTGAGAGAGCCGAGTTCAGGACACTGGACCACCACAGATATCCCGGCAAGATATCAATATAATATCAATCGTTAAGAGCTCTCCCAGAGACCTCTGTCTCAATGCTTATACCCAGCTCCACTCAACGACCAGCAAGCTCCAGTACTAGACATCCCACGCCAAACAACTAGCAAGACAGGAACACAACCCCACCCATTAGAATAGAGGCTGCCTAAAATCATATTGAGTTCACAAACATCCCCAGAACACACACCAGATGTGGTCCTGACCATCAGAAAGACAAGATCCAGCCTCATCCACCAGAACACAGGCACCAGTTCCCTCCACCAGGAAGCCGACACAACCCACTGAACCAACCTTACCCACTGGAGGCAGACACCAAAAACAATGGGAACTACGAACCTGCAGGCTGGAGACCCCAAACACACTAAGTTAGGCAAGACAGGAAGACAGAGAAATATATAGCAGATGAAGGAGCAAGGTAAAAACCCACCAGACCAAACAAATGAAGAGGAAATAGGCAGTCTACCTGAAAAAGAATTCAGAGTAATGATAGTAAAGATGATCCAAAATCTTGGAAACAGAATGGAGAAAATATAAGAAACATTTAACAAGGACCTAGAAGAACTAAAGAGCAAACAAACAATGATGAACAACACAATAAATGAAAATTAAAATTCTCTAGAAGGAATCAATAGCAGAATAACTGAGGCAGAAGAATGGACAAGTGACCTGGAAGATCAAATAGTGGAAATAATTACCTCAGAGCAGAATAAAGAAAAAAGAATGAACAGAATTGAGAACAGTCTCAGAGACCTCTGGGACAACATTAAACACATCAACATTTAAATTATAGGTGTCCCAGAAGAAGAAGAGAAAAAGAAAGGGACTGAGAAAATATTTCAAGAGAATACAGTTGAAAACTTCCCTAATAAGGGAAAGGAAATAGTCAATCAAGTCCAGGAAGCACAGAGAGTTCCAAGCAGGATAAATCCAAGGAGAAACACAGCAAGACACATATTAATCGAACTATCAAAAGTTAAATACAAAGAAAAAATATTAAAAGCAGCAAGGGAAGAACAACAAATAACATACAAGGGAATCCCCATAAGGTTAACAGCTGATCTTTCAGCAGAAACTGCAAGCCAGTAGGGAGTGGCAGGACATATTTAAGTGATGAAAGGGAAAAACCTACAACCAAGATTACTCTACCCAGCAAGGATCTCATTCAAATTTGATGGAGAAATTAAAATCTTTACAGAGAAGCAAAAGCTAACAGAATCCAGCACCACCAAGCCACCTTTACAACAAATGCTAAAGGAACTTCTCTAGGCAGGAAACACAAGAGGAGGAAAAGACTTAAAATAACGAACCCCAAAAAACTAAGAAAATGGTAATAGGAACATACATATCGGGAGTTACCTTAAGTGTAAATGGATTAAATGCTCCAACCAAAAGACACAGACTGGCTGAATGGATACAAAAACAAGACCCGTATATATGCTGTCTACAAGAGACCTACTTCAGACCTAGGGACATATACAGACTGAAAGTGAGGGGATGGAAAAAGATATTCCATGCAAATGGAAATCAGAAGAAAGCTCGAGTAGCAATACTCAGATAAAATAGACTTTAAAATAAAGAATGTTACAAGAGACAAGGAAGGACACTACATAATGATCAAGGGATCAATCCAAGAAGAAGATATAACAATTATAAATATCAAACAAACAATTATACAAACAAACAAACAAACAATTATAAACATCAAACAAACACTACATAATGATCAAGGGATCAATCCAAGAAGAAGATATAACAATTATAAACATCAAACATAGGAGCACCTCAACACATAAGGCAACTGCTAACAGCTCTAAAAGAGGAAATCGACAGTAACACAATAATAGTGGGGGACTTTAACATCTCACTTACACCAATGGACAGATCATCCAAAATGAAAATAAATAAGGAAAGAGAAACTTTAAATGACATATTAAACAAGATGGACTTAACTGATAATTATAGGAGATTCCATCCAAAAACAACAGAACACACTTTCTTCTCAAGTGCTCATGGAACATTCTCCAGGATAGATCATATCTTGGGTCACAAATCAAGCCTTGGTAAATTTAAGAAAACCGAAATCATATCAAGTATCTTTTCGAACCACAACACTATGAGACTAGATATCAACTACAGGGAAAAAAATCTGTAAAAAATACAAACACATGGAGGCTAAACAATACACTACTAAATAACCAAGAGATCACTGAAGAAATCAAAGAGGAAATCGAAAAATATCTAGAAACAAATGACAATGAAAACATGACGACCCAAAGCCTATGGGATGCTGCAAAACCAGTTCTAAGAGGGAAGTTTATAGCAATATATTCTTACCTCAAGAAACAAGAAAAATCTCAAATAAACAACCTAACCTTACACCTAAAGCAAATAGAGAAAAAGGAACCAAAAAAAGCCCCAAAGTTAGCAGAAGGAAAGAAATCACAAAGATCAGATAATAAATGAAAAAGAAATGAAGGAAACAATAGCAAAGATCAATAAAACTAAAACCTGGTTCTTTGAAAAGATAAACAAAATTGATAAACCATTAGCCACACTCATCAAGAAAAAGAGGGAGAGGACTCAAATCAATAAAATCAGAAATGAACAAGAAATTACAACAGACACTGCAGAAATATAAAGGATCATGAGAGATTACTACAATCAACTGTATGCCAATAAAATGGACAACCTGGAAGAAATGGACAAATTCTTAGAAAAGCAAAACCTTCCGAGACAGAACCAGGAAGAAACAGAAAATATAAACAGACCAATCACAAGTAATGAAATTGAAATTGTGATTAAAAATCTTTCAACAAACAAAAGCCCAGGACCAGATGGCTTCACAGGTGAATTCTATCAAACATTTAGAGAGGGGCTAACACCTATCCTTCTCAAACTCTTCCAAAATATAGCAGAGGGAGGAACACTCCCAAACTCATTCTATGAGGCCACCATCACCCTGATACCAAAACCAGACAAAGCTGTCACAAAGAAAACTACAGGCCAGTAACACTGATGAACACAGATGCAAAAATCCTCAACAAAATACTAGCAAACAGTATCCAACAGCACTTTAAACAGATCATACACCATGATTAAGTGGGGTTTATCCCAGGAATGCAAGGATTCTTCAATATACGCAAATCAATCAATGTGATACACCATATTAACAAACTGAAGGAGAAAACCCATATGATCATCTCAATAGATGCAGAAAAAGCGTTTTACAAAATTCAACACCAATTTATGATAAAACCTCTCCAGAAAGTAGGCATAGAGGGAAGTTACCTCAACATAATAAAGGCCATATATGACAAACCTGCAGCCAACATCATTCTCAATGGGGAAAAACTGAAACCATTTCCACTAAGATAAGGAACAAGACAAGGTTGCCCACTCTCACCACTATCATTCAACTTAGTTTTGGAAGTTTCAGCCACAGCAATCAGAGAAGAAAAAGAAGTAAAAGGAATCCAAATAGAAAAGAAGTTAAACTGTCACTGTTTGCAGATGACATGATACTATACATAGAGAATCCTGAAGATGCTACGAAAAAGCTATTAGAGCTAATCAATGAATTTGGTAAAGTAGCAGGATACAAAATTAATGCACAGAAATCTCTTGTATTCCTATACACTAATGATGAAAAATCTGAAAGGGAAATTAAGGAAACACTCCCATTTACCACTGCAACAAAAAGAATAAAATATCTAGGAATAAACCTACCTAAGAAGACAAAAGACCTGTATGCAGAAAACTATAAGACACTGATGAAAGAAATTAAAGATGACACAAGCAGATGGAGACATATACCATGCTCCTGAACTGGAAGAATCAACATTGTGAAAATGACTATACTACTCAAAGCAATCTGCAGATTCAATGCAATCCCTATCAAATTACCAATGGCATTTTTCACAGAGGTAGAACAAAAAATTTTACAGTTTGTATGGAAACACAAAAGACCACGAATAGCCAAAGCAATCATGAGAAAGAAAAATGGAGCTGGAGGGATCAGGCTCCTGGACTTCAGACTATACTACAAAGCTACAGTAATCAAGACAGTATGGTGCTGGCACAAAAAGAGAAATATAGATCAACGGAACAGGATAGAAAGCCCAGAGATAAACCCATGCACATATGGTCACCTTATATTTGATAAAGGAGGCAAGAATATACAATGGAGAAAAGACAGCCTCTTCAATAAGTGGTGCTGGGAAAACTGGACAGCTACATGTAAAAGAATGAAATTAGAACACTTCCTAACACCATACACAAAAATAAACTCAAAATGGATTAAAGACCTAAATGTACAGCCAGACACTATAAAACTCTTAAAGAAAAACATAGGCAGAACACCCTATGACATAAATCACAGCAAGATCCTTTTTGACCCACCTGCTAGAGAAATGGAAATAAAAACAAAAATAAGCAATGGGACCTAATGAAACTTAAAAGCTTTTGCACAGCAAAGGAAACCATAAACAAGATGAAAAGACAAGCCTCAGAATGGGAGAAAATATTTGCAAACAAAGCAACTGACAAAGGATTAATCTCCAAAATATACAAGCAGCTCATGCAGCTCAATATCAAAAACAACCCAATTCAAAAATGGGCAGAAGACCTAAATCGACATTTCTCCAACAAAGACATACAGATTGCCAATAAACACATGAAAGGATGCTCAACATCATTAATCATTAGAGAAATACAAATCAAAACTACAATGAGGTATCACCTCACACTGGTCCGAATGGCCATCATCAAAAAATCTACAAACAAGAGTTGCTGGAGAAGGTGTGGAGAAAAGGGAACCCTCTTGCACTGTTGGTGGGAATGTAAATTGATACATCCACTATAGAGAACAGTATGGAGGTTCCTTAAAACCTAAAAATAGAACTACCATATGACCCTGCAATCCCACTACTGGGAATATACCCTGAGAAAACCATAATTCAAAAAGAGTCATGTACCACAATGTTCATTGCAGCACTATTTACAATATCCAGCACATGAAAGCAACCTACGTGTCCATCGACAGATGAATGGATGAAGAAGATGTGGCACAAATATACAATGGAATGTTACTCAGCCATCAAAAGAAATTAAACAGTTATTTGTTGTGAGGTGGATGGACACAGAGTCTGTCACACAGAGTGAAGTAAGTCAGAAAGAGAAAAACAAATACCATATGCTAACACATATATATGGAATCTAAAAAAAAATGGTTCTGAAGAACCTAGGGGCAGGACAGGAATAAAGATGCAGACGTAGAGAATGGACTTGAAGACACGGGGAGGGGGAAGGGTAAGCTGGGACGAAGTGAGAGAGTGGCATGGACATATACACAGTACCAGATATAAAACAGATAGCTACTGGGAAGCAGCCACATAGCACAGGGGGATCAGCTCAGTGCTTTGTGTCCACCTAGAGGAGTGGGATAGGGAGGGTGGGAGGGAGACTCAAGAGGGAGGGTATATGGGGATATATGTGTTCGAATAGCTGATTCACTTTGTTCTACAGCAGAGACTAACACACCATTGTAAAGCAATTATACTCCAATAAAGATGTTAAAAAAAAAAGTAAAAAAAAAGATAAATAAAAGGCAAATTTACTAAAAAAAAAAAAAACACAAAGAACTCTCAAAACTTAACAATAAGCAAACAAACCAATTAAAAAATGGGCCAAAGACCTAAATAGACACTTCACCAAAGAAGATATATATATGGCAAATAAGCATATGAAAAATATAAAAGATGCTCCATATCATATGTCATTGGGGAAATGTAAATTAAAACAACGAGATACCACTACACCCCTATTGGAATGGACAAAATTCAGAACACTGATAACAGCAATATGCTGGCAAGTGTGCGGAGCAACAAACTCTCATTCATTGCTGGGGAATGTAAAATGGTTCGGCCACTTTGGAAGACAGTTTGACAGTTTCTTACCAAGCTAAACATACTCTTACCATATGATCCAGCAATCACACTCCTTGGTATTTGCCCAAAGGAGCTGAAAAGTTATTTCTTCACAAAAACCTGCACACAAATGTTTACAGCACTTTTATTCATAATTGTCAAAACCTGGCAGCAACCAAGATGTCATCCCTCAGTAGGTGAATGGATATATAAACTGTGGTACCTCCGGACAATGGAGTATTATTCAGTGCTGAAAAGAAAGGAGCTATCAAGCCATGAAAAGACATGGAAGAAACTTAAAGATCATATTACTGAACTTCCCTGGTGGCACAATGGTTAAGAATCCATCTGCCAATGCAGGGGACACGAGTTCAAGCCATGGTCCGGGAGGATCCCACATGCCACGGAGCAACTAGGCCCGTGCGCCAGAACTACTGAGTCTGTGCTCTGGAGCCCACAAGCCACAATTGCTGAGCCCACCATGCCACAACTGCTGAAGCCTGTGTGCCTAGAGCCTGTGCTCTGAAGCGGGAGAAGCCGCCGCAATGAGAAGCCCGTGCACCGCAACGAAGAGTAGCCCCCGCTCACCGCAACTAGAGAAAACCCGGGTGCAGCAACGAAGATCCAACGCAGCCAAATATAAATAAATAAATAAATGTTTTTTTAAAAAAATCATATTACTAACTGAAAGAAGCCAACCTGAGAAGGCTGTATACTATAGCGTCACAACTACATGACATTCTAGAAAAGGCAAAACTATGGAGACAGTAAAAAGATCAGTGGTTGCCAGGGACTGGTGTGAGGGGAACGGATGCAGAGGAGAACAGAAGACATTTGGGGCAATGGAAATACTCTGTATGAAACTATTACAATGGAGTCAAGTCATTATAAACTTGCCCAACCCCACAGAATGTACAACACCAAAAGTGACAATGTAAACCATGGACTTTGGGTGTTTACGATGTGTCAATGCAGGTCCATCAACTGTAACAAATGTACCACTCTGGTGGGGTATGTTGATAACTGGGGAGGCTATAAATGAGTGGGAGCAAGGAGTATATGGGAAATATCTGTACCCTCTCTCAAATTTGCTGTGAACCTCAAGATGTTCTAAAAAATTAAGGTTTTTTTTAAAATTTATTTATTTTATTTAATTTTTGGCTGTACTGGGTCTTTGTTGCTGCACGCGGACTTTTCTCTAGTTGTGGCAGCAGGGGCTACTTATTCATTGCGATGCACAGGCTTCTCATTGTGAAGCATGGGTTCTAGGCACGTGGCCTTCAATATTTGTGGCACGCAGCCTCAGTAGTTGTGGCATGTGGGCTCTAGAGTGCAGGCTCTAGAGCGCAGGCTCAGCGGCTGTGGCACACGGGCCCAGTTGCTCTGCGGCATGTGGGATCTTCCCAGACCAGGGCTCGAACCCGTGTCCCCTGCATTGGCAGGCGGATTCCTAACCACTGCGCCACCAAGGAAGCCCCATGTATTTTTTAAAAGTGGATTATAAATTATATATAATAGAATATAAGAATAGAACAGCAGTTCTCAAAGTTTAGTGTACAAACCCCTGGGGGTCCCTAAGATACTTTCAGGGTGTTCATAAGGTCAAAACTATTTTTATAATATCAAAACAATATATGCCTTTTTAATTTTTCACTAAATATTTTAAGGCGGGGGGTGGTGCTGACATTTGCACTGATAGCACAAATCCGTGATAAATAAAACTGAAGGCACCTTCACATGAATTAAGCCTGTAAGCACCAAACCTTACTAGTGCTCATCGTATTTACTCTCCATTGCTATTTACTCACAGTTTAAAAATAAACAAATAAAACCAGCAACAACAAAACTGTTTCACTTAAGAAATTCCTTAATGTAACCATAAAGAATTATTTTTACTAAATTTCAACCCTCAAGTATTCTTGCTTTTAATATTCTGTGTGAGGAAATAGGAAGAACATATAAAGCATTTCTGTAGCATACAGAAGTACAGGGAAGTATGAGGAAATCCAATGGTGCTATTGTTTAAGTTGGGAGCTGACCTAGCTAATTTCTTTTTTCAAGAAACACTATTTTACCTCAAAGAAAAACTGACAGAAACTATGGTTCATCAGACTTGGGTATTTGGCAATCTTTTGAAAATGAACTAAGTGTGCCCATCACCTCAAGGAAAACAAACTGACAGTATTTGTTTGGCAATGATAAAATTCAAGCTTTCAAGCAAAAATTAGAATTTTGAAAACTATATCCACTACAGTAAGCTTCATCGCTTTCCACTACTTAAACACTTTTCTGTGAGATATGTGGAGATATTAATATGATTTTTTATCCTGTACAATGAACCATGTGTCAAATGTATAACTCAGTGAACCAATATTTTCCACGTCACCCACGTATGTTACAAAATTACACAGGGGTTAGACAGTCATTCAAAATGCAAGATATACCAGTGAACTTTAACATCACAAAAAGTCCATTGATATGGTTTCAGATTACACTTTGCAGCTAACCTCTCAGAAACTACCACGTGTTGAGTTTTAGCATAGTACCAAATTACCTGAAAAAGCTATTAAAACACTCTTCCTTTTCCAATTATCTATCTGTGGAAGATTAGATTTTCTCCTGCCAAAACTACATATCACAACAGATTAAATTTAGAAATAGATATGAGAATCCAGCTGTCTTGTATTAAGCCAGACATTAACAAGAATTGCAGAAGAGTAAAACAATACCAGTCTTCTAAATATTTTTTTGTTCTGGAAAAGAGTTATTTTTAACAAATATATATTAACATACAATCATTTTTTTAATTAATAAATCAACATTTTAAAAATCTCAGCTTTAATTTCTAATATGGTAAATAGATACTAACAACCCACATAAAAGGAAGCACTTTGAGGTTCTCAATTTTTAAGTGTAAAGAGGTCCTGAGACCAAAAAAAAAAAAAAGTTGACAACTGAAGATATGGCAAATGACTAAACAAATGGATAATAGAGTCAAAGAAAATACAACAGGGCAAACAAATTTTAACAGTGGAGAAGACAAAGGCAAGGACTTATTCCACTGTAGATTTAATTTGAACTTGTTATCAAGAGATAAAAAGGTTGTAGTGTACGTTTAGGCTATCTTAATCAGGCTTTTAGAAGCATACAACAAGATGATATAATTAAAAAGTACTTCAATTTTATGAGTCTGTTTACTTCAAGAATCTTATTGCAGGGTACCTAGAAATGAAGAGGGATAGGAAAAAGGCCTATAATGCAGTTTTACAGGATACATGTGCTTCCTCTTCACTTCATCATGAATGATGTAGAAAAGAATAAGAAGAAAAACTGTCTTGTTTAAATGTAATTATTTCTATTATTCTAACCTCTAAGACAGAATTAGAAAGAAAGAAGTGCTGAGTGAAAGTCAGCTAGATATATTAGTTGCAAGACTATTTTGTGATTTAAATCACTGGTAATATTACCATCTTGAGGCAAAATCAAGTATTACAATAGTGTTCCAGCTAGTCTTTTCTTAAGAACCATGCTTTTCATAAAAGACAATCAAATATTTTACTACTCCACATTCACCACCCTCCAAGCCACTCCCAAGGAAAAAATCTTTAAAGTTCTTTAATGAAGAAAAAATTTAAAAGAATGTTGTTTAAATAGAGAAATAAAAGGGATGCCCTAATAAAACAGTAAAGTTAAAAATGAAAGCATAGCCAAAAACTGAACAATTGATGTAATTCAATGTGTCAATAATTAAAACAGCCATGGCTAACTCTTAAAGAGCAACGTTACACATTTTAAGCACAGCATTATATAAGTTGTGTTTGGTAACTCAACACTCATTGTTATTTTCATTTTTATACATTATAATTGCTGTCACACTTAAATTCTCTCATTTTGTAATAGACGAGGTAGTAGCCTCCTTACTATCGATATTTTCCCCTCACCTTGAACCACAAGATTTTCATGTGAATTTCCCCAAGTATGCCATGAACAATCTAGTTTTTACTGACAATCTAATCCAAAATCTACCCTTACCTCTTGCAGACATTCATCTATTGAATTTCGGCTAAATCCAATAAAACCTACTTGTGTGTGTCTGTCTGTATCTGCACACGTCTGTATCTGGGTGTGTCCCCTGAGTCTGGATATGTCTGTTGGTGTGTGCCTCTGTGTCTGTCAGTGCATCCCTATGTGCCTGCGTCTCTGTACATCAACATGTAGATGTATATACACACACACACATCAGGATAGCATAAGGATTATAAGAATCAGAGGAGAAAAAAAGAAATAAAGGCTAGAAAGATATAATAGTATTGTTTTATCTTTTAGCAGTTAGTCTTTTCCAGTTTAAATTGATAGACATAATATGGACAAATATTTCCCTTAAAAGCAGAGGTCTAGATTTAAGTCCAAGATTAAAGACAATACGCATATGGTCCATTTCTAGCCATCATTTTATATCCAAAACTGTGAAGTAGCCTGAATAACCTCCATATTCCTGTTTATACTCCATTTTGCTTCCATTTCAATTACAGATTTACAATACATACAGATAGCAAGAGAAAGAGAGAGAATGCACAAGCTTGCAAGCACCCATCTTTCCCTCTGCTTCTTCACCAAGTGGCTGGATTACTCCCTTACTAGAGCCAATCAAACCCTCTGAGATAAACAAAGGGTATTTCCAATAGCCCACAAACTATATAATTTGTTCCTATGAAGTAAGGCTTTGTCACCTTTGTGGACTATAATAGTTTTAAAAATAGTTTAAATAACCTAATTTTTTTGTCAATAATTACATGGCAGTGATGACTTATCCTGTGTTCTTTTAATAGCAATGATTGTGAAGTCCAAGCCCTCTCCCCTTAAGAACATTACCCTAATTCCAAACCGCCACCAAATGAGAATTTGTTCTGCATATAGTACTAATTTATTAACTATATCCAACCTGTTGATGACTGCAATGTTTGGTGCAAGCTGTGTGGCAACTGAAGGGTGAACAAAGGCAAATGGACACCATTTCTGAAGAAGTCTTCTGTTGCTTTAGACTGCAAAACCTTTGTTTCCCAGAGCTGCAGAGAAAAACAAAATGTTTGCTCTAAAAAAAAAAAAAATTAGGATATTTACTCCTATGTTTTTTACTTTTAAATTGTCAGCTGAAGGCACAATAAATGGGTAAGTATTAAACTATAATTAAGGGGTTTGAATTTAATTTATCCGTTTTTTTTAAGCTGAAAAAATGAGAAACTTCTACTGTCTACAAACCTGCTTCAGGTCTTTTAAGACTTGTTCCTCTATACCTTCTTCAGCAAATAGATCCCGCACTCCTTCAATTACATCTTCAATTACAGATCTGTAGAGTTTAGACTACATAAAAGCAATTGTTAAAGTTTTACATTCTCAAGTTTGAGTGTATCCAGCCTTAAAAAACATGCAGTATACACTTTCTAATCTTATATTTGAAGAAAAGCCACCATAAGGATTTTCACTCTGTGCATCCTATTCCCAATACAGCCTTAGCTTTCCATAAATTGGTTAACTTCAGACCCATAGTCTCAGCTTATCTATAGGGCTGAATCACAATACTACAAGAAAATATGAGATAATAATCTCATCAAGATGTATGGTTACTTTTAGGATCCTTGGCTTTTGTGTCAGTATTTAACCTCCACACTCCTTTTTAAAAAGGAAATTAATTTAAGACAGGTGGAAATGAACCTTTTGTTTTCAATTTACCTTTTTCTCAGAGGGACCCAGAGAGCTTTTTTAGAGTTTACTATATTACTTCCATAAATGTAAATAAATTCCAAGCCATAAATTTGGGGCAAGCATCTACAACAGAGTCACCAAAGTCTGTCCCGCTTCCAACATACAAAGTCCAAAAAGATATTCTGAACCACGGTCAAGTAAAAGTACAACTGCACCAAAAAGGATTTCCTAAGAGAAACTAAGGAGGACATAAACCTTACCCTTGCACAATCTGCATACTGCAGAGACTAAGTAACATCCTAAAAGCAGATCTTTACCAGATTAAAAACTGGTCAATATCAATAGAAAAACAACCCTGTGAAATAAACTCAGTCCTTCAAATCTATGTAAACTGTGCTCCACTCCCACCCTAGTCCAAAATGGCAATGCTAGGAAATTCCCTGGCAGTCCAGTGGTTAGGACTCGGCGCTTTCACTGCCTGGGTTCAATCCCTGGTGTGGGGACTAAGATCCCACAAGCCATGCGGCACCACCAAAAAAGATCAAATAAAAATAAATAAAATTAAAAATTAAAAAATGCAAAAAAAGAATGGCAATGCTAAGTGTACTGACAATACTGACCTAGTGGAAGTTTTACTGATAAGAAATAACAAAATAGGAATTTAGTTGAATTGCTCTTATTTCAAATTGCTTAATCAGGCCAAATTGAAAATTCTGTCATTCTAGGACTGCTTTTTCATACTACTCAGTAAATATTCTAAGTACTCCTATTCATGTGAAGAGTAGTTAGGTATTAAACTTATTCCTTCTAAAGACCCAGAGTGAGCCTATGAAAAAGCCAATCAGTAATATACGTTATTCACAAGCATAGTCAATAAGATTAAGTGCCCTAGATTAGTTCCTTCTTCTAAAACAGTCTACCCTGATAAAGCTGTGCTTAACTGATGTGTCAGTGTTAGGCCCAGCTAGTGTGATCACACTTAAAGCTAGAGGTAAAAACTCCTAGGGATAAAAACATCTTTTAAGATCTACCCTCAGAATGTAACAGCAGCCATCAAAAATAACCCATTAGAACATAATTTTTCAAAAGCAAAGTAGGAATTGAACATACTTTCTCTTCTAGGACTACAGCTAGACTTTATATTCTTTCCCTGTTATCTTCATTAGTATATGTATAGTCCACTATGCATAGCCCAGGAAATCCATCTTAACCTCTTCCCTATGTAAAAGAAAACACACACACATTCCTTGGAGTTTCACCATCAAATAAAATGGTATACACGGTAAGCTTACATTCAAGCATAATTATTTCACATATATTAAAATACATTATCAGAAAAAGGATACACATTAAAAGAATAACTTGTCTTCAGAAATGAACCATTTTATCCTTCTTATGTATAGATGGAACCCATAAAACAACACAGATCTGGACAAGCACATTGCCTTTCACCAAATGTGAAGTCTGTTGAAATGAACTGAAAATAAACGTGATTTCTTGACTTTCTTTCTTTAAATCAATTTTTAGGATTGATAGAGGGTCTCACAAGACCATTTAGCCTGTCAGTTCTCATGCGAGGTTTACGTACTCCTGAACGGTAACAAAGCAACGTCTGGGTTTATCAATTCCAACTGTACACTTAAACATTAAGATGCTTAAGGATAGGGAAATGGAGGGGTGCGGGAGAACTCTAAAAACCTGTTATTTCGGGTAAATAATATAGCTTAGACTCAACAGTGGTCATACTAAAATTAAACTACAATTAGAGTACAACTAACTCAGTAATTCTAAACACACTAAACTGGGAGGCTTAAGGTGCGTTCCATCTCTAACCACCTTCTCAAATCCTCACTCTAGAGGACCTCAGCTCCATGAGGAGTAAGAAGGAGAAGAAGAGGGGCACTTGCTCTTCTGGCGGGGGGCCAGGTCCAACTTCCGGCTGAGCTACGGGCCCTCATCCACTTCCTCTAACACGGAGGAGAACAGAGGAGCCCCTAAGGAAGAGGGCTCCTGAAAGTCTGTAAAGAGCCAGGAGGGAAAAAAAAAAAAGGGTGTGCGGAGCTCCACTGCCATGAGCCCAGGACCGCGCTCCCTCCGCACGGAGCACAGGCCGAGAGGCCAGGCTGGTGGTCCTTACCACCGGGTTGACGGACTCCATGACCGCTTATCCAGCGCCTTGCCGCTTGCGCCTGCGCAGCACGCGATGCGCCTCCGAGGACCGTTCTTTGCGTGCTTTGAACGTAGGTGCACGTTGTCCACGCAACGACGTCAGGACGCTGGGGGCGGGGCAGGGGAGGAGAAAAAGGTTAATGATGAGGGCTAAGTGGAGTCGCGCTGCAGAGGCAGTTAAGAGGTTGACCTGAAAGTGCAAAGAGACCAGATAAAACGGGGTCGTTAACTCTGGTGTAACCAACTTTGGGCCGTTCACATGACCCTTGAAGAGCCTTTATTTTCTCAATCTGTAAAATAAAGGCAAATAGGGGATGAGCAATGCAGCGGTAGATCCCAGTTCACTTTACCTTTGAGAAGAGGGGAGCTAGTGGTATCTGTCCTCTCCTTCTGCCAATTTTCATTCCTCCCCTTACGCCCCAGTCACAGCTGAACTCCAGTATATAATAAGAGTCAAACTCTTCTAAGATTGGTTCTCAAAGTGTACAACAGCAACATCAGCTTCATCTGGAAACCTGTTAAAAATGCAAATTATTGGGTCCCTCCCCAGACCTACTGAATCAGAAACTCTGAGGCTGGGACCTAGCCTTCTGTAACTTTAACATGCTCTCCAGGTGATTCTGATGGGCACTTCAATGAGACTCTTTGTCCCAAAGCAAAGATTTTCAGCTTTGGCTACACACTGAAATCACCTGGGGAGCTTAATAAAGGTTTGGCACCTGAGTCTCACCCCAGAGAATCTGATTCTATTACGCAGCCAAGTTGGAGAACCACTGCTAAAATAAAGTCAGCACCCCAATACCACCCAGGCTCCTTTTCCTCCTCAGGCAGAAATGACACTCTTGACCTGTAATAATTCCCTCCTTCCCCTGAAGGGTAGAGCATCTAGGGGCATACCTTGCCTAGGGCTGAGGGTAGATGTAAGCACAGATAACCTGGAGGGTTAGATAAGGGAACAAGTCATTTATTGCCACTACTCTGCCTTTTAAAACAGCCTTTCTAGCCTGCAGATAGATCCTGACCTAACCAGATGGCTAAGTTACTGAGTGATTAAAAATCCTATCAGGTTTAAAATTGGCTGTTTATTTATTTATTTGTGCATGTAAGTTCAGTAAAGCTATTTATATCCAACCATTCTGTATTTGCTTTGCCTGGGCCAGGTACCTTATAGTTTGTGAGTTTCAAGAAGCTAATTTATATGAAGCCCTTTAGAAGACTTTCCTAAATTGAAAACTATCTGAAATTTCTTTTACAAAAAGCCGAGAATGTTACATAGTACTTTTTAATGATTGTATCTCTACCTGGCAATTTACTACCAGAAGTATTCAAAGTGACTTAACTTACACCCAAAACAGAAAGCTAAAAGCAGTCATTGATTCCTACTGATATCATAAAAATTCAATTATTCAGCTTATTGCCAAAAAATCTCATCTTTCATCTTTTTCACAGCCAAGTTTTAAAACTTTATTCCTAAATGCATAGGATTAGTAATCACCTAACTTTTTGGGACAGCATACTGTTTTATATTACTTCATTATACATTTTATCCTTCTCAGGGCTATACTATAGATCATACATACTTTTGAAATTAAATTTGGACCTTGGTACCCATAAAAAGTGTGACTGAGTTGAACTGTTGTTTCTTAGTATACTTAGTAGACTCAGGTTGCCAAGAGGTTATGTAACTGGCAGAGAAATGTCAGTAACTTTCCATTTGCCCCTGGTGGTCTGTCTGCATGGTCACTAGTAGACTAAGATATAGTTTCTTCCCAGTAATAGACAATGGCTTTTAGAGGAGGTATACTTTAACCTACATTCCAGGTGAATCCAAGTTGCAAATCTGCTCTGGACCTGAGATAGCCAGCTTCCAAGATGGCCCCCAAAGATCCTTACCTCCTAGTATTCGCAACCTTGTGTTCTCCCCTCCCACACTGTAGCACGGTTTGTCTGGGTGACCAACAGAAAAGCAGAAGTAATGATGTATCACTTCTAAGATTAGGTTATAAATGACTGTGGCTTCCTTCCTGGGGATTCCTTCAGATCACTCACTTGGGAGAAGACAGCTGTCATGTTGTGAGGACAGTCAAGCACTCCGCCTATGGAGAGGCCCGGGTGGCAAGGAACGAAGACTCCAGCCCATAGCCAACAGGGATCCCTGTTGGAAATTGATGCCTCCCCATTTGGGCTGTCAGATGATGGCAGCCCTGACTTGTCTGCATCCCTTTGAGAGACTCTGAACCGGAAACTGTGTGAGATAATAAATATTTGTCATTTTAAGCAGTTAAGTTTGGGGATAATTTGTTACACAAAATGGGATAACTAATACAGGACCCATTCTCTGATTGGACTGTGCCTAGTGAAGGCTTGGTTTTTCCTCATTGTAATCTCAGCATTTAAGCTTTCTTGAGTACCCTCATCAGTCACAAGAGCATTTGAAAAGTATGTAAAGGAATCTTTATAGGCTGATATTTGATAGTGTTGACCCCAGGTTATCATCAAACAAGCAGACTGTTGTAGTCATGTAATGATCACATTTCTTTTGTCAATTTTTCAGACTCAGAGGGGAAGTGTGTTGCATACACAAAAGACTTTTGATGCTAAAATTGAAATTTCAAGATCCCAAAGCCTCAGTGAGGCAATTTTACAGTAACTTTTTTTTTTTACGTTAGTAATTAGAGAATAAAAAAGGAATGCTGAGCTTTGGTCTGTCTTTGAGTGCACAGTTTTTGAAATTACACCTGTGGCAAAATATAAAGCTCTTCCCCAGTTGCCCATCACAGTTCAGAGCATCAGATTTTCATTTTCTCCTGTTTTGTTTAGAGGCTATAATATCTATTTAACATATCATTTGTAATCAACACTAGTTTTGTAACATTTAAGCAAATCTTAATAATCAGATTAATTTCTCTGCATTCTGTAAGTTCATATTACTTTTGCCTAGAGGTTTCAGTGATATTATAAAAGAAAAAAACTTCTCTTTGTTTATTGTGAGAAAAGGCCATATCTATGAAGTCCTTTCTCTGAATAAGAATGTTTTTAAAAATGTATTTTAGAGACAGCCCATTATCTTTTACGTATTAAATTTTACAGTCAAATGCAGAGCATTTCAGTAACTCTAGACTCTAAATAATATATTTATCAGTAATGAAAAATACAAGCTAGGCTATGAGCATATGCCTTAAGGCAGCAAATATTCACAATTAGTTTCTGAACATTTTTCACCCAATGCACTAAACCCAGCAGTACTGTGTCTCTCTGCCTCTGTTTCATCCTTCACATCATTCAGGAAATGAAAATCCACATAATCTCTACCTCACCTTGTAACTTTGAAATGGCTGCAATGTTAGTAGTTCTGATTTGTTTATACTCTGCACTTTTATAACATTTTCCATTTTCTAATACAACTCTAAAATCAACTTACATTATTTGAACATCAGATATAATTCCACCACGATGAATCCCTCCCCCCTCCCCCAATAGGATTTCAGTTAAAATGACTATGTGACACAGTGCGATGGCCAACTGGTGACCTTATCACACAGTGGAACACTGTTAATGTTCACATTACTACCTATTTTTAAATGTTTTAATATTAAAGAGATGTATACATTGTGTGCATATGAAAATGAGTGACTATAATTAACTCAAGGAAAGTGTGAATGATGACTTCAAACACAGTTTTCCCTATGGCTACTTTTCAACATTCTCATCAGGGTCTTGATAAGAATTCAGTAATTTCCAAGCTAACAAATTATTCCATTTTCATTTCTTTAATCACAATGTGTATAATCAAATGTGAACAAGAAATATTAGCAAGAATAATGTCTGTTGTCTCCAGTGAATTTCCCAACCTAAATTTCTACTTAGAGAAGATGGAGGTAAAGACCAATAAATTGAACTTAAGGCTATGACCTGGAAAGAACCAACCAGCTTTGTTCCCACAGTAAGTGTACTTATCTTCTTTCCTAATTGGTCTCATTTTGTAAGATGTAAAGGTAGCATCTTGAATATTCTATATTATTCTAGATGCTTCAAATATCAGGAGAGGCAGGGACAACATAGAGTAGACACGCTCCTTCCTATTCCTTTTGCTAAGCACAGCTAAAAAAATCTCTGGATATTATACATAAAACAAAGATAAGAAGACTCTGAAAGGTGGAGAGAAGAGCATAGACAGTTAGGGAACTCACAACCCAAAGAAAGACACAGCAGTAAATCCCCTTGTTTTCTTTTTGCCTCACCTATACCAGCCTGGGTACTGGTGAAGCTTGCAAACCCGGAAACATCAAAGGTCACAGACCAAAAAGAACAAAAGCCTTTTTTCTCAAGCTAAGGACCAGAAAAGGGGCAGCAAGACAGAAATCTTTTAGACAATATCTGCTCTACTTCAAACGCCGCAGAAAAAAAGCAGCCCCACCCCAGAGCCGTCAGCAAAGGCAGAGTAGGGAGTTTAAACTTCCATGCTTGCCCAGCTGTAACGAGGTGCAGCCATCCCCACAATGTCACTGGAGGCCACCTGGGATGCCTGGACTCGTCCCCCCAGCCCAGCTATGATGAGGCATCCCCACCAGCCACTAGGGTTGTGTCAGAGAAGACCAAGACCTTCATTCCTGCTGGGTGATATTGAGACCTCCCCCTGCAGTGTCCATGGGGGCCATGTGAGAAGGAGTTACAAGGTCCCCTTCCCTGCGTCAACCAGCGCGATGTCAGTGGAAGCCGGGTGGGGGGCCTGAACCCCTACCCTACCCAACTGTCACGAGGAGACCCTCCTCCCCTGCACTGTCAACAGAGGCTGAGCCAGAAATAAGGCCTGGAAACCTTGGCAGTAGCAAGTGGGTACTTTCACTTTCCCCTACTGGCCCTGTGTCAGAGGAGACCTACTAAAATAGAAGATTTAAACAAGATCCAGAGTCTCCTAATAACCAAAATGTCCAGGATGCAATTGAAAATCATTTGTTATACCAAGAACCAGGAAAATCTCTACTTGAATGAGAAAAGACAATTGACACCAACACAGAGATGACTAAGAGGTTGGAATTATCTGACAAGAATCTAGCCTTCATAAAACTGCTTTAATGAGCAATTAAGCAAGCAATTTAACGGGCGCTTTAAACAAATGAAAAAATAGAAAGTCTCAGCAAAGAAACAGAAAATATAAAGAAGAACCAAATGGATATTTTATAACTGAAAATACAATAACCAAAATAAAAAGTTCAATGGATAGGCTTGTTATGGATTGAATTATGTCCCCCCTAAAAAGGTATTTTGAAGTCCTAACTCCCAGCACTTCAGAATGTGACCTTATTTGGAAATAGAATCATTGCAGATATAATTAGTTAAGATGAGATCATACTGTAGTAGGATGGGCCCCTAATCCAATATGACTGATGTCCTTATAAGAAAAGGACAAAGATAGACAGAAAGACAGCCATGTGAGAACAGAGGCAGAGATTGGAGTGATGCATCTACAAGCCAAGGAACACCAAGGATTATTGGCAAACACCAGAAGCTAGAAGAGACAAGGAAGGAATTCTCCCCTACAAGTTTCAGAGGTAGTATGGCTCTATCAACACCTTGATTTCAAACTTCTAGCCAAACTTCAAACTTAGGACAATAAATTTCTGTTATTTTAAACTACCCAGTTTATGGTAGGTTGTTGTGGCAGCCCTAGGACACTAGTGCAGGGCTCAACAGTAGAATGGAAATGAGAAAGGAAAGAATCAGTGAACTTGAAGATAGAACCATAGAAATAACCCAATTTGAACAACAGAGAGAAAACAGTCAATTCAGATGTAAGTGGATTTCTTGTCAGAAACCATGGAGGCCAGAAGGAAGAGGCCTGAAAGAAAAGTGCTAAAAGAAAAGAACCATCAACTCAGAATACCATACGCAGTGGTAATATTATTCAGGAAATAAAGGGAAAATCAAAACATTCTCAGATGAAAGAAAACTAAGATAACTTATCACCAGCAAAACTACCCGGGGATGGCTAAAGGAAGTTTTGAAATAGAAAGGAAATGATAAAAAGGAGGAATATCAGGAAGAAGAATGAAAAGTAAAAATATATGTAAATATAGTAGACTTTTCTTCTTTTGAGTTTGCTAGTGTGTATGACAGTTGAAGCAAAAATTGTAATACTGCCTCATGTGGTTCTCAAATTCTATTATCAGTGGGGGAGGATAAAGGAAAACACGGTTTCTTCAATTCACTGGAACTGGTAAAAATGTTGACTATGATAAGTTATGCATGTATAATGTAATACCTAGAGCAACCACTAAAAAAAATGCTACACAAAGAAATACACTCAAAAATACTATAGATAAATCAAAATGGCATTCTAAAAAGATGTATAAGTAACCAACAGGAAGGCAGAAAAAAAGAAAAAGAAAAGAGAAGTAAAGAACAGAGGGAACAAACAGAAACCAAAAAGGCACAAACCGGTGTTGGCAAGAATGTGAAGAAAGTGTAAAATGGTGCAGCTACTTTGGAAAACAATTTTGCAGTTTCTTGAAAAGGTAAGTATAAATTTACCATATGACCCAGCTATTCCACTCATACCCAAGAGAAATGAAAATATATGTTGACACAAATACCTGAACATGAATGTTTGTAGCAGAGCTATTGACGATAGTGAAAAGGTGGGGAAAACCCAAATGTCCACCAAGGGATGAATGGGTAAATAAAATGAGGTATAGGGACTTCCCTGGTGGCACAGTGGTTAAGAATCTGCCTGCCAATGCAGGGGACACGGGTTCGAGCCCTGGTCTGGGAAGACCCCACATGCCGCAGAGCAACTAAGCCCGTGTGCCACAGCTACTGAAGCCCATGCGCCTAGAGCCCGTGCTCCGCAACAAGAGAAGCCACCGCAACGAGAAGCCCGCGCACCCCAAGGAAGAGTAGCCCCCGCTCGCCACAACTAGAGAAAGCCCGCGCAGCAACGAAGACCCAATGCAGCCAAAAATAAATAAATAAATATTTTTAAAAATGTGATATAGCCATACAATGGAATACTATTTGACAATAAAAAGGAATGAAGTATTGATACATGCATGAACCTGGATGAGCAACATGGATGAACCTCAAAAACATACTAAGTGAAAGAAGCCAGAGACAAAATGCCTATATTATATATATATATATATATATATATATATATATATATATATTTTTTTTTTTTTTTAAGAAGATGTTGGGGGTAGGAGTTTATTAATTTATTTATTTATTTTTGCTGTGTTGGGTCTTCGTCTCTGTGCGAGGGCTTTCTCTAGTTGCGGCAAGCGGGGGCCACTCTTCATCGCAGTGCGCGGGCCTCTCACTGTCACGGCCTCTCTTTTTGCAGAGCACAGGCTCCAGACGCGCAGGCTCAGTAGTTGTGGCTCACAGGCCTAGTTGCTCTGCGGCATGTGGGATCCTCCCAGACCAGGGCTCGAACCCGTGTCCCCTGCATTAGCAGGCAGATTCTCAACCACTGCACCACCAGGGAAGCCCTATACTATAAAATTCTATTTTTATGAAATATCCAGAAAAGGCAAATATACATAGACATAAATTAGATTAGTGGTTTCCTGGGGCTGGGGTGAGAACGAGGAGTGACTGAAGATAGGCTTTTGGGGGAGATGGAAATGTTCTAAAATTGATTGTGGTGACGGTGGTACAATTCTGTGACTATACCAAAAAACATTAAATTGTACACTTAAAACAGGTGAATTTTATGATATATAAATTAACCCTCAACAAAGCTGTTGAAAGGTATCAGGGGAGGCTCTCTTCTTTAGGTTGGAGCTAATTTCTTTTTAATTGTGGTAAAACACACATAACATAAAATTTGCCGTCTTAACATTTTTAAGTGTACAGTTCGGTGGCATTAAGTACACTCACATTGCTGTGCAGCCATCACCACCATCATCTCCAGAACTGTTTTCATCTTGCCAAAGTGAAACTCTGTACCCATAAAACAATAACTCCCCATTTTAATTTAAGGTTACATTTTATCCTTATGTGGACAGGTCAAGGAAATTAAGTATCTGGTCTCGTTTCAAGTGCAGGAAAAAACCTTCTGCAGTTACAGAATGGTTCCAAAATACTTTTAACAAAAGACAGATACTCTCATTTCACAACCAGAAATAACACTTTATTGGATTTTGAGTATTAAATGAAAAAACTCGATCCCTAGCACACCGTAGGAGCTAAAAGCCTAAAGGTTCTTCTTCACTTTGAGCAGCTTTCACAAACAAATTTAAACCAAATTTTAAAATAGACATTTTAATCTTTTCAGCCCCTTGAAGATGTATGTGTGTGTTTATTAAGAAAAAGTGTATTCGTAATTATAAGTGTGATAGATTTTAAATTTCTTGAGGACTGAGGCTATTATTCATCATTATATGCCCCCTGAGTTCCTAGCATAGTACCTCCAATATGGAAAGCATTCATTAAATGTTACTGATTTGGAAGGGTAAAGCTGGGATGAAGAGAGAGAGTGGCATGGACTTATATACACTACCAAATGTAAAAGAGATAGCTAGTGGGAAGCAGCTGCATAGCACAGGGAGATCAGCTCGGTGCTTTGTGACCACCTAGAGGGGTGAGATAGGGAGGGTGGGAGGGAGGGAGACGCAAGAGGGAGGAGATATGGGGATATATGTATATGTATAGCTGATTCACTTTGTTATAAAGCAGAAACTAACACCATTGTAAAGCAATTATACTCCAATAAAGATGTTAAAAAATGTTATTGATTTGAATATACTGTTAAACTATTGTAAAGTGGAATTTCTAGCCTGTTTGTTGGTGAAAATTAGGGACTAAATTGCAACTATGTTTAGGAGAAGTGGTGCATAGATCTAAATTCATCCTATCATTCATTCATTCAAAATTTTTTATCCAACATATCGATCATAAGCTCTAGCTAAGCTTATGATTAATGGACATTGATACCACCATCACCTACCACCACCCCTGTATTTGGGTCTCTTCCCCAAAAACGG
The DNA here is from genome assembly GCF_005190385.1 of Monodon monoceros. Classification (NCBI taxonomy): domain Eukaryota; kingdom Metazoa; phylum Chordata; class Mammalia; order Artiodactyla; family Monodontidae; genus Monodon; species Monodon monoceros. The sequence continues at coordinate 48,701,382 of NW_021703775.1, forward strand.
GAAATCACTCTGGACAGAGCCACCCCAATTGAAATCCTAGTTGGGGAGGAGGGGGAAGAGAAATACACAAGCATCTACAATATAATGGGATCAGTACTAAAAATTATTTATGAGGAGCAACTAACCTGAATGGGGGTAGTCAGGGAAGGCTTCCTGGAGTAGGATGCCTAAACTTCGATCTGTGGAATGAGTAAGGGACAAAGGAAGGGGGGCAAGGAAGGGTGTTCCAGGGAGAGGGCACTGTACAAGCCAAAGCCTGGGGTGTCTACGCCTCTAGGGAACGCGGTGGGTTTGAGGAAATGACAGCAGTTTGGTTTGGCCAGAGGATAGAGAACAGGGAAATCTTGGCAAAGCTAAGGCTGGCTGGTAAGTAAGGGCCAGATTGCATGTTCTCCACTGACTACAGTGTGGAGGTAGATTGGAGGATGACCACACAGGAAGCAGAGAAGCAGTTAGAAGTCTGTGGGGTAAGGAAGAATGAGCAGCTCTGTTTGAAAAGCCTGCAGCAGAAGCAATTTCCCCGGAGAAGAACAAGATCTAAGTTACCAATGTATAGCCTTTTCTGGCAGTCAGTCATATAAGGCAAAGAGGAAGAGACGGGGAAGACTCCAAGAGACTTTAGGGGAAGGGGATGGAGCACCCACTGATGGGGGAAAAGGTAATAAAAGGTGACAAACATCATCTAGTTCACAATTTTACCCAAGGCCACTTCTGGTTCCAGTGTAAGTTTAATATAGAATTTGTCCTTTTCCACAATGAGTACTTAGCAAAGCCTTTGAAAAATATTTCAATGTCTCAAAATAATCCACTGGAGAGGCAGGCTCTTGGCATTTAACAACGCCACCGTTCAGAGATGCTCTTTCCTTGTCCTTTTCATGGCACTTGAGGACCTTTGGGTGGAATTCTCTCTGAGCAATGTGAAAATATCAAAACAAAACCCTACAGAAAAGGACAAGTGCTGCAACTGGGTGCCATGTCCCACCCCCATGCAGCCACTCTCAGATCGGCAGCATCTTTCTCAGAGATGAGAAGCAGAAAGAGACTAAATTCTACACTGATCACAATTGGGTTTCCCCAATCAGAACATTTATTCTCTGTTAGAGGGAATTCATAGTCTCAGTTCCAAAAATCACAAAAATGTGCCTGTTGGGTCAGCATAGCTGATATTCAAGCATTAATACCAGTAAAGAGCAAATAAATTGAAGGACATGACCAAAGTACTCAAGAAAATAAAATCAAAGTTGGTCATAAAAGGTCCTTAAAGGAAATTCATAGACACCCACCCTCTATGGGAGGGTGGAAGGTCTCTGAATCCAATGCCATTTCTGTAAAAGAAACTAAGAAATAATACCTTGGATATACAGGCCTGCCTGCATCTGTACCCGTAAACTCTGCCTTGCCTCCAACTGCAATGTGTGAACTGTTTACGCCCTTATCTAAATCAGCCCTCTGCTGGCTGATCTCATCCCCTCTGATCTACTCAGAGATAAGGCCCTAGCAATTTTCTCCCTCTCTGTCTTCTGCAATATCAGTTTTCCTTTCACAACTGATCACTGCTAGCCTGCAGAGATATCCACCACCTGATGTATACCAAGGAGCGGGGAGAGGGCAGTCAGTCCTGGGTGCAGGCAATAATGGTACACACTGTCTGCAGAGAATTTAAATACATGAGGAAATTGACTAAAAGTCTCTCTCTCTTTTTTTTTTTTTGACCATGCCACTTGCAGGATCTCAGTTCCCCAACGAGGGATTGAACCCATGCTCCCTGCAGTGGAAGTGCAGAGCCCTAACCACTGGACTGCCAGGGAATTCCCATAAAAATCTGCTTTCTATTATCACCATGTGCTGACAGTTCTAAGCAACGTCTGAGCTAAAATGCCCCCCTCCCCAACTTTTTTATTGGCATAGCGTTCTAAACAGTTGCTATAATTACTGTTGTTTCAATAATGCATATGTAAGCTTCAAATTGGCACATTTTTTTCCATTGGCACATTTTAATTTCTTAACATTTAATAAACTTAACATTTAATAAACACTGTGTTCTACATAGAAGTTAATTTGGAAAACTCCCAGTTACACAGTTGGACCAGGACACATGTGGACTTAGATACACATATTTGTTGTGGGAATACATAATGGTCCAGAATTGTTCAAACTTGCTTCAGGCACAATTCTTGTCTCCATCCCCTTTGGTACTACGTATTCCTGGGTTTGAACCATAGATTCAAAATTAACAATGATCGTAAATATGAAGAAATAGAACCTGAGTTACTTCAGTTTTGTCATTCTATGTGACCACTTGGAGTTGCTATTTGTGTCTTTAAAAGAGTGTAGCAGAGTATGAATGGCAAGATGTAGTAGTTTTGTTTGGTAAGTTTTGTTTGGTTACTTTACAAATGAAATACTGTATTTGAATAATAATACATTTAAAATGGACATTTATTCTTCTATTTTAATCATTAATTGTTTTAAAACTAAAGAAGGAATCAAGAAAATAAAACATTACATCAGCAGCTACTTAAATTGCACTTTTTCCAAATGTTTTAATTTCACTAAAGTTCATTTATTAGTTACTAGAAAACTATTGACATAGAGTATTATTATACCAGACTATAACAAAGAATCAAGGTACAAACTCTTAGGTAAATATAAAAACTACTAAATAAATAGTTGTGTATGGGACATCCCTGGTGGTCCAGTGGTAAAGAAACCACCTTCCAATGCAGGGGACGCAGATTCAATCGCTCGTCGGGGAACTAAGATCCCACATGCCACGGGGCAACTAAGCCCGTGCGCCACCACTACTGAGTCCCTGCTCCTCAACTAGAGAGCCTGCATGCCGCAAACTACAGAGCCCACGCAGCACAACTAGAGAGATGCCAGCACGTCGCAACCTAAGAACCCACATGCCGCAACAAAGGCATGACGCAGCCAAAAACAAACAAACAAACAAAAAATAGTTATGTATGTTTTGTCCTCTAGGAACTTGGAGGAATTTGCAGGTGTTCACCACATCAACATGAAATGACATTGACCAGTAGAGTTCAATCAAGAAAATATTTAAAAGCAAAACAAGAGACAATTGAAGCAATGGCTGAATTTATATTGAAGTATATAATACCTTCAACACCACACATACAGTTAATGAAAACTGAAGAAACAGGCACATCTGAAGATATAAATGATACAAGATTCAGATGACATGGGATTGAAAGATGACAAGGAATCATTTTCTATAAGTGCTGACAGTGAGAAAGAGGAGGAAATTTTTAGCAAGAGTCGACATCAGTAAGGTTAAAAAATAATAATAATGGAGAGACACTAGTAAAGACCAAAGCCAAGACTCAGGTCTCAAGGGTTGAAGGGATGTTAAAAAAGATCTCATCCTCACCAGCTACTGTCCCAAAGTTCATATTTGCAGCAAAGCTCCCCCCAAAAGGCATCTACTCACGGTCTCCACATGCACTTGAGTTGTCTGTCAAGTTCACCGATGTTCTCCATGTTGCTGAATTCAACGGTCAATTCTTAGTCCTCGTCTTACCCTATAGGCGGAATTTGAAGAAACTGATCACACTTACTCTAGTGAGCTACTCTCCCCAAGTCTCCTTTATGGGGTCATCCTCACTTTCCTGACCTCTGAACTTTAGAGAATGCGAAGGGTCAGTTCTCAGACCCCTTCCACTCTTTATATTCACTCCTAGGTGATCTCATCCAGTCTCACAGCTTTAAGTACTGATATCTCTAAAAGTCACATCCCTAGCCCAGACCTCTGTCCCTCCTTATACAGCCAGTGGTTACTTACTGTCTCCAACTGGATATCTAATAGGCATCCCAGAGTTACCACATCCAACCCTGAATTTCTAATCTCTCTCCTCAAACTTTCTCCTAACAGTCTTCCCCTTCTCCGTAAAAGACAGCTCCATTTCGTAGCTGCTCAGCCAAAACTCCGGGAGTCATTTTTGGTTTCCTTCTTTCCCTCACTCTGGGAATCCAATCCAATCCATCAGCACACACTGTTAGCTCTGTATTTCAAACGTGTTCTGAGTCCAACCATTTTTCATCTCCCACCCTAGTCACCATCACCTCTCACCTGGGTTATTACAGTAGCCTCCTAACTGCTCTCTCTGCTTCTCTCATTGCCCCGCTTCTATGTCCATGGAACCATCTTAACATGTAATTCAGCTTATGTCACTCCTCCGCACAAACCCTTCCAGTGGTTTGCGTCTCACACAAAGTCCTTCCCATAGCCCATTGAGGCCTACTGATCTGCTTCCCTCACCTACCCACAACCTCTCTGATTCCTCCCCCAACCATCCTCCTTGCTCACTCTGCCCTGGCCACCTTATAGCCACCTGCCTCCTTGGTGTTCCTCTGACAGGCTAAGCACACCTTGACTACAGTGCCTTTGCACTAGAAGTTCCCTCTGCTGGACACACTCTTCTCATTTCTTTCAGGTCTCTGCTAGAATGTCATCTCATCAGACAGGACCTTCCTGACCAACCTATCTAAAAGGGCATTCTCTGCCACTCTGTTGCTTTTTTTTTTTTCCCCTACATAGCAATGATCACAGCCTGATACCAGTTTATTGTCTCACTTCCCCCACTATTACATATCCTTTACAAGAACAGGAACTTACTGTTTCTGTGATTGTTTATCCCCAGTGCCTAGAAAAATGCAGGTACTTAGTAGACATGCAGTAAACATTAGAATTAGCAAGACAATTAATTGGAGCAATGGTCACATAACATTTTGAGGTGATTCAAAGTCACCACTTAAGGCACCCAATGTCTTAAACAAGCCTTCTGTACTTCAGAGTGTGGAAGACAGCTTCAGGAATGCCTCAAATGTTTAGCCACATTCATAGACTTACTCATGCTCTAAGGTTTTTGGAAACACATCATTCTAACAGGCTTTATAAGGGAATGACATCATCTACCCAGAAAGATTTCTGAGAGAAAGACAGAGCCCATCTTGAAAAGACAATGCTCATTATTGATTTCAGAGAACTAAACAGGGTAAAGTCTTATCCCCGAGTCAAGGTGGCATGGAATATTCTCCTGAAAGCACATATTTGCTTGTTCTTACTTCAGAGCCTGAAAGTACAATCCTGGGCTGGAGCTCTTTGGAGACCACATCGATCTTGATATATGTACCTGGAAGCTCAGAAGCTGAACGTTATAGATTCATTGTAATATGTTATACCTCTTTCAAAGTAAGCAGATTTAGAGTTCATTAATTCTCATCAGAAAAAGTTTGTTTGAAATGTGTTCAGAAGAAAGGCACTATTTTTCTATCTCTTTAGTACTTACAAATGTTTCGAGATAAGTATGGTATTTAAATCTTCGGGATGTGTAAAGTTGTATTTAACAGCCTTTTTAGACAAGGCATTAGGAATACTTTAGAGTGTTTGTCTATTGCATTAATTTTAATTATACTCCACTGGATTCACAATGCTTTGAAAATGCTTTACAAAATGCCCCCAAGATCTTTTATTAATCGCAATACAAGCACCATCAAATTCAAACGCTGTTTCTCATTCTGGGTAGCAGCAGCTTGCCTGCGAGCGCCCTCTTCTGTTTCAAGATAATACCGCAAATTGTATTACAGGGAATTCACAGCAATTCTGGATAGTACAAAAATGGGCTTTTCAGGAAAATGTCAACACACACAATCATATTATTTAAATATGCTATCCTCCCACCTGAGGTTTGTACGGCTCTTCTGGAGCAGATAGATGAGGCGAAGATGAGGGAAATGTTGCAGTCCCCGAAGTATAGTGGTGATTTGCATTTCTTCTCTAGGCAGTCTCATAGAAATGAACTTTAATCTTTAAAAAAAAAAAGGGGCAACTCGTCTAATCTGTTCTCCTTACAGACAGGACATGATTTTAAGGCATAAAATCACCTGGAGCTTTTATCTAAGGTAGTTTTTGTAACTCACCTATTTGCTTTCTGGCTAGCAATTCTGTCTTGCTTTAAAAATTGACAAATTCGTATTTAGATGCCAGGTCTAAGCAGGATCTTATTAACAATTATAGCAAAAATCTTTTGTTTCAGTATAAACTGGGGAAATATGCAGGCAATCAGGTTGAGCGCCATGAAATTGCCATCAAGAATGGTTAAATATTGTCAATTTCACATGGTTCAATTAAATACCTTGTCCGTCTTGTCAATTTAATAGCCTTGTCCCTTAGGACCCTGGGTAAGAGCACAAAAGGTCCTGGGAGTAGAGTAGCTGCTGAGGATGGGGAGGGTGAAGTTGAGACAAAACAGGAAAGAAATGATTGATGGAATTTGAGAAATTTTGTTATAAATAGGATTGGTTTATGTTACTTAATCTTTTTGTTGTTCCTGCCCAATGAGAATCAAGCCCTGTTAATTTCAGTAGTGGCTAAAACAGTTCCAAATGATCTGGCCTCTATGAAGTTTCATTTCCTGATGCAGTTTTGAAATTTAACTTTACTATAGCTAGATAAGAATTGAATTCCAACACATGGCAGCTTCCTCATGAAAGGGCGGGTGGAGAGGTTGTTAGGTTGGTTTTTATTAGAGCTGATTTATCTTCATATCTTTAATGCCCCCCCAAAACACACACACTTTATCTGAAATAGATTCTGTAAAATTGTAAAAAAATAATTTTCTAAACTTAAAACAATTTCTTTACATGCACATCATTTCCAGTTGCCAAAGTTTGAAAGTTCCTTAGAATTCTCCTGGTGATAAAGTTCATCCTGTTGGGAAGAATTGTGAAAGACTAACTAGTTCATTTATCCAGGTTATCAACACCTTCATTGTCTTTGAGTTATTTTACAACTCTGTAAATTTTAGAAAACTGATAATAACATACATGATCTTTGTCCATACAAATGCAAATTAATTAGGGGAAACTGATTACTGATATTGGCCTAAGGATAGATCCATTTTGCATCTATTTGTAAATTCTTTTCAGAATTCCTTATTTCCTGTACATGTCTCTGCTCTTTGAATTCTCCTTAGAACCACTTGTAACATCTTACCAGTTCCCGTGTTAGTTAATGAGTTAAGTAAGATCTTGGGCATCTACTCATATCATTTATGAGAGTAATGATTATATCCTCTTTTAAAAATCATCCTTTAACATCACAAATTGTAGTTTGATTGTGTTATTTTTCCAGGATGTGCCAAGACGCCATGTACACTGAGTCCTTAATAGTGAAGCAGGTATACATTTGCCTGACAGAGTCAATTGGTTAAGGTTATTGAAATTGATTTCATACCTTAAAAAAAATTGCCCCAGACCTTGCAAAAGAAGATATAAGTCCATTGCACAGCAAGAATCATTTGAAATACATCTTTAATTTTAAAAAATCTATATGCAATCTACAAAATACTTCGTTACATGATTAAGGCTCAATCTGTTTTATATCTGTATTGATGACATAAAATCATATTTTGAATAAGATATAATAATACTTAGTCATCATTAAGGAAGGCCTCCCGACATAATTTATAAGAGAAGAACGGCTATATCGAAAGCACAGACCCAGAATGAAGGGAACTAAAACCCTAGAACTGTTTAATATATAAATCAGGTCAAAAAATGCCAGCCTTTATTTATGCTAGGAAGGGTTTTTTTCCATACTTTTTTTAGTGGATAAACTATTTCTATCCCCATAAAAAAAGGAAATGTCCTTAAATTCAGATCTGTAAATTGATCAGGTAACCATCAAGCCATGAATTCATTTACGCAGCTAATACGATCCTTTGACTGGTAAGGCAACCAGACCAAACCAATTAGAGCAGAACAATTCATCCCAAACTGGCCAACTCCTTGGAAGTCTGCCATTGTGTCAGTTAAACAAATGACCCCAAGGGGGTCAAACTCATAAAGCATTGATCTAAATTACCTAAATTAAAATGCTAGAAAGGAGTAGTTCCTCCTTCATTCACTTCCTTCCTCCATTCCCTACCTTAAAAGCAGGAGTTTTTATTGTTGTTGTTTTGAAGATCATCATTTACTTTCTGGCAAAGGAGATTCTACTTCTTAATTGGTAAGTCTAAGTGGACCCTACCTGATTTTTCACTTAGAGCATCAGGATCACATTTGACCTTCTGCCATTTCTGAGGTCAGAAGAATTGTATTAAAAAGCCTCTCCACCTGACACAGAGTGTTAATTTAACGTTAAGTAATGAATATTTAAGGATCCTAATAGATGTGCAAATGAACAATTATGCTGCAGCACCCCGCTGTTCCTGCCATCAACCTTTGCATTGCTGCAGAAACTCACTTGGGCTTCAGTCAGCCTTTTGTTACATTTCCAGCACTGAATCTTGAGACGTTCCTGAAGGCTGAAGGGCTGGTGAATAAATGACCCCAGCAGTGAGGTACCCACACATACTGGCAAACTGTGAAGCCTAAGGAGTGATTAATTGAACCCTGTGCTGAAATTACTTTGAGGTGTAAATATTCATCAAGTTCATCTGAATCAGACTCTGAGTTCTTTATAGGCAGGACGCCATAAAACAGATCTGCAAGGACCAGCAGTAATTAACCCAGCTACCGTCCCTGGTATCATGGAGCAGCATCAGGTTCGGCCCGCCTCCATATTTGTTCTGAGCAGATTGAAGTCACTCCAGAATGTGCCACACCAGATGATGAGGCCGGATGGTGGAATTTTTTTTAAATGACGCGCACATAGATTTGCCCTCCTATACATCAACAGTGAGTCTCAAGCATGTGATATGAGCAATACATCAGCTGAAGTTAAAAAGAGCAATACCAATTCATTTCAACAGTCAGCTTCTGCATTCTTTGCCTTTACAGTAAAATAATGAAAAGCATTAAATCTGCTGATTGATACAGATCATAAATGTTTGTTTTATAAAATCTGCACTTTTTAACAGATTAAAATGAATGTAATGTAACATTAAATAAAATGTATGAGACAAACTCTGTGGGCCAACAAATAATGTTGTTTGGAAGAACGCTATTGTATCAGTTTTGACTCAAAACAAATCTAGTAAATAAAGAAAAATACCCACTAATCATATTTAAGGATCAACATAAATTGAAGGTACATTAATACCACATGTTTTTTCCACATGTTTTTCTGACTAAAAAAAATACCTAGAATATAGATTTCCTAAATTTAAAAGTCTGACCTTTCACTATAAACACTGAAAGGAAATTATAAACAGAATTATAACTGCTAATGCCATTGGCTTTTCATTAAAAAGCAAACATTTACCTGGCTTTGAAGAAGGGAAAGATCACTTCTTAGAAACGTAGATAAAATAATCTAGTGTCTTTCACTTCGCTCATCTTTTAAAGAAAATTACTCTAAGTTAAGCAGAATTAGCATAAACAGCATGATAGCAGAGCTAACATAAAATAATCATAATATGATCTCCTACTCAAGAGAAGCTTGTGTTAATTACAAAAAAAAAATACTTTATCAAAATACATTCTTAGAGTCTGCACTTCTGGGAAACAATATTCATGAACTTTAAAAATTCATTTTTAACATACATGAATATTTTAACTAGTGTCCAATACTGGGATTCCATTTTGAAAGGAATCTCTCCAAGCAAAGGGCAATATGTCTTAGTGATCTGTACTGAAATATGTATATCAACAGAACTAGCTTCTTTGCAGCGCACACAAGAATACAAATGGATTTTGAAAATAATGATACCGTGGGTGAAAGACAGGTACCAAATACAGCTGATGGTTACTCACCAGTGTGGTAATAGGACAGGAAGATAAATAATTCAGAGTCAGAGATAGTCCCACATCTCCATGTTAGCCTGTGGTTTCAACATCATCCTACAACCAACCACGTTTCAGACAAGAGCAAGAGGGAAAATTAAGTACTTTGGTTTACGTCTCCTTTGATTGCCTCGTCCTCTAGTACTAGTGCTAGCGCAATAAGAAGAGGTACGGGCTGGAGGATAATAACTATGGCCCTAGGTAACCCAGAGGGCAAAACAATCAGCCACCAAGTAATCAAAAATGCTTTGGCCAAGTGGCTGTCAGGTCACAATAATAGCGCCTTTGAGTTTCACTAGGAAACAAAAACATCATGAAAATTATAGACACATTTTAGATCACACCCCCAGGGCACAAACATATCAAAAGCATAAAGTACAGACGGTTCGGTTGCAGGTCTAAACTTCTCTAAACGTAACCACTGGACCTGTCATTTCCACTCTACAGTAGCAGAACTTTGTGTGGTTTCTGTGAATTACGTATTTGGAAAGTGGGTCGTCATCACTGACTCTTGCTACTCCTACTGAGTTACGCAGTCACCAGCTTTATCTGGGTCTTCTCCATCGATTTTAATCCACTTCTTTTCTATTTCAACCTGTCATGCAAAAGCAAAACAGGGGCAGCATTAACAAATGCAACACAGCACAATATCTCTTCAGTCCTCGTTTGTAAATGAGGCAAGGACTCTAGCCACCTCATCCTTTGGACACAAACACAGCCCCTCTACCCTGTCGTGCCCGTTCCCAAGTGAAGCACACTGCTCTCTTTTGGGACAACAGAGTCTCCCAAATCCTTCCCTTCTAGGGTCAGATCTGGAAGAGGACAAACTTTCTTCCAAGTCAGACACAGGTTTTATAAAATGTATACAGACTACATATACTGATAAGACATTTACAAATCTGGCTAGACATGCGATCAAAGATGCCCCCGAGTATCATATATCCAGCCTCTGGCCCACCTGAGATTTAGAGCACACCCAAAATCATCTCTCTAACTAAAACTAGTTTACAACAGTAAACAGCTGGGCCAAACCATCTGTCTGCCCCTCTTCTTTTTCATCTCACCTCAAACGGCACCTCCTCACAGAGGCCCTCCAGGACCACTCTAGATAAGGAAGCCCTCCATCCCTCTCTATCCTGTGACCCTCTTTTACTCTCTTCTTAGAATTTGTCACTACTTAAAATTATGTTATTTGCTCTTTTACTAATTATTTTTTGTTCCGCCACTAGAAGGTAGGCTTTATGAGAACAGGGGGTTGTCTTTTGTTCACCTTTGTGTTCCCAGCATCTACGGCAGCAGCTGGCGCTTTGAAATTGCTCAATAAATACTTATTAAATGGAAGATAACATTTTGAAACTGACTGCCACCAATGCTATTAAAGCTAGAGAGACTTTGGTATATAATTGTGAGCGGTCCTCTACAACTATGTGAAACTGGCACATCCCACGAACAGCACATAGTATAAATGACATCTCCATGAGCACCTGACACACATTTCAGTCACGCGTAATACTTAGATGCCTAGTGTTACAGGTCAGGTTCCCCAAGAAGCAGATGCTGAGATGGAGACTGATGTGCAGAAAGTTTACTGGGGAGGGCTGCCGGGGAGGACACCTGACAAGGAGGGGAGGGAAGGGAACAGAACAGGAAGAGGCAGAAGCCGGGCGTCAAAGCAGTCACCATAAAGGCTTCAGCCGATCCCCAGGGAGGGCTGAAGCTACGAAGGCCCTGCAGGGTTATTCCAACTTGAGGTAAAAGGGTCTTTAGACCCCTGATCCACCAGTTACTGGACACAGGCTGCCCCAGGAAGGGGGCGTGACCTGGAGCATGGCATCCTTCTTCATCCAGGGCAATTCCCAGCTGCCGAGGGAATAAGTCCTTCAGTCCTGAAGGGGCTGCACAGAACAGCACCCATTCATCATTCATTTTACCAATAGAATAAAAATCACTGGACCCAAACATACAGGCTTCTGAACAGATAGTCCAAAATAAAGAAAAATCCAGACTTCGTTACTATATTATAGAACCACCAGTTGGTGCTAATGATGTCTTATATAATCATACCATTTCAAGATACTATGGGGGACTTCCCTTGGGGCGCAGTAGTTAAGAATCTGCCTGCCCATGCCGGGGACATGGGTTTGAGCCCTGGTCCGGGAAGATCCCACATGGCACGGAGCAACTAAGCCCGTGCGCCAAAACTACTGAGCCTGCGCTCTAGAGCCCGCGAGCCATAACTACTGAGCCCGCGGGCCTAGAGGCCGTGCTCCGCAACAAGAGAAGCCACCACAGTAAGAAGCCTGCACACTGCAATGAAGAGTAGCCCCTGCTCGACGCAACTCGAGAAAGCCAGCGCACAGCAACGAAGACCCAACACAGCCAAAAATAAATTAATTAATTAAAAAAAAAGACACTATTGGAAATGTGTGGCAGAGGTTATCTCTATATCTAAGTCTGAAGATGAGAAGGAAAAGCAAGTTTAGGAACAAACTTGTGCAAGTGTATGTCACTCTTTAATTCATCTGGCGCAAGAATGCAGATGAGCTGATGGTGAACATTTAAAATTGTGGTCATAGAGTAACTCAGTATTTCCCAAAGAGTGCTCCACAGAATACTATTCCAGAAGATATTGATAGGTGTTTTACAGGAGACAAGATTCCATAATTGATGAGTTGGGAGAAACTGAGTTAAGTTTAACAAGTTTCCTTATTACAGAACTTCTCAGAGCCTTTGTTCAACATTAATTTAGTGTACGATGTTCCCCAACTTATTTTTTTCTTGGATCATTATATGGGACATATGTTCCATAGAACACACCTTGGGAAATGCTGTTCTAACAAAATCTTTATTATAAATATGCTTCTGAAATGTGAACTTATTTTTAATGCCCCATTTTTCATTGAGAGCTGAGTTAAGTACACAGCACTGTGTCCTCAGGCTTCCAATATTCTCTAGAACTGAGGGGAAGAACTAGGCTCACTGCTGACCATCACTCTTTTCTAGGTCAAATACACACATACACACACACAGTCACTTAGCAGGGCAAAGCAAATATCTAAAGCCAAATCAGGTCAAAGCTTCAGAAGCCCCAACTTGAACTCAAGGGCTTCGGGATGTACCTGGATGTTGTAGCAGGCTCGCTGATGAACATGTTTCTGTGGCTGGACATCACTCTCCACCCCCAGAGACCTGACCTCTGTCCTTGAGGCACAGGTGTCAAGAATCCCAAACTGAACAGTAGCAAATGGATACCAATCAGAGGGAATTTCTTGGTCTGATCCAAGTTCTAGTTTGTATGACAAACAATGGGGATGATCAGGACCTTGAAGAAAAAAATCAAATGGTCAGTCAAAGTATTTCAACGGCCATTGAACATTTCTCTTGAGCATAAGAGGCATGTATCCCTCTCTTTAATAAGCATTTCCATTAGCACTATGGTTGTGTGAATTCCACTAAACGACATACAATCAAAATTCACAATTTTGCACTAACTGGAGGGAAGTCTACCTGCATTTTTAAAGTACTAGCTTTGAAGTAAGTACAACTTTATCATTATACAGTTATATATGTTAACTCCCAAAATGTTTTCAATGAGAAGTATGCTGTTTCTTTTTTAAAAAAGAAAGTTTAATATTTCATTTAATTATTCAAATAAAACAATGACCAACAATACAGCGATCAGAAAAATTTAGAATTATATCAAGTTCATATGTGAGTGCCTTATATTGGGTGATTCTAATTCAGCATAATAAAAGTATGCTAAGTTTTTTAAATTAAAAGGTGAGTAATATTTATATTAAGCATCATTATTTGGCTATAATGTGCATAAGATCTGTAAAGAGAGAAAACTTTCTCTTAAGTAGACTGAATAAGATCTTACAGTAATTCTTAATTTATTCATTTTCTTACCACTCTATTTATTGATAGATAATGCAAAGGTAAATTTCAGCCTAAATTAGGTCACATTATAAAGAATTATGATTTTTTAAAAAAGTTACACTTAATGAATTTTTTTACATTTCAGAAAATATTCTAGGCCAAGAATTCTGTTTTTAGTAGAATGGATTATTTTTCAGTACACTAATTCCCACTCACCCTCCTTAAAGCTTTGACTGGAACAAATGTACCGTGTAAATATGGGCATACTGACTTTCAGTGTTTCAATGCAATATCTCTTTTCACTTCACTTTGCCATATATTGAGCATCTACTCTATGCCAAGCCAGGCCCTGTGCCAGACCTAGGGATATCAGATATACACAAAAGCTTTAAGAGGGGTCAGGTACTGTGTGTGTGTGTTTATGTGTGTGTGTTACAATGGAGTAAAAAATATTTTCAACGTAATCACTATAGTAACTCTATAAATGTTCCATGATTCTGTTGCTTTAGTCCACAGCATCTACATATCCCATGCAGCTATCTTTACTTAAATTAAATGTATGAGATGACAATAATTTCAAAAGCCAGATTAAATTACTATACCACTGACACGACTCAAGAAAGAACATTTCCATCAGAATATAGCTTTAGGCACAAAAACAAGAGTTTAAAGGATTTCACTTAATTCTTAAAAGATAAATTGCCTTTCATTCCTTACAACCTGTTTCTTGTAGAGAGACTAATAGAATTCTAAGGCTGTAAAAGGCCTTGAGAACTCATCCATCAATTAACCAACAGATGCTCATTAGCATTTCCTCACACTTGTAGGGGAGGACAACAGCGGCCTCAGAAGTGCTCTAAGCTACCCAGATCACTGCAGGCAAGTGATAACTTTGTTCACACACACACAAAGCCAGGGGAGAGTCCACAATCCATTAGCCTTTCTGGCCTTCTGTCTGCAGGATACATAAGTTTATTTAAACTTAATTCAGGCAGTCTTCAGTCCTTTATGGCATAGTGGTTAAGCACATAAACACTGGACTCAGATGGCCCGGGGTCAGATCCCAGCTCTGCTACTTAAAAGGTGGGTGACCCTTGGCAAGTTATTTGATCTCTCTGAGCCTCAGTTTCCCCATCTGAAAATGGGGGGGGTGGTGATGATAACAACACAAACCTTATGGGATTGCTGTGAGGATTAAACAAGCTAGTTGGCACACATAAGAGCTCTAGGGACGTGGTATACTATAGTGGTATAGATAGAAGTGCACAGTGCTATTCTATTATAAATTCAGTATTGTTATTTAATTACCATAATTTTGCTAATGAAAGCACCATGAATTCTACCCCTGTAGAGCTGAAAATGATATTGGAGATGATCTAATTGATATTAGATGTGAATATTGATATTCACATTTTAAAGAGAGACTCTTTTGGAACTTTTGCAATGAAAATCACCCAAGCTGAAGACCTAGTACTCCAAAAATAGGTTTAGAAACAAAACCTTTCTACCCCCTTTTCTAAAAAACTGGTAAAAGGAGAACGTTTTTCCTTTCAAGTTTTCTGGCATATTTTTCCTGGCTTTTAAAACTCTAAATGCTCTACAATGTTTAATAACTCACACTCCCTTTGGACTTTGATATCCATGAAGAGAAGTATCATGTCCGTCCTTAGCACAAGCCTGGCACATTAGGGGCTCAAAGGATATTTGTGGAATTTACATGTGAATGAACAAAAGATAGAGGAAAATCATGTTCTTTATCTCGGTACTGACCACCAGGGGGCACTCTCGGGCTTCGGTAATTAGTCCCTCATCACTTTCTAAGGACCAGGAATGCAAATCACGAAATCTATTTAGGTCTAGTAGATACCGGGTCCCCCTTGAACCAAAATATTTCACACGTGAAACTGAATTGGTGAGAGCTGGAGGGAATGAATGGTAGAAGGATGACACAAGTAGTGGAGGAGGAGAGAACAACCAATGTGCTGAAGAGAAAGCAAAGAAAAAAGTAAAGGGCGAGTCATATTTAAAAATTGGTAAAACTGGGAAAGTGGAGACAGATACATTTGTTAACTGACCCTCCACCATGCTCACTTCTCTTTCTAATTCTACGCTACCATATGTACCCTCTATGACTAATCGGTGTTTTCAAATGTCCTCATTCTCTTCTCCCTCTCCTTCCTCCCTTTTCCTCTCTCTCCCTCCCCCTTTTTCCACCACCTTCTCTTCCTCCTTCTCCCCCCTCCTCCTCCTCTTTCCCACCCCCAGCAAAACCTGTGCACAAGAAACTGTCCTCTGTTGTCATTCACACCTTAGCCTGAATGAACTATCTGGGGCCAACCTTTGTTGTAAAACGAAAGGCTCACCCACAGTTAAAGGAATATTAAGCATTGATGTGCTGGTAGAAGAGACATTTAAGGAGCCAGCATCCCTTCCCACCTCCCCTGATATCACATGTAAGTTATTTCACCAATAGGAAAATTCAATTCCGATCTCAAAAATCCCCAGGAAAGGGGCATAAATTTTTTTTTTAATTAGTACATATACTTCATACATTTTTTTAGTTTCCTTTCTAAAAAAATTATTTTTCTAACAGGTTTTTCAGAAACTAGCTTGAAAGGGTAACGTTTTAAAGACCCTCTTTTAAAATCCTCTGTTCTCTAAATGCCCAAGTGATTTTAAAATCATATAGAAACATCGAGATACTCTAAGTCCTTGCTCCTCTACGTGAGGTCCGTGGCCAGCCGCGCTGGCATCACTGGAGCACGTGTGGGTGACACAGTATTGGGGAGTCCCACCTGCTGATTCTGAGTCCACATTTTAACAAGGTGATTCATATGCACACAGAAGTTTGAGAAGCACTGCCTTCGGATAAAGATTTCCTCTCTGCCCCAACCTTACTCTTTCTATGCTTCTTCTCAAGAAGCAAAATGCCAGGCAGCCTCTTACTCTTTGCATTATCCTCCCCCAACCCCTATCGTGGAGAAGCCTCGGAGACAGGGCCACGTGATCCCAGAAGTGTCTGGGCCCCAGCCTGGCTCAGAGCTGCCCCCTGCCCCCTCCCCCAGACTCCACCAGACACAGCCTCACTGCCTTTTCTCGGGCCTCCTCTTGGTGCACAGACCTGATTTGAACAAAGCAGCTTTATCCCAAAGAATTTGGTCAGTGAATTCTCACCACGTAATTGTCTGGAATGCTCACATTCTGTGTAAGCCTGGTGCTATGACAGTCTTCCACAAATATTCCCAAAGGCCAAGACCAAGTCCAGCCAGCCTCTCTGGGAATGCACACTCTTCGAATTGTTCTCAGTGAGCTCAACTGCTGGTAAATATGGATGGGAGGGCAATAACAGGGAGACACAGGGATACACAGCAGGGAGGAGTGATGCCTAGGAGGCCATGACAGGTCTCCCAGGAGAGGTACGAGGCCAGCTGCATGGGAGAGCCTCTTACAAGCACCAATAGCTGGGCCTCACCCTGGGAGTCTGATTGGTAGGGATGAGGCCTAAATATGGGTATTTTAAATATTAAAGCTCTAATGATTTTAAGGACTCTTAACATGCAGCCAGGGCTGGGAAACAGATTTTAAAAGGAGGAGAGGCTATCTCAGCTAATGGCACCATCGCCCACCCGGACCTCCTCCCAGCCCCTCCCTTTCCCCCAGGCCCACAGACCACTGTCACTGTCTCGAGGTCACCTCTTCTGAATTCGCTCACCCACTGCTCACCTCTGTCTCAGTGCTCCCACTGCCCTCCACCTTGGTCAACCTCTCTCCCCTCCTACCAGCCTCCCTGTACTATAATCTACTCCTGAATCTTTCCTCTGCAACGTACGCCTGACTTTCTAAAACAAGGTAGGATTCTGTCACAGTCATGCCTGAAAACATTCCTGAGGCCCTGCTGACAAACTCCACACCCCACAGCCTGGCTCACGACCCTCTTGGCAGGCTGGTTTCTTCTCCAACTAATCCCTCGGCCCCATAACTCAGGTAAGATCCCCCACCGACACGCCTGTGTTTCTGCTGTTTCTATCCTTGATGGAGTCCCACTGATTCTCACAGGCCAAGCTGAAGCATCGCCTCCCCAGCAGAGCCTTCCCTACTGCCCCCTGCAGTTGATGACTCCTTCCTCTGGGATCCCTATTAGATAACGTCTGTACATGTTCCAGAAGAGAAGAGAGCAGATTTCCACAGCTCATTTGGATAGCTGCTTCCGCGTCTGCCTCGCCTACTAGACTTATGTTTCCAGACAGCAGGGATCATGTTTGCATCTGTATCCCCCAAGCACCCAGCACGGAGCCTGTACCTAGAGGAAATTCAGTGGGTGTTTGTGGAATGGACGTGTGAATGAGTGAGCCCTCTTACTAAATTCTTGTTGACTGAATCAATTAACTCCACCATTAATTCTGGGAAAATGCACTGTTCTGAACAGGATCATTTTCACAAGAAGCTTTGTATGTTGTTCTCCTTCCAAAATTAGAAAAGAATGATTGGTACAGGTTCTCAGTTTGAAAAAAAAAAAAAGGCGTGGTTGCCCCGGAGGGTCTAGCTGGAGTGCCTGCTCCGAGGTAGAGCAGCTGGAGTGGGCTCATCGAGAACCTGTCCCCCTGGCCCTCTGACCCCAGCTGGACAAGCCAGCAGGCTGAGCCCTCTGTGCTCCTCTCTCAGAGGCATAAGCATTGCTGCAAATCCATGCAAAAGTTGCACCTGACCTTTTGTTCTGGGCCCAGTGACCATCCCTAGGACCAAAGGAGAACAGGAGTCAGGTTATCACCCAGACCTCAGAGGACATCTGTGGACCAAGGAGGTTACAGTTCGCGTTCCAGCCTACCTCCCCCTTTCCCTTTGTGTTCAGCAAAATAAAAGGCAACGATATTCTGATTTTTATAACGTCTCTCGCCTAAAAGGTAGCACAAATAACTTTGAGAACAGATCCCTTGGAACCACACACTCAAAACCTCAAAATCTGTTTCCCTGGGGGGAAGATAATCTGAGAATGGTTTGAACTTGCTCCTCCAGCAACGTTATCAAGAAGGCAGGAAGCATTACTGCTGTGGATGATATCCTGGAAGATATTCCCATCATGCTGGAGTTGACCAAGAGGTACCGTTAGAGGCCACGCCTGTGACCACGCTATCCTATCACTGCCTCTCCCCGCCCTGGGCCTGGGCTCTCCTGGCTGTTCCTTGGGACTAGAAGGTAACCACCAATTACTGTGAGTCAGGAGGACACTGTGGAGGGGAATTTGGCATGAATGGAGAAAAGCAGGGAGTGTCAGGAAAGGCTACTGAATGGGGGCTTCCCTTCAGCACAGGGGCCTAGGGCTCCTCAGCTGCCAGCTGTGTCTCTCACCTGCTGGGCCCTGTCTGTAGCTCAAGATACAATCAGTCGACAGATGTTAAGCCAGAAAACTGCAGGGCACAGACAAGGTGGCATGCTGCCCCTTAGGTCCACTGTAGTCTGGGGCTAGCTCTTCCGGCCCCAATACAACACGAGACCTGGAGAGCAGTTTCCCTCAACCTGGGTCATACATTAGGTTCACCTGGGGAGCTCTCAAAACATATGGGTGCCTGGGGCCCTCCCCCAGAGGTTCTGATTTAATTGGCATAGAGTAGAGCTTAAACATCAAGGTTATTTAAAAGCTCTCAGGCTATTCTGACAGCCAGTTTTGAGAAACACTGCTGTAGGTCCACCCTGAATAAAAATGCTTCCTCCGCAGTCCACAGCGTGGAGGGCCCTAGGATGTAATTAAATTCCCCTGAAGGATTAGACCAGATGTGAGCTATTTGGAAACAGGGATCAATCTTACTTCCCTTTAGCCCCAGCACCTGATGTGGCACTTGGAATACAGTAAGTGCTCAATAAAGGTTTGCCTAAATGATGAATGCATCAACTCAGATGCCCCAAATCTGCCCCCAACTTAGCTCCATAGCCCAGTGTTCTGCCAGAAGTAACTGAACTAAAACAGGCAGCAGCCCTAATTTCAAATTTTGCTTTTTTGCTTTATTATGTTACACCCACTACTAACTTACTACTTTAAAATAAATGCAGTACTAGGGCTGTCTCTTCAAAGTTCTAAGCTTCTAGATTCATTGTTTGCTTTACAAAATAAAAAAAAGTAACTGAATTTTAATGCTTAATTAAAATTAAAACAACTTGTCAAGATGGTCAAATTGGTCAATTCAGCAAAAGAAATTAACTTGGGTAAAAATGAAAGGTAGTCTTATTTCAAGAAGCAGGGAACAAAACCTAAGGAGGAAGTGGTACTGGCTGAGAATACAAAAAAGTTCAGGTATGTTCAAGGATGACAGATCTTAAAAGGTCAGTTAGGGAATCTAAGCTATATGAACAATAATTTTAATATCTGAGGCTGACGGTTGATGTCAAGAAGTCCAACTAGAAATTTTCCCTCGGTACCACCATCCATAATAAAATCCTAGCCTCGGATGGTATTTCTTATGATACCTTAAAAAAATGTTAGGCTAAACTTATCTGGTAGAAATAGGCATAAGGGGACAAAATAAACCAGCTGTTTGACTAAATGTTCCATCTCCCACCCAGCGATGTAAGCATGGCCTCAGCTGAATGACGTTACCCCATCTGCCTCAGCCTGGTTTCAACCCAAGGAGGAGGGGGAAAACATTTAAGTGATTTCACATGAAAATCAGCTTGGAGTGTTGAATATTTACTTGAATTTTTATCAGGAAGCCGGTCTATCTTCCATACGACGGCCCGGTAGGCACTCTCATATTTTGCTGACCCCACAGTGACCTGTATGACAGGTTCAGATTCAGGTTCATGTAAACTCCCCAGACACGCCCGGCGGTTCATTTTGGCTTTCAGGGACTTCTGCCTCTGGAGGTTCATGGTCCAGAGGGCCTTGATCCACTGCGATGGCACAGGAAAGTGTATCATTATGTTGTCACAGGACCTCAAGGATGGTCTCTGGACCAACGGGGCCATGTTGACAAAGGCCTGAAGCTCCACATACGCCCCCTGGACAACCACTACAGACTTCAGGGAAAAGGGAAGGTCTTCGCCGCTATACAAAGTCTTGAAACGCATCAGCTCAAACCGGCAGGCATCCAGAGGTACGAACTTAATGATTCTTGATTGCTCAAATTCTTGTGCGTTCACACACTTATGGAAATGATAGTCAAGAATATCAATCCCCTTCTTTTCTGGGTCTTTTTCAAAATAGCATTCATTTCGCTTCTGCAGCTCAAGGTCATTCAAGGTTAAAAAGCATTCTGTGTTCCCATTCACAAAGCAGAGGCACCAGATTTGAGTTATCACAGCACTTTCAACCAATTTTCCTTCTTCTTTAGTGATTTTACCCCAAAAGTTGTCCACAATTTCAAGGAAAACTTCTTGTTCCTCATAGTTCTTCTTTGGTTTTGAAACAGCTGGCAGCTTTGTCAGCTCCTCCTCCACACTGGTCAGAAAGTCAAGGAAGTCATGGTACTCTGTGGATCCCAACTTCAGCATTTGTTCTATGTCTGCCTCGTGAACTACTTCTGTCTTAGAATGGTATTTCCTTTTTTCTGTGTAAGACACATGTTCGATCTTCACAGTATGGATTTTTCCTGTCACACTAAAGTTCTCAACTTTGGGTTCAGAAAGCCTGCAGTATGGATTGAGCTGTAACTCTTTAAATGGTTTTTCTAACCCCTTCTCATAATACATTTGCAAAATTCCTCCAGGTAAGACTTTTAGAAAAATTGGCCCCCACTGACGGGAAGACATCACGTTCTTCTTCTCAGGGATTCTCAACATGAAAGACCATCCGGCTTCTGGCTGACTCCTGAAGAGCATGTGGGGCACAAAGGAAGAGGCAGCATCTTCAGCATACAGATGCTGCGTAGACAAATTTCCAAATGAGTCTTGGTTCTCAGCTGATTGGAGATGTTCAAGTTTCTCACAGATGTAGTTGAGTGAACATTGATTTAAGCCTTTTTGATCAATAGGCATCTCTTTGTCTCTTGATGGGACCATCTTTCTGTTTCCTGGAGGGTCAAAGGTGAGCTGGGAAGCACTGCCTTCATCTTTCCAAAATGGACTTGAAAAGGCACAGTCCTCCTGAAAATACTGAAACCGGGGAGTATCACTTTGGAACCCTAGGCTTTCAGCCTGGTGAGGGCTCATTTCATCTGGAAGACCCACTTTGGGAGCTGGATGTATACATGAGTGGTCACTGAGTAAGGAAGCATGGGATAAACAGGTTGGTTTAGTAGGCAATATGGAAGAACCTGATCCAGGTATAAGTGGACTGTTTGAAGATGATTCTGGAATAGGATAAAGCACATGAGTCCCTGCTTTGGGGATGCCAGGAAAACCTGGGAAGTCTTTGGTAGGTGTAGAAAGAGGAGAGTTACTTGGAGGTCCTGGACTGAAATAAAAGTCTATGATGGGAGAGGAGAGAGGGGTACTGCTGGTGGAGGAATATCCACTGGGAAATTCCTTAGTACCAGAAAGGTTCAGTTTAAGTCCATTTGGCCTACAAATGCCTTGATTCTCCAGAGGGAAATTCTTTGACTTTTGAGAAGACTGAAAAGCAGGGTCATCATCAAATGTGACCCAATTGCCTGGGTTTGTGGAGCACATCTTTGGGATCAGATTGTGGTCTTGCCAATGAATCAGATATGTTGTCTCTGTTAAAGGAGAAAGAGAAAATAAGAACATAAAATGAGGGGGAAAAATTCAAGTTACTAGAGGTCATTTGTTCTGAGAAACACTTGGATTTAAAAGTATCCAGATTTATAAATTAACTGAGTTTAAAGAAATGCTTAAAAACTGTAACACTTTTAGGGCTTCCCTGGTGGTGCAGTGTTTGGGGGTCCGTCTGCCGATGCAGGGGGTGCGGGTTCGTGCCCCGGTCCGGGAGAATCCCGCGTGCCGCGGGGCAGCTGGGCCCGTGGGCCATGGCCGCTGGGCCTACGCATCCAGAGCGGCGGGAGAGGCCGCAGCAGTGAGAGGCCTGCGTACCGCAAAAAAAAAAAAACAAAAAAAAACAACTGTAACACTTTTGATGGCTGAATGAATTAAAAAAACAAGATCTAACCATACGCTGTTTATAAGAGACCCATTTTAGATTTAAGGACACACATAGACTGAAAGTGAAAAGATGGAAAAAGATATTCTATACAAATAGAAACCAAAAGAGAGGAGGGGTAGCCATGCTAATACACAACAAAATAGACTTTAAGTCAAAAACTGTCATAAAAGACAAAAAAGGGCATTATATAATGAAAAGAGGGTCAACTCACCAGGAAGATATAACAATTATGAGAATCAGAGCACCCAAATATATGAAGCAAACATTAAAAAACTGAAGGGAGAAAAAGATACCAACACAGTAGTAGTAGGAGATTTCAACACAGCAATTTCAGTAACGGATAGGACATCCAGATAGAAGATCAATAAGGAAACAGAGGACTTGAACAACAGTATAGATCAAATGAACCTACCAGGCATATACAAAATATTCCACACAACAGCATCAGAATACATTCTTCTCAAGCACATGCATAACATTCTTCAGGATGGATCACATGTTAGTTTACAAAAAAAGTTTCAAAAATTTAAGAAGACTGAAATCATATCAAGTATCTTTTCCAACCACAATAAAATGAAACTGAAAATCAACAGCAGAAAAAAACTGAAAAATTTACAAGCATGTGGAAATTAAGCACTACACTCTTCAATAACCAATGGGTCAAAGAAGAAATCGAAAAGGAAATTAGAAAATATCTTAAGACAGAAAGGGCAGACAGCAGAAGCAAGAAGAACTACAGTACTGCAGCCTGTGGAACAAAAACCACATTCACAGAAAGACAGACAAAATGAAAAGGCAGAGGACTATGTACCAAATGAAGGAACAAGATAAAACCCAAGAAAAGCAATTAAATGAAGTGGAGATAGGCAACCTTCCAGAAAAAGAATTCAGAATAATGATAGTGAAGATGATCCAGGACCTCAGAAAAAGAATGGAGGCAAAGATCAAGAAGATGCAAGAAATGTTCAACAAAGACCTACAAGAATTAAAGAACAAACACCTAGAAGAATTAAAGAACAAACAAACAGAGATGAACAATACAATAACTGAAATGAAAAATACACTAGAAGCAATCAGTAGCATAATAACTGAGGCAGAAGAACGGATAAGTGACCTGGAAGACAGAATGGTGGAATTCACTGACGTGGAACAGAATAAAGAAAAAACAATGAAAAGAAATGAAGATAGCCTAAGAGACTTCTGGGACAACAGTAAATGCACCAACATTCACATTATAGGGGTCCCAGAAGGAGAAGAGAGAGAGAAAGGGCCCAAGAAAATATTTGAAGAGATTATAGTCAAAAACTTCCCTAACATGAGAAAGGAAATAGTCACCCAAGTCCAGGAAGCGTGGACAATCCCAGGCAGGATAAACCCAAGGAGAAACATGCTGAGACACATAGTAATCAAAGTGACAAAAATTAAAGACAAAGAAAATTTATTAAAAGCAACAAGGGAAAAATGACAAATAACATAAAAGGGAACTCCCAAAAGGTTAACAGCTGATTTCTCAGCAGAAACTCTACAAGCCAGAATGGAGTAGCACGATATATTTAAAGTGATGAAAGGGAAGAACTTACAATAAGATTACTCTACCCAGAAAGGATCTCATTCAGACTTGATGGAGAAATCAAAAGTTTTACAGACAAGCAAAAGGTAAGAGAATTCAGCACCACCAAACCAGCTCTACAACAAATGCTAAAGGAACTTCTCTAAGTGGGAAACACAAGAGAAGAAAAGGACCTACAAAAACAAATCCAAAACAATTAAGACAATGGTAATCGGAACATACATATTGATAATTACTGTAAATGTGAATGCATTAAATGCTCCAAACAAAAGACACAGTCTTGCTGAAGGGATACAAAAACAAGACCCATATATATGCTGTCTACAAGAGGCTCACTTCAAACCTAGAGACACATACAGACTGAAAGTGAGGGGATGTAAAAAGATTTTCCATGCAAATGAAAATCTAAAGATGGAATAGCAATATTCATGTCAGATGAAATAGACTTTAAAATAAAGAATGTTACAAGAGACAAGGAAGGACACTATATAATGATCAAGGGATCAATCCAAGAAGAAGATATAACAATTATAAATATATGTGTACCAAACATAGGAGCACCTCAATACATGAGGCAAATGCTAACAGCTATAAAAGAGGAAATCTTTTATAATAATAGTGGGGGACTTTAACACCTCACTTACACCAATGGACAGATCATCCAGACATAAAATTAATAAGGAAACACAATAGACCAGATAGATTTAATTGATATTTACAGGATATTCCATCCGAAAACAGTAGATTACACTTTGTTCTCAAGTGCACAAAGAACATTCTCCAGGATAGATCACATCTTGGGTCACAAATCAAGCCTCGGTAAATTTAAGAAAATTGAAATCATATCAAGCATCTTTTCTGACCACAATGCTATGAGATTAGAAATCAATTACAGGGAAAAAAACGTAAAAAAACACAAACACATGGAGGCTAAACAATACGTTACTAAATAACCAAGAGATCACTGAAGAAATCAAAGAGGAAATCAAAAAATACCTAGAGACAAAGGGCAATGAAAACAGAATGATCCAAAACCTATGGGATGCAGCAAAAGCAATTCTAAGAGGGAAGTTTATAGCAATAAATCCTACCTCAAGACACTAGAAAAATCTCAAATAAACAATCTAACCTTACACCTAAAGGAACTAGAGAAAGAAGAACAAACAAAACCCAAAGTTAGTAGAAGGAAAGAAATCATCAAGATCAGAGCAGAAATAAATGAAATAGAAACAAAGAAAACAGTAGCAAAGATCAATAAAGCTAAAAGCAGGTTCTTTGAGAAGATAAACAAAGTTGATAAACCTTTAGCCAGCCTCATCAAGAAAAAGAGGGAGAGGACTCAAATCAAAAAATTAGAAATGAAAAAGGAGAAGTTACAACAGACACCGCAGAAATACAAAGCATCCTTAGAGACTACTACAAGCAACTCTATGCCAATCAAATGGACAACCTGGAAGAAATGGACAAATTCTTAGAAAGGTATAACCTTCCAAGACTGAACCAGGAAGAAATAGAAAATATGAACAGACCAATCACAAGAACTGAAATTGAGACTGTGATTAAAAATCTTCCAACAAACAAAAGCCCAGGACCAAATGGCTTCACAGGTGAATTCTACCAAACATTTAGAGAAGAGCTAACACCTATCCTTCTCAAAGACTTCCAAAATATAGCAGATGGGGGAACACTCCCAAAGTCATTCTACGAGGCCACCATCA
This sequence comes from Monodon monoceros, assembly GCF_005190385.1. Classification (NCBI taxonomy): domain Eukaryota; kingdom Metazoa; phylum Chordata; class Mammalia; order Artiodactyla; family Monodontidae; genus Monodon; species Monodon monoceros. The sequence continues at coordinate 48,727,345 of NW_021703775.1, forward strand.
CCCTGATACCAAAACCAGACACAGATGTCACAAACAAAGAAAACTACAGGCCAATATCACTGATAAACATAGATGCAAAAATCCTCAACAAAATACTAGCAAACAGAATCCAACAGCACATTAAAAGGATCATACACCATGATCAAGTGGGGTTTATCCCAGGAATGCAAGGATTCTTCAATATACGCAAATCAATCAATGTGATACACCATATTAACAAATTGAAGGAGAAAAACCATATGATCATCTCAATAGATGCAGAAAAAGCTTTCGACGAAGTTCAACACCCATTTATGATAAAAACCCTCCAGAAAGTAGGCATAGAGGGAACTTACCTCAACATAATAAAGGCCATATATGACAAACCCACAGCCAACATCATTCTCAATGGTGAAAAACTGAAACCATTTCCTCGAAGATCAGGAACAAGACAAGGCTGCCCACTCTCACCACTATTATTCAACATAGTTTTCGAAGTTTTAGCCACAGCAATCAGAGAAGAAAAAGAAATAAAAAGAATCCAAATCGGAAGAGAAGAAGTAAAGCTGTCACTGTTTGCAGATGACATGATACTATACATCAAGAAACCTAAAGATGCTTCCAGAAAACTACTAGAGCTAATCAATGAATTTGGTAAAGTAGCAGGATACAAAATTAATGCACAGAAATCTCTTGCATTCCTATAGACTAGTGATGAAAAATCTGAAAGAGAAAGTAAGGAAACACTCCCATTTACCACTGCAACAAAAAGAATAAAATACCTAGGAATAAACCTACCTAGAGGGACTAAAGACCTGTACGCAGAAAACTATAAGACACTGTTGAAAGAAATTAAAGATGATACCAAAAGATGGAGAGATACCAACAATCCATGTTCTTGGATTGGAAGAATCAATATTGTGAAAATGACTATACTACCCAAAGCAATCTACAGATTCAAGCAATCCCTATCAAATTACCAATGGCATTTTTTACAGAACTAGAACAAAAAATTTCCCAGTTTGTATGGAAACACAAAAGACCCTGAATAGCCAATGCAATTTTGAAGGAAAAGAACGGAGCTGGAAGAATCAGACTGCCTTACGTCACTATACTATACGTCACTATACTACAAAGCTACAGTAATCAAGACAATATGGTACTTGCACAAAAACAGAAATAGAGATCAATGGAACAGGATAGAAAACCCAGAGATCAATCCACACACCTATGGTCAACTAATCTATGACAAAGGAGGCAAGGATGTACAATGGAGAAAAGACAGTCTCTTCAATAAGTGGTGCTGGGAAAACTGGACAGCTACATGAGAAAAAATGAAATTAGAACACTCCCGAACACCATACACAAAAAATAAACTCAAAATGGATTAGAGACCTAAATGTAAGACCAGACACTATAAAACTCTTAGAGGGAAACATAGGAAGAACACTCTTTGACATAAATCACAGCAAGATCTTTTTTTGACCCACCTCCTAGAGTAATGGAAATAAAAACAAGAATAAACAAATGGGACCTAATGAAACTTAAAAGCTTTTGCACATCAAAGGAAACTATAAACAAGACAAAAAGACAACCCTCAGAATGGGAGAAAATATTTGCAAACGAGTCAATGGACAAAGGATTACTCTACAAAATATATAAACAGCTCATGCAACTCAATATTACAAAAACAATGCAATCCAGAAATGGGCAGAAGACCTAAATAGACATTTCTCCAATGAAGACATACAGACAGGGCTTCCCTGGTGGCGCAGTGGTTGAGAGTCGGCCTGCCGATGCAGGGGACACGGGTTCGTGCCCCGGTCTGGGAAGATCCCACATGCTGTGGAGCGGCTGGGCCCGTAAGCCATGGCCGCTGAGCCTGAGAGGCCACAGCAGTGAGAGGCCCGCGTACCGCAAAAAAAAAAAAAAAAAAGACATACAGATGGCCAAAAAGCAAATGAAAAGCTGCTCAACATCACTAATCATTAGAGAAATGCAAATCAAAACTACAATGAGGTATCACCTCACACCAATTAGAATGGGCATCATCAGAAAATCTACAAAAAACAAATGCTGGAGAGGGTGTGGAGAAAAGGGAACCCTCTTGCACTGTTGGTGGTTATGTAAATTGATACAGCCACTATGGAGGTTCCTTAAAAAACTAAAAATAGCATTACCATATGACCCAGCAATCCCACTACTGGGCATATACCCAGAGAAAACCATAATTCAAAAAAGACACATGCACCCCAATGTTCATTGCAGCACTATTTACAATAGCCAGGTCAGGGAAGCAACCTAAATGCCCATCGACAGACGAGTGGATAAAGAAGATGTGGTACATATATACAATGGAATATTACCCAGACATGAAAAGGAACGAAATTGGGTCATTTGTAGGGACATGGATGGACCTAGAGACTGTCATACAGAGTGAAATAAGTCAGAAAGAGAAAAACAAATACCGTATATTAACGCATATATGTGGAATATAGAAAAATGGTACAGATGAACTGGTTTGCAAGGCAGAAATAGACAGACAGATGTAGAGAACAAATGTAGGGACACAAAGGAGGGAAGGAGGAGTGGGATGAATTGGGAGATTGGGATTGATATATATACACTAATATGTATAAAATAGATAACTAATGAAAGCCTGCTGTATAGCACAGGGAACTCCACTTTGCTCTACAGTAGAAACTAACACGACATTGTAAAACAACTATACCCCAATTTATAAATTTTTTTTTAAATTGCAGTGCTTTTGAATCAATTCAAAAAGTCTTTATTTGAATGACTATTATGTAGTTAGACCTTGTTAGTGCTATAGAAAATACAGGAGAAGATAAAAACCCAATTCATAATGAACTTATAACCCACTGAAAGCCCCAAAGGTTTACAGTTTAGAAGCATTTTCAAGTTCATGATCCCACTTATCAAAACAACCCTGGGAAGTATATATCATTATTCCCATTTCATGGCTGAGATGACTTGGATTTAGAGTCATTACCTAAAGTCACCCAACTGGTAAGAGGCAGAACTAGGATTTTTTTTTTTATAATAGGTTTATTGATATACAATTCACATATATAGGGACTTCCCTAGTGGTCCAATGGGTAAGACTCCAAGCTCCCAATGCAGGTGCCTCGGGTTCAATCCCTGGTCGGGGAACTAGATCCTGCATGCATGCCGCAACTAAGAGATCGCATGCCGCAACTAAAGATCCTGCATGCCACAATGAAGATCCCGAGTGCTGCAACTAAGACCCAGTGCAGCCTAAATAAATAATTTGAAAAATTCACAAATATAAAATGACAATTCACCGATGTTTCATTCAGTGATATTCAGAGTTGTGCAACCATCACTATCTAATTCCAGAACATTCTTATCAATTTAAAAATAAACTTTGTACCTATTAGCAGTCACTTCCGGTTTTCCTCCTCCCCCAGGCCGTGCCAATCTCCTTTCTTTTCCTATGAATTTGCCTAGTCTGGACATTTCATTTAAATAGAATCTACAACATATGGCCTTTTGTGCCTGGCTTCCTTCACTTCGCATGATGTTTTCAAAGTTCATCCATGTTGTGGCATGTATCAGAACTTCATTCCTCTTTGTGGCTGAGTAATATTTCATCGTGAGAGTATCTCACATTTTGTTTACCCACTCATCGGTTGAGGGACATTTGGTTTGCTTCTAATTTTTGGCCATTATGAATACCCCTGCTATGAGCATTTGTGTAGAAGTCTCAGTATGATCATTTCTCTTGGGTATATACCTAGGCTAGGAAAGAACCAGATTTTGAACACAGGTCACTTCATCCTGATCTAGTACAATGTATATTATTGGAAGTATTCTAATGATATCAGAGGCAATGAGCTGTACAGGCCCCAGCACTGACCTAGGGGCTGGATACCCGAATGCTGGTCACTGTTCTGCCACTTACAAGCTGTGTGCTAAGCCCCTCCGGACATTCACTGATTAGAGTAGAATAATCTCTGAGGTCATTTCCAACTCTAAAATAATTCTATTGTGGTTGACATCCAACTGAATTTTTTTTCCAAAGCAGAAATTGTGTTACCACGGGGATTTTTAACCAAACTTCCAAACTGACAGAAAGTAAAACTCCATGAGATCTACTGATGTGAAAATTCAAACTCTGTTGGAATAAAGCCCATGAGAAAGGCAAGTTTTTCTCCCTCTGACCTGCTTGCTCACCTCCCCTTGTGGATAATGAAGGCTCAACCAGTGCAGTCATTCAAGCTTGGAAAAGAGCCAACACAAAGAGAGAGAGGGCCTGGGGCTCCACTGGGGGACCGGGCACGCTCAGTGTTGTCATTTGCTAAATCCACACATTCCTGAGGGCACAAAAACACACGGTGGAGCAGCAGCCCAGGCCAGCGGGCTCTCTCTGGAGGGCATTTCACTGTCACTGCCCTTGGGCTAGAGTTGCCATAAAGCACTTTCCCTTTGAAGCAGGAAGAGCAGTGTTTCCATGGGACACAGCCAGGAGGCTCAGAGGCAGGAAATCTGCAACAATATTTCTTGATCCATCCCATCCCACCATCTTCAGAAGGAATCCAGCCAAAATAATTCTTCATATAGGGTGAGAGATTGTGTAAATATTTGCTTTAGTTGGGTTTATAAAAAAGAAAGAACAAGAGAAGAAATAATTCAGCTTCAGACTGAACTCTGTTCTGATCTACACCAAACATTTCACTTCATCCATTTTCCATTGGGAGCTTCAAAATTTGGAAGTGATACTGGTTTCTTCAGAGTTTTTGCTTATTTTGAGAAAAAAAGTGACTTCCATAAGCCAAATAAAGAAATCAATCTCACTACTTTTTAAGTGACCCTTGAACTTTTTAAAAGCACACCTTGCAAAAAAATCTCCTACCTTCAAGGCGAAATCTATGCAAAGCGCACTCTTTGCCCTGTGTAAGACTCTTCCACAGGGAGGCACTCAGCAAATATAACGTAAGTTTAATCCAACCAAACAGAATTGTGCCCAATAGGAACCCAAACCTTTGTCCTTGTTGAAAAGGCAGCACTTAGATATTGCTCTGAGGTGAGCGGCTAAGACTCCAGCGCTCTGTGGTCAGGGACAGGTTTGCTTCCCACTGTGCTCCTCTTTCTCCTCTCTGTACCCCTCTTGTGCCCTTATCAATCCTTTATACACGTATTTCCATTTCTCTCTTACCTCTTTTGCCCCTTCCCTCTCTATATGACCTCATCTTTCTATTTTAGTCTCAAAGCACCCTCAACCCCAAGCAGTTCTCCCGAAGTCAACAACTAGAGTCAATTCCAACCAGCACTTTCCTTCCCTCCTGACCCATCCCCACCCCAAGCAGGGAAAGGTGGGGCCACATCCTATCCGGAGCATTGGTCTGTCCAAGGCCCACTGGGTCTCAGGGAGGGATGGGAAAGCTCAGAGTCAAGGGATCTAGAATGTGTCTTCTTTCAGTCATCTGCAACTTCACGCCATCTACTCCAGGACATTGGAATCCAAAAGTATTCACGTAGTAACACCTATTTAACCTCAGTATTTTTTTTTCTGCATTGCAAATGGAATAGGATTTAAATCTATGCCTCCCAGAGGGCCCTGAATTCTACCATTCCAGAGCCCTTTCAAGGCAACATGTCATTTAAACTTTACAACAATCCAGAGGTTTTTTCCAGACGAGAGCATTGGAATGCCGTCTCCAAAGTCAGGATCCAGTTAGTGGAGAGCTGGGAACCCAGGACTCCTGGGACCATGTCCCCAGCTGCCTTCCTCTGAAGCAAAGATTCCCCTGGTTCGACTCCCTGGCTTTCTCCTCAGCTGTGGATTCCATCCTATCTTACATACCCTAATCCTTTCAGAGGTCTGTTTTCAGTCCATCTGGATTATCCTGAAACCCCTAGAAGACAATTCCAGACAAACTTCACAGACAGGGCAAGACACCAAGACTCCAAATGAGGCACAGAGAGAAAAGTAAAATGTATTATGGTGGAAATTTCTAGAAGTCAATCTCTGAGGTTTGAAGGTTTCTAGGGGAGCGTGTTTGCTTCCCCTTAAGACTATTAGACATTCTTTTCAGCTGCCTATTTTCAAAGCAGCATCAGGGTCCAGTAAACTTAAGAACAAATTAAAAGTCATTGCACTTGCTTACACTGGGAATAACAAGGTTGTAGGTAGACAGTGGATTTTCAACCTTTTACCTGAATGACAGTGGCATTCAGAAGCATTTAACAACCTCTCAAAATATTTAGGGAAGCCCTAAAATAATTAATTACAACCACCATTCTAAGTGTTGGGTCAGCAAAGGAGGGCCCCAGGTCACGACAAACGTGAGAAAGGCTGTACTTACACACAATTCCTGAACCTGACCCCCTTCTTCCACTGAAGAAATCATACCAGGAGAAAGACAAATATTGTATGATACCACATATCTAAAAAAGTAGTACAAATGAACTTATGTGCAAAACAGAAACAGACTCACAGACAAAGAAAACAAACTTATGGTTACCAAAGCGGAGGGGTGGGGGAAGGATAAATTGGGAGTATGGGATTAACAGATGGACACTAACACATAAGAACAGATAAACAACAAGGATTTACTGAATAGCACAGGGAACTATATTCAATAGTTTGTAATAAACCATAATGGAAAAGAGTCGACAAAATATATATAGATATATACATATATATGTATAAACGAATTACTTTGCTATATACCTGAAACTACCACAATATTGTAAATCAACTATACTTCAATTAAAAAAATAAAAATAAATCATACTGGAATTCTTATAAAAGTAGTATGGAGATTGTCATAAATTTATTCAAATTATTTTAAAAAGTAAAGCTTTCACCAATAGAAATACCTTAAATATTATTAATAATATTGCAAATTATTTACAATAAGCCTTATGAATAACGAGCACTGGTATGGAAAAATGACCTCACCAAAAAGGATTTTGGGATACAAGTTTTCAAGTTATTGTAGGAAAAATTCATATATTCTTTGAGAGTCAGAAGGAGGGGTCACGTCTCATCCATTAGGGCATTTTCCACATTGCCTGCAAATGTCTGACATAAATATGCACCTCAATAAATTTTTAATTGAATAATTTTAAACGGTCTTTTCAGTTTTCCATAAAGTAAATCTCTATACTGCCCTCCCCAGTTCAAAGAATCACTGAATTTAGAGTTTATTGTTGTGTTAACCTAACACAACAACAAACATGTATCAAGTACTAGGTGCTCACGGTCTGCTGAGGACTGTATGTGCATAATCTCATTTAATCCTTACAACCCTATGAGGGGTTGATATAATAATATGATCTAATATAAAATTATATATTATCATTTTTTTAGAAAAGGAAAATAAGGCTCAGAGAGGTTTATCTACTTGCCTAAAGTCACCCAGCCAGTAAGAGGCAGACCTGGCCTATGACCTGGTCTGTCTGATCCCAAAGTCTATGATTGACAGCATCCACCACCCGAGAGGTACCGACAGATCCAAGGACTTACCGGTGTCACCATGCCACCTTTCACTAAGGGGAAAGCTCCAGGGCAGGAACCACCACTTCCTGGAGCCAGGAACTCTCTAAACTGAAGGATGCTGTTCTCACCTGAGAAGAGCCTGTTTCTCCACAAAGCCCAGACCAAGTGTCTGCCTTGGGACATCAGGCTGTGGGTAAGACAAACTCTGAGACAGCTGTTCTCAAGAACAACAACTCAGGAGCAATTTGGGTCAATTCTGAGAGTAGCTTTCACATCTCAGCCTGCCCTACTTCCCATCCCTTTTCGACTGCATCAACTGGCCATCCCACCCTTAGTGATGAACAATTATTCAGACTTGCTGCCCAACACATACATTTAGGTCCACCCTCTCTTCTCGTGACCATCTTGGTGCATTGTCTAAGTCCCCAAACTCTGCGTAACTCCCTGCATCCGTCCTTCCTCCCCTACCATCCCCCTCCCGCCTCTATTCTCCAGGGTCTACTTCTGCTGTTCTTGGCAGTTTTCCTTTGCTTCTCTGGAGAAACCATGCAAATAAAGTGTAGATATGAAGTTCTACCTTTTTCCGTAGATCGTCAAACAAAATCAGATTAGAGGCATTTGGTTGTTAAATCAGCATTCCAGGTGGTCTGCAGCTGCAGACTCTGTCCCCACTTCAGCGAGTCATCTGTGGAGACCCCCATCCTCTAGGATGATCTCTAGGCTCTTGCTTCTCTGTCTCTGCCAGGTGCTGGGGGAGGACTGATGCTGAAGAGGTATCCAGCAGAGCTCAGGGAAGCGCCACCGATACCTAGCAGCAGCTTCTTGCTCTCAGCCCCGCCCAAATTGTCACTGTTGGGCTGACTCCTACTCAAGCTCCATGAACACATCTGGACCCTGAGCAACGCCCTCGCCTCTACAGAGGGCTGAATTTAGTCCTTTATGCCTGTGACTTTACTGCTCTACAGCAACGCTGCATAATCTAGAGAAAGAATGTCTTCATGTCAGTTTCTGTGTGGTTTCATTGACTGCCCCCCAAAGAAGGAATGCTCTGACTCTCCCCAATGCCTGACTCCTCAACTGCAATAGTGGAACCAGGCTGGAGCTGCATTTGAAAAAAACAACCTCCCTCTCATTTTGTGTGGTTGGGAGTCTGTAACACCCTCTTTGCATTCCGGGATATATTGAGATATCCCAGAAACAAAGCCAAAGTCAGGGATAGCCCAGTGTGCAAAATGCATCCATGAAGAATTTTCTTAAAGGTTTGCTAAGAAAGTGTTTAAAATATTCCTCTAGAATTTTTCCCTTTAAAGGGGAAACCGAAAGTTTGAAACAAACAACACAAAACCCTAAGTGGAGGGAAAACCCTTGCAGAGCACACTCTCGACCTAAGTCGTAGGAGAGGTGCCCACTGCATGTACTGCATGTACTATTAACACATACGTCTGCAGCCCATAATATTTCATCACAAACACATGTGGCATTTAGTTCAGCTCTGTGACAGGAAATACCATTTGTAAAATATTAAACCACAGCAAAACCTATCCGTGCCTTCCAATATTATCCTTGCTGCTTCCCTTCCTACATGTGGCTGGTGGCTGTAAACTTAAAACCTCAAAACCTGGGACCCACAACCCAAGACTCAGCATCACTCCATACGAGTGGTTCTCGAGCGATTTAATTTCCCAGCGTACGTGTGGCAGAGCCTGGAGACATTTTTGGTCATTACAACTAGCAGTGGGCAGGTGCTACTGTCATCTAGTGAGTAGATGCTACTGAATGGATCCTATATCGCACAGGATGGCCCCACAGCAAAGAATTATCCAGCCCAATGTATCAGTAGTGCCAAGGCTGAGAAATCCTGCCCTATATTGAGGTCAGTGAGCTGAGTGTGGTGAGCGGGTGTCCACCCCCCTGCATGTGTCTACTTTGTGGACAGTGAATAGGAAGCTTCAATTTGGCGATTTGCCTGAAGTTGCACAACCAGAAAATGGTCAGAATTGAACCCTGTGTCGGTCTGCAAATCTCCTGCTCTTTCCACTACATCACATGGTCTACCAGAGCAGGAATCAGAAAAAGAAAGAGGGATTCACAATAGCCAAGACATGGAAGCAACCTAAGTGTCCATCAACAGATGAATGGATAAAGATGTGGTATACATACACAATGGAATACTACTCAGCCATAAAAAAGAATGAAATAATGCCATTTGCAGCAACATGGATGGACCTAGAGATTATCATGCTAAGTGAAGTAAGTCAGACAAATATCCAATGTTATCACTTATATGCGGAATCTAAAAAAATGATACAAATGAACTTATTTACAAAACAGAAACAGATGTACAGACATAGAAAACAAACTTACGTTTACCAAAGGGGAGAGGGCAGAGGGAAAGGGATAAATTCGGAGTGTGGGATTAGCAGATACAAACTACTATTATAAAACAGATAAACAACAAGGTTGTACTGTATAGCACAGGGAACTGCATTCAATACCTTGTAATAAACTATAATGGAAAAGAAAAAATATAAACAGAAGTTATACATTTGTTTCATTTCAACAGATGAAACAATCCAAAAATGCATAAAGAAAAGTTAATCCTTTTCCATTTATTTTCATCCCACTATGGTAATTCTGTTAAAAGCACAGTATGCGTTTTTCCACACTGTTTCCATGTTCCTATAAATACAAACAAATATATGTACACATATGGAAGTTTTGCTTTAGGATCATACTATACATGATGCTTGCTTTTTTTTTTTTTTTTGCGGTACGCGGGCCTCTCACTGTTGTGGCCTCTCCTGTTGCGGAGCACAGGCTCCGGACGCGCAGGCTCAGCGGCCATGGCTCACGGGCCCAGCCGCTCCGCAGCATGTGGGATCTTCCCAGACTGGGGCAGATGCTTGCTTTTTAAAATACCTGCTTAATAATATATTATGAATATCCCTCCAGTTTGATAAATATAGATCTAACTCAAAAAAAAAAAAGAATAGGAGAGAGGGCAATAAGGGAATATTTTTTTGGGGGGAGGAATATTTTCAAAGAAGACTTGACAGGACTCGGACACCAAATGTGATCTAGAAAACATGGGAAAGGGGAAGTCTGGCACTTGGAAAAGTAGAGACATAGTACAGGCAGGAAGAGGAGCCGCGTTTACACACGTCGGTCAAGTCTGAAGTACATCCAAGTGGAAACACCCAGCAAGGAGCCTGAAACACGGGATGGTACCTGGAGAGAAAACAGGCGGCAGTACATGTAGAATTGGGGGTCTTTTTTGGGTAAGTGAGAGTTGAACGCAGGAGAGAAAGGGAGAGGCCACAGGGTGCCCAAAGCTGAGGACTGGATGGCTTTACAGGAGAAAAAGAAAAGGAGAAAGGAAGACACGCCCAAGAGGCCAAGGTAAAAGCAAGAGGTGCAGGGACCCAAAAGGCAGAAAGCGGGTCCTCATGGGACCTTGAAGAGCTGCAAGGGGCAGGAAAATAGAGACGGACAGACGACCTTCAGGTTTGGTGATTAGGTCAACGGTGACAGGGGTGGGAGTGAGGCCAGTCTGGAAGCAAAGGGAGCACGGGTCCTGGGGGTCCATGGGCAGAGTCTGGGCTATATCTTGGCCACCTCCCCTGCCCCGCCGCTCCAGTTCCTGGGTTTCTGCAGCTCTGGGGCTGTGTTGTTTCCTGGGTGGACTGATTTCTGGCAGCCTTATAACTGCCCGCCTCTTCATACCTTACCTACCTCCTGGTCTCTGGAGCACAAAAGGGCCCCAGGGCCTCCCACTCTCTGAAAAATCCAGCCCACCCGGGGCCAGGGACAGCGTGCAGGCAAGGGCCTGCGCAAATAAGGCCCGCTTTCAGGACTGCCTGTTGGTATTTATATCCCGTGGGTTGCTCAGGAGCGAGGGCATTATCTCCATAGGGGCCCCCAGGGCAGGGCTGGGTGGGGGGCCCTGTGGTTATTAGATGGCAGCTCCTGGATTTGGATTCTGAGTTCTCAAAGGAAACCATGAAGAAGATGTGGGATATAGTTAGCTGTAGCTGCAGGGGCGTTGGCTCAGATCACACATCTTAAATATGCAAATCTCCTCCTTTTTCTCTTCTCCCCCAGCCCCCAGGCCCACGGGACCTCCTGAAGATAAGCAGAAAGTCCTGGTATTTTAAAGAACTATAAAGAGAGTCTCTCTCTGGACTTCAATATTTAGTGGGGGGAAAACCAAAGTCAACCACTTTGCTATGAAAATTGGTCATTTTTCTTAATTACCATGTAATTGCTTTTAGTGTTTTGAGAGGAGGCAGTAGCTAAATGGCCCAGAAAGGCTAATTAACGCTTTAAAATGTGATTCCTTCTGACACACTAATCACACTGCGTTCAGATTGGAATAGCTCGTACGAGAAGTTAAGGACCATCATATGCCAAAAGAGGTGCAGGATCTCGACCCTTGGATGCTGAACTTTGCGGAACATCTGCCAAACATTCTGGTACAAATTCTTGTCCCACACACCCTGCTCATTCATTCAGTGAGTAAGTTACTATGTCTTCTGAGTGTTGGATCCTGGGTGGAGCACACTGCAGACCACAGATTAAGACCTGAGTCACTGGTCGTCTGGTGGGGAAAGAAGGGTTTAGACTGTGAATCCCAGTCCTGCCACTGACTACCTGTGTGACCTGGGGCAAGTTACTTTAATTCCCTGAGCCTCAGTTTCCCCAGGCTTGAAAGAGGGATGATAATTGTTAACTTTTAGGATTTGTTTGGGGCTGAACTATATCCCCCCCCCCAAGTCATTCCTAACCCCCAGTATCTCCCAATGTGACTGTATTTAGAGAAACGGTTTTTACAGAGGTAATTAAGTTAAAGTGAGGCCATTGGGGTAAGCCCTGAGGCAATCTGAATGGTGTCCTTACAGGAAGTGATCAGGACACACAGACATCAGGGATTCAAACACACAAAGAAAAAGCCATATGAGGACACAGAGAGAAGGCAGCTGTCCCTAAGCCAAGGAGAAAGGCCTCAGAGGAAACCCAACCTGCCGACACCTTGATCTTGTACTTCCAGCCTCCAGAACTGTAAGAAATACACTTCTGTTGTTGAAGCCACCCAGTGTGTAGTGTAGTGTCCTGTTATGGCAGCCAGAACAAACTAAGTACGTGCATCTATAAAATGGTAGGTGGTGGGGGAGATCATAAGTAGAGGCTGTTATTACTATGGATTCCTGCTCCTAATGTAACCTATGGGGCCTTCCTGCAACCGACCCCTCCTGCCATGTCCTCTGCCTGCCTCTTGTTTGTATAAAAGCTGTAGTCTCCCAGGCCTCCCCAGGGTCACAGAAGCCTGGTTCAAGAATTAATGATTGAAAGGATGTGAACAGGTAGTGACAAAAGTAGCAGTTGGGCCAGAAGAACTGGTAACAATTTAAACAGTAAGTCAGTCATATGGCAGCCACAGAATCTCTAGTTCCTCCCTGAAGTTCCTAGATAACTGTATCTAATGCACATTTCCTGAGTTGTTTTACAGTTGCTAAAACCCCCACCAAGTGGAAGAAGTTAACTACTTAATGACCATGAGCACATGGTCGCCAGACCTACTAGATCTTGAGGATTGATAGTGTTAACCCCTAAGACATTGTTCTGTTACTTCACCAACAACCAAAGAGAGAACTGTGCAGGAGCTGATCACACACCCTGTGACTCCCTTCCCTCACCTCGCCTTTAAAAATGTTTCCCTGAAACCCGTCGGGGAGTTCAGGTCTTCTGAGCATGAGACGCCCCATCCTCCTTGTATGGCCCTTGCAATAAACCTTTCTCCCCTCCAAACTCCAATGTTTTAGTTTGTTTGGCTTCACTGTGTGTTGGGCACATGAACTTGTGTTCAACAACACTAAGGTACTTACAACCTGGAAGGAAAGACCAGAGAAAGCCACAAATGGCAGGCAGAATGTGCCCACTCTCCTGCACTAATGTGCACTGGGAGGTTTGGAGAGGAAAGTCCCGGCTCAAGGGCAAGAGGCTTCCTGGGGAGGGGGCATCTGCTTGGGCAGAGACAAGGGGCAGCAGATCAGGCAACAGTGATCATACCCTCTGCCCACGTGTCTGTGCATTTGCATCACATGCCAGCTGACACCAGCATAAGGGAATTTCTCCCAGCTGACTGCATTCGCTCCACTACGCAGACACAAAATCCAGTCACACACACCCTGAACATCGCCGTGGCAGGTCTCCTCTCCGGCTGCCCAAACCGGGCCACGAGCCACGGAGATGACCTCAGAGGTGATCGGGGCTGTTTGCGTTCTCCAAATCAAATGCATTTTGGTTTATCCGTGGCTAGTCCGAGGCTACTGCTGACCACCAAGCTCCCCTGGCGATGTCCACATCAGTGGGAATGCAGAGGCAGGAAGCACTAACGTACAGAGGGCACAGCACGTTTGTTTAGATTCTCACCACTGTCAGGAATTCCATGAATGTATGTGTGTACAAATATGCAAAACTTGAGCAATTCCAAGAATAGGGAAAGATTTTAAAAAATCCTTTAGTAAGGTCCTATTTACAAACCAAATATAGATCAACATTTATTGGGCTCTTAGTCTCAAATGCAGATATCACACACAAAACTAATACTTGTGTCTCTAAGTCCAAAGGGAGCGTGTGCAAAATATTTGTTAATTTTATCACATTTCGAAGGCCATTAAAGGCTTTACAAAGAAGTTTGCACTTAGAGCAAAGTCTGATCAGAAATGTGTGAGTGGATATGAATGAATGGAATTGTCATATGACACTCTCAGCCATGGGTGTTGGCTTATATTGAAACTTAGGGGTCTCTCAGTGTCAACCTGGGCACTTAAGCCTATAGCAGAGTGACATCCTTCATCCTGACTCAGAGTCTTCATGTAAATGAGTAACTTCCAACATCCTCACAAAGCGCCCCAGGTGCCTCTGCATAGCCCTGCCCAGCGAGGCCCGTGTGCTCCTGTGAGAACCAGCCAGCACAGCAAGGGGCTCACCCAGCCTCTAAGATGTTGGGTCTCCAGTGGACACCACCCAGGGCTCTGCTCTCCCGCCACACCCATCTCTCCACCAGATCTTTGTACTACTGCTAACAGTCTCCACAGCTGCTTGCCCAGCCTGGGAGCCAGGAGGCCAGTGTTTGGGAGGTTTGGTTCCAGCTCTGCTTCCCTCTGCTCTGTAATTTAAAACAAGTCCCTGCTAGCAAGTGGTTTCAAGGGCCCTTCAAACTCTAACAAGTTATGAAGATGAATTCTCCTAAAAAGGAGTCTGCAGAGAAGTATGTGCCTCCCTGAAGACCCCTTCCTACCTAAATACCTTAGGACTCCTGCAACCATGCCCAGGCTGCAAGTTTTCCAAAGATGGCCACAGCAATATCGCCCATCTAATGCCCTTCTGAAAGGTCACCTTGTCCCTCCCCCACTGAGAGGGGGCTCTCTTTCCCCTCCCCTTGAATCTTGGTGGGCCTTTTGCTCCTCTGACCAATACAATGTGGCAGAAGTGACACTGTGACAACTCTGGGCCTGAGCTGACCCAGCAGCTGCCATTTCCTGCTTGTTGGAGCCCTGAGCGACCACATAAGAAGCCCAGGCCATGGAGGAGCCACAGTGAGGCGCCATCTTGGACATCCAGCCCCTTGGGCTTTCAGTGATTCCAGCCCCCATCACCATCTGACCACAACAACATGACAGACCCTAACCAAAAACCACCCAGCTGAGCCCAGGGAACCCACAAACCAGGAGAGAGAATACTAAATTGTGGTTTTAAGCCTCTACATTTTTTGTGGTAAAATACACATAAACATAAAATTTACCCTTTTAACCATTTGTAAGTATACAGTTCTGTGACACTAAGTACACTGACATTGTTGAGCAACCACCATCCATGTCCAGAACGTTTTCATCTTCCCAAACTGAAACTCTGTACCCATTAAACACTGACTTCCCATGCCCCCCACCCCAGCCCCTGGCAACCACCATTCTACTTTCTGCTTCTATGGATCTGATGACTCTAGGTACCTCATATAAGTGGAATCATACAACATTTGTCCTCTTGTCACAAAAGGCTTATTTCACTTAGCATTATGCCTTCAAGGTTTATCCATGTTGAAGCACGTGCCAGAACTTACTTCCTTTTTCGGGCTGAAAGATATTCCATTGTATGTGTATACCAAATTCTGTTTATCCATTCATCCATCGATGAAAACCTCTACGCTTTGGAGTGATTTTCTGCAGCTATAGACAACTGGAGCAAGGATGATGTGGCTCTAGGGCAGCAGAGCAAGGCTCCCAAGGTAGATGTCGGGGTCCGGAGAGTGTGACAGAAACAAGAGCACCAGACACTAACCCCCCAGAGTAGGTGACTGGCCAGGAGTTCGCAACAGCACTTGTCACAGGGGGCTGGGTATCTCCTGGGGTCTCCATTCTAGGCTGGAGCAACCCCAGGGCAGGGACTGGCAGGATCTTATTCAGGGCTGGGTGCCTTGCCCTGGCACAGACTGATAGGTCCAATGTGTGGTGAATGAGTGAAGAATGTACCTGATGCTGAAGCCAGGTTCTGACTCATCCCAGAGTTTCTTATAGGCTACCTGTAGGGCAAGAACTGTGCCAATGAAAGCACAGGGGAAAGGAAAAGGGGTGGGGAGGTGGGGCAGAAGAACATTCTGACAGGTGAAAGAAAATTCATGGCCAGGCCCAGGCTTCCCAGGAAGCTCAGTCTCCAGCGAAGCACCCACCTGACCTAGGCAGCCTTCGCAGGGGCTTCACCACCAGGAGTCAGCCTTGCTCAGTTTGTTGGGCCCAAATCCCAGGGCTCAGGGCAGTAGAACTTCATGTGCCCTTTACAGGGGCAGGCGCAGGGCTTAGAGGGGCTCAGCCCATGGTCATGGAGCAGGCCATGGGGGTAGGGAAGGAGACCTGAGCTGTGAGCTGAGTTGCATATTCCAGCCCTGGGAGCTTTGGGATAGGGAACTTGCTTCACTGCAGGAGGACCCAGATTGGTGGCACGATGACCCCAGCCCTCTCACCCGTAACCACTTCACCAAGGAAACCAGTCCATTCTTCCTGCTGCACTGCTCCATTTGGCCATTCAACTAGGGAGCCCGACACAGGTCAGGATGCGCCAGAGCACAGACATTAACTCCAAATCGAAGAAGAGGACTTGTACCTGGTTGACTTAAAGAGTGAATGCCACCTCTACAAATGCCCATTTGAGGGTTTAATAAAAAGGGCTCAGATTGCATTTCAACTCTGCATTTAGGTTTTCCAGCCTCTAAAGATAAAGTGAAACCCTGAGTGATAACCACGAAGGTGTTTTTCTCTATTTCTCTTCAAAGCATACTTACACCTTGAAGGTTAGGAACCGCTTACCATGTGGAAAGCAGTTACAAGTACCAGTAAAAGAACTCAGAAAACATGGATTTGGGACTTGGCTCAGTTTCTAAGTAACTACAGGAATTTGGACAAACCAATTAACCTGTCTGGGCCTTAGTTTCCTAATCCATGAATGGAGGAAAATACTATGTATCCCCATGGTTTGTTTACGTGCATTAATAAGAATAAATATATGTGAGATCTAGAGAGATATGTAGATAGCTATAGGTAGATACAGATACAAACGCACACATATATGAGGTCTTCATAAGAAAAGCCGTAACTATGTAAGAGATTTACTTATGTTCAGTAGGTGCTTGCTGATACTGCTGAATAAATGGCCAAATAACACAAGAGTGCAACAAGACTCACATTTGGTGCAAGCGGGTCGCTCTTCACACTCTGGAACCCCCAGCTAGCATACCTACCAGATCCTAGAAAGCCACACCTTTCCCCACATCTTAACTACCGACACCCCAACCTGCACGCTTCCTCCCACCTGGCCTTATATTCTCCCAACCCACTCGGATGGAGTTGGCCTGACCTCCAGGGCCACAGCCTGACCCCCTGCCCCTGCCCTAGCCCCCTGGCCCAGATCCCACCTCCAAACATAGCATGAGGCCACTTCTTGGGCCAACTGCCAAACCCAGAACCCTAGGTTGCCCCCAGGGTCTCCACTGCCTTTGGTACCAGATGGAAACAACTCTTCCCCTTTCCCTGATTTTCCAGAAGCACAAACACATGGAAGATTTGTGGACCAGGAGCCAGGGTGTCTGCTCATGGGCTCCTCCCCAACAGCTCACGCCTGGACTCTACCTGTGACCTTGGCCTGCAAAATGAGGCTCACCTTGCGTCTTCCACCTCAAGGGGCTTTGGGGAGCATCACATAAGGTGACAGAACTGAAAGTTTCTTTGAAAAATATGAAGCAGTCCATAATTCTTTAGCTCTTGTCATTCTTGTTAGTTTATTTCAGTGTGCTCACAGACTGAGTCTCTAAAGCCTGGGATTGGTCCCTGGGTAAATTCTTTTGGTACAGTGAGCACACACACAGAGAAATACTTGATGCTCTTTTTGACTACAGTGCTATTAGCAAATGCAGTGTGACCTCTGGGACAGGACAGTGGCTGGGACAGAAGTCAGGAAACCCGGTTCCTGAAAGCCTCTTTGGCTCTGCCAGTAAATTAAGCACATCACTTAACTTGTCTGGGCATTTTTCTTCATATGCACAATGGAGCTGACAAGCCACCCACATTCTTATTCACCAGGATACAAGGAGGGCAAAGAATTTGAAAAGAAAAACATTGCGCAAGTAGAAATGTCATAGTACTCAGCAGGAAAGAAGAAATGCAGAAGAAAAAAGAAAGGGGAAAAGAAACAAACACCAGAGAGAGAAAGCATTTGGGGTGAGATGTGAGGCTCTTGAGAAGGTAGGAATGGAATGCCATGGAAGATCCCAGTACAGAAAGTTTCCCCCAAGCCTAAGAGTCAGCGTCCAGATGAGCAGATTTACCACAGAGACATCTGAAATCCACCTCCGAGGTGGAAGGAAATGAAGTCTGTGCATCACCTGAGGTGGCGCAGGACACACCAGAAGCTGAGGCTCACTGCTGTTCACTCTTACAGCTCAGCACAGAGCGAGGAGGTAGATGAGAAATTAAGAGGTCCACTACCTGTCATAATTGTGGAATGTCCCTGGAGAGGTCCTGGCCAAGCCACGTCCTGAAACAGGAGGTCCCATCCAGGGTGCTCCACTTTAAGGGGGACATTCAAGCACCAAAGAGTTCCCAAAAAAGGCTGGTCACAAGCTGATCACAGTGGGGTGTGCTGAGATCACGTCACAAAAGGAAGGGCTATGAAATCCGGAAGTGTTTCCCTAAACAAGATTTGGGGAAGACATGAGAAGCAAAGCCTCTCTTAGAATCAGAAAAAGAAAAACTTGAAACATCCTCCAGTCCGACCTTCACAGACGGGGAATCTTTAACACCACATCTCAGCTGAGGAATTACGCAGCTGCTGTGGAAACTCGCAGTAATCGAGACCTCATTACTTTATAAGTGAGTTCATCTCATTACCACTTGGACAGAATTAAACTTTTCTCCCTCCTATTAACCCCCAATTAACCTCCTCCTGGCTTCCATCCATGCTCTGGCAGGGACACAGACTAAGCCTAAACACTTTTTCACCTACTCATTCTTCAGACAACTTAAGACAGCTGGTCTTGATGACTTATACCGGGTTCTCCTGACTCTCCAGCGAGGGGCACATTTTCAGCACACCCCTGAAAGCACGCTATCCATTCCCTGTCAGTGCTTCTTTCCTGGTTATCTCCAGCCACCTCTGACCTCAGACTGCCATCAGACGCTGATGGCTGCCCCTGCCGTGCTCGGGGCATCCCATCCCGGCCACACCCCTTAGCTCTGTGTTTGCTTTATAACTAGGTCTTGGCCTTCTGCCATAGTTTGGGCAAACTCTGGTCCATCT
Organism: Monodon monoceros; assembly: GCF_005190385.1. NCBI lineage: Eukaryota > Metazoa > Chordata > Mammalia > Artiodactyla > Monodontidae > Monodon > Monodon monoceros. The sequence goes on from NW_021703775.1 coordinate 48,746,657, forward strand.
CGTGGGCTCGGTTTTGCTGTTCTGCCCGGTTCCCAGGGCTTGTCATGAACGTGCTCCGTGATGAGGCCAAAAAATATAAGTCCCAAATTCATACCACTTAATGGAAAGCAGCTGGTCATTTGACTTTAAGCCTTCTGATAAATATTGAATCTAGAATGTTCAATAAGCATTAAATATCTTTTCTAACAACTCATTTGACAGATGAGGAAACAGAGGTCCAACTAGGTAAAGTGATGCACACAGCTAACGTAGTCAGGAAGATGAACGTGACCTCTAATCTCTAGTTTTCCAGTCCCACATTCTCTCTACTGCAGTTAGAGGAAGCGAGGCTACACTGCAGCTCAGGGTACATTTTGGAGTAAATTTTCCATAGTCTGTGTGTATGTGCATTCATTCTTTCTTTGACTCAACAGATATTCACTGAGCACCTACTATGTGCTTTGTAAGTATCCCAGTAAGAGTTGAAGGAAGTTTCCATACAGATCTACATCCTGCTGTGTGTGTGCACACGCAGTGTGTGTGTGTGTGTGCACACACAGTGTGTGTGTGTGTGTGTGTGAATTAGTTAATTCTTTCATGCATGCTCACATTCACTCAACAATATGATAACTGAGCACCCTTACACTATGCTGTGCACTGGTGCAAGTGAAAAAGTCACAGTCTGTTACCCCAGGGCAGTCTCTGTCTAGCAGGGACAATTCTCAAATGTTATGTTAATGTGATAAAGCCCAGTGCAGGGTATTGCAGTACTTAATTAAGCCAGATGCTTCATTAAGATTGGTGCCAGAGATGGTGGTAATGTCCATAATTTTGATAGGAATAAAGCTGCTGGTTCTGGTGGTTTGAAGAGGCCTCAGGAAGAGTGTTCTGAGATGAATCTTGAAGGATGATATCAGTTGATCAGGCAGAACAGAGTGGAGAGAGGCGAGTGTGTGTGTAAACCCAGGGAGGCAGCAGAGAAGCTGTTGCTGCAGGTAGATGGGCGTGGCTGAGGCCAGGAGTTCGTGCGGGTGACACAGCAAAAGAGGCAGATAGGTGAGTAAGGTGCAGAAGCCCTGCTGTAGCATGCTGAGTAGTTTGATTTTATCCTAAAGGCAACAGGATTCAGTGAAAGAATTTAGAGAGAGAATAAACAGGATCAGATAAGAATCTTAGAAAGTTCTGACAGTGGAGGATGGAGTGCAAGGGGTGAGGCCAGAGGCAGGGAAACCAGACAGGAAGCTCTGGCAGGAATCCAAGAAAGAAACCAGGGTTGAACCTGAGGGCTCCTGCCTACACACACGTAGTTTTAAAGGCTGAAATATTAGAAAAGAGAAGAGATTGTTTTCCCATACCTCTCTCGTGGCCTGGGGCAATTTCCGCAAAACTGTGCAGAACCACATCACCTTCATCATTCTCCACGGTGACGTGGTGGCACCAGAAAAGTGATGTTAGCCGTAGCATCACCACAAGTTGTGGTGTGCAGGATCCTCAAACAGAGCAGCTGTTCCATAAGTGATGGCTGCTTGCATGAGCCACATCTACCAAAAGGGGATGGGGATGGACAAGCCCTAAACAAAGTAAGGTCGGGTCCCAGAAGCATGAATAAGTCAGGTTGGAGCAAGGCAACAAGTCAGAAATAGGACAAACAGAAAAGTTCCAGGAGGGATGGGATTAAAGGATCCAGTTCTCCACAGGAACAGAGGATGAAGAGCACAGACAGACTAGGAAACCAATGAAGGAGCCAGCGCCTGTCTCAGGTGGTGAGATTCTGCAGGTCTCTGTAGGCACGATGCAGTTGGGGGGCCCACACTGCGCCCTTGTGAGGATCTGGGAAAGGCGTCCCCTCTGGCCAGACCAACAGCAAGCATGCCACAAGTGGGGGACTTTGCAGCCAGGTTCCACCCAGAGCCGGTGAGAGCCTATGTGTGCATGCGGATGGGCACGTGTGAGTGGGTAAGTACGAGCATCTGGCTGGAGAGGGGAACGTGTGGGTGGGGATGAGGCACATCTCGACAAGCAGGGGGCTGTCTCAAGCCAGGTACCCCATCAGGTGCGGTACAGGGCCATCCTCACTGGGAGTTTAGAGTCAAAGACGAATGAAGGGAGGATGAGGTGGAAACCCTAAAATAATTTCCTTCCTTATGAGGGAAAAATGTTCATCTGGGCAGGTCTGAGCCTTCTTGGAATTGGAAGATTCTCAGATTATCACCCAGTTCCTAGGAAAGCCTGACTGCTATTCCCCACCCTCCCCCACGATAATTTTTCTGAGAATCAGCAACACCTGACCACCCGTGTGCTACCTAGAATGACCCCAACTAGGCACCTTCCACTGCAGTCACGACTAGCAGCGACACCAGGGGCTTTCACAAAGTTTACAAGGTTCTGCTTCAAGCCACAAACTAGCAACAGGCCTGGAGCTGCACAGCGGGAGGAGGGGGGCGGGGTTCTCAGCTGTAAAGATCTGAGATTAAAACATTTCTCTACGTTTGTATTAACGGTAAACTGAGGCCAACAAAAGCAAGGTTGATGGCATCAATTACCATTTTCTAGGGCCTCCAAATTGGCCTGAATATGAGTTATCATGAGCTAGGGGGAAAAAAAAAACAAAAAACATTCAAAGGGATGAACAGAGGCCAATGTGTCAGCCCCAACTCTGAATTTCTGGGCCACGGCTGTTTTAAATTAGATTCTCAATGCCGCTTCCATGAAACTCTTGGCTTAGCTCTGCAAGAAAAGTTATTTTTGTGCTCTGAGCCACAGACATTTATATGGAAGCATATCCGTAATTCCAATTATGTTCTGTTTTCATGATGTCCTTTTCCTCTACTTAAGAACAGTCGTAACTATCATTATTATTATTTCTGATAAGACACATAAAAAAAGCTCTGGGCCAAGTACAGATTCCACAGGCCTGGATAAATGATTGTTGTAAAATAGGCAGATTTTACATCTTGTGAAATCCTTAAGAAATACCTTCAGTTCTTCTATCCACTATGGCTGCCTCTTCTTTGTCAATTCCCTAACCCCACCCGCCCCTCAATCACTCAGGGCCTTCATGATCTCTCTTGGGAAAACCTAGTCCCAGAAGTAGTTCTGTTATTTATGTACGCTCTCTGAGGTCTTCGCATTTAAAAGGTTATATTCTAAAATGAAATGAAAGGTTTTTATCTCCTTAAAGAACAGAAGCACCAACAAATAAAGCAAAGAGATATTCCTGGTTAAGAGAGGCATGGTTCTTAAGTAATAACATAGTTATTCTATAGAAAGGTTGATCCATAGGCTGGGAGGGCTATGAAGAAGTGGTACAGATGCAAAATAAAAATGGTGGAAATTCATCCAAGAGAAATCTAAACTGATTACCAAGAAAATATAATATATTGGGAGACGTACCCATGGCCTCTCCCCAGAGGTCTCTCGGATTAGAACTTCTGAAGCACAATCCTGGTTCAGAAGAACCAATGCAGGGGAAGGGAGATGATGGGAGGAAACTAACATTTGTGAGCATTAACATATGCCAAGCACGTGGCCCATGTTATTCCCTGTTATCTCACTTAATCTTCAGAACAACCTTTTGAGGTAGGTTTTATTATCACTGTTTTAAGGAAAAGGAAACTTGGCCCCAGAGATGTTAAGTAACTTGCCCAAAGCCACTGCTATAGTCTGAATGTTTGTGTCTCCCCAAAATTCATATGTCAAAATCCTAACCTCCAAGGTGATGGTATTAGGAGGTGGGGCTTTTGGGAGGTGATTAGGTCATGAAAGTGGAGCCCTCATGATGGGGATTCTTATAAATGAAGCCTCAGAGAGCTAGCTCACCCCTTCTACCATGCAATCACACAGACAGAAGTTGGCCATCTGCAACCTGGAAGAGGGTTCTCACCAGAACCATGCCAGCACCCTGATCTTGGACTTCTAGTCTCTAGAACTGTGAGAAATAAATCTCCATTGTTAATAAGCCACCTGGTCTGCGGTATTTTGTTATAGCAGCCTGAACACAGTGAGCCACACATCTAAGTTAGTGGCAAAGCTTGGATTCAACCCCAGATCTGCTTGACTCCTAAGTCCATTTCTTTTCCATTATCACATAGATGTGAGGGCCAGAGAAGGCGGCCAAAGATGACTGCTGGTTTGGTTTCCTTAAAATAATAGAATTTGTTGGGAGGTATGGGAAAGATATGTCTATATAGATTTCTTTAAACATTATAAACAAGCTCTGCTGATCTCGATCAACATTCCCAGAGATGCTATCAGCCACAAGTAAAGAATCAATTTTTCAATGTAAACCTCTCTGCACTGTTAGAGACACAAGTAAACACACATGTCAGGGGAGAGAGAACATCATCTCCATGACCAAAGGGAACAGGAACCTCTCCATAAAGGCTTTTCTTCTCAACATCGGTATGAGTTAGGATGCTGGTTGATTGTGAGAAGGTTTTAATCTACTATAAAGAATCTAAAGGACAGCATTTGGGGACTGGAACGGTGTTGAGGAAATTCAGATCTCTTCTGGACTAAGAACATGTGGCCAGATGTTGAGCGAGACACCATCCCACAGTGCAGAGTCCCCCTGTGACGCTGGTGTTAGCACACTGTACTGTTAGGGCTGCATTCACTCAGTAGTAGTGGATTTCACATCCAGGGGCTAACGTAGATCCATCTACTTACTTGTATTCTACTTTACATATAAACTTTAAAATCAGTAGTTAAAAACTTCAGTCAATATGACAGGTTGAGTTGACATAAGAAATTACCCCTTCCAATCCAAACACTTCAAAACACTGAACAAAACTATAACAACAAATATTACCACATAAAACATAGATAAAACAGAAATCTCCAGATACCAGAAATAAGGAGGGAAGTCAAAGCAGATCAGTCAGTGGAAGCTGAAGCTAAGGGCCTCAAGGAACCATCCAGACCAGTTAGAGGCCTAAATGGCTGGCAGCTGAGACTTTAATGACATGCATGCAGTGGCGGGAGTCCAGTAATGGCCACCTGATGCCAGGAGCTGTCAGTGAAGCAATTACATAAAAGCTGGAGGTCATAAAGGCCTACTTCATAAGTGAAAGAATTCGAGAGGAACATCACTTGCCAATCTGAGGAAGACCGTAAGAAAGCTTGTCATCTGCTTGGGCAAAGAGTAGTAAATGAGTGACCTAAAAAAAATTGAAATCCAGGCTTACAGCACAAAGCAGGAACAAGGTTTAAATGCATACCTTCAGGTTATACAGGGCCTGTATGCCAAGACATTAACAAAAAGGCTAATTTGGAATGGGTAAAACCCAGAGAGGATCAGCAGGAGCAAATGTGAAATCACTTTATAGTGCTATGCTAGCAATCCTGAGGTACATAGGATTTCTATGGAACACAGCTCCTACTGAAGATGCAAGACACAAGAGAAAATGAATCGTAATTAAAAAATTCAAAAGCAGAAATGACAAAAAATCTAAAACTACAATATGTTTAAAATACTGAAAGACATAAAAAGGACTAGAAATTAAAAGGCAAAGAGATAATATTAATAAAAGGAACAGGTAGATATCAAGTACCAAATAGAAATTCTAGAAATAAAAATATATAGACATTAAATTAAAAAAAAAAAACAATGGATGGGTTGAACAGTAGACCAAATGCAGTTGAAAAAAATTAATAAACTGGAAAATAGAACTAAAAAAACACTCAGAATATAGCTGAGAGATAAAGAGATATATATAGTTGACCCTTGAACAATATGGGTTTGAACCATGAGGGTCCACTTATACGCAGATTTTTTTCAACAGTAAATACTACAGTACTACACGGTCCTCAGTTGGTTGAATCTGGGAGATGTGGAACCACGGACTTGGAGGAACTGCAGATACAAAAGAACTGCATATATGAAGGGCCAACTATAAGTTATAAACAGATTTTCAGTTGCACAGAGGGTCATCACTCCTAACTCGTGCGTTGTTCAAGCGTCAATTGTAGTATGAAAGAGAAATCTTAGACGAAGAAGACATAGAAGATAAAATGAGAAGGTTCAACATTTGCCTAATGGGTATTTCAAAAGGAGAGAACACAGAGTATGAGGGACTCAATATCAGGGTAGGGGCTTTTGTCTCTTATGCTCTTTTCTATATCTCTAGCACCTGGAAGCATTCCTGATACACAATAAGTGCTCAATCTACTTTAAAATAGATTTGTGGAGAAAACAACTGAGAAACCTTTAGATATGAAAACAGAGATGAGTCTTCAGATTAACGAGCACACTGAATTCCAAGTAGGATATATAAAAACAGACTATCCCTGGACACATTATAATGAAAAGGCACAACATGAAAGACAAAAAGATCAGACTGAAAGTCTCCAAGAGAGAAAATAAATTGCCTGCAAAAGAACGGCAGACCGAAAAGAGATTTCCCATAAGGAACAACTGAGATGAAAAGACAGTGGAGTAATAATTTACAAAACGCTGAGGGGAAAATATCGACTTAGAATTCTATACCTTGATAAATTATCTCTCAAGTGGGACATGAATAAAGACAATTTCAAAACAAAACCAAAACTACCCACAAGATTGGAGTATTACAACTCTAGACCTTCAGTGAAAAAATTACTAATATGAAGAAAATGAACACAGAAGTATACAACGGTATGCAAGAGGCAATGTTGAGATAAGAAATTGGTAAAGTTAAATAAATTTTGACTGTAAAAAAGAAAAAAAAAGTGGAAATAACAATGATGACTAATTGCAGGGGTGGGGAGAGGACTATACACAATGTGGGATCAAACCACTAGACCACAATAACCAGGAAGATCGGAAGAGAGGCAGATTAGATTTAAAGCCATCTAAGGCTACTGCATTGTTGACAGGAAATAGAGAAATTGATTAACTTTAGATTAAATGGATGCACATGTTAAAAATTTAAGAATACTAAAAGGTAATACAAATAGAATTTTGTCTTTCAAAACAGTTGACAGAAGTAGGAATATATAAAACTTGATCAATCCAAAGAAAACTATGCAAAGAAGTATAAAAGAAGCAAACAAAAAATGCTAAATAGGAAAAACAAAAACTTAAGATGGCAGAAAGAGGTCAAATGCATATAAATTACAAAGAATGTAAAAGTTTAAACTCAATTATTAAAAAGACACATTTTCAGGTTATAATAAAAATGAAAATGAAGCTACACATAAAAACTGTTCCTAAGATTAACAATTAAGGCAAAATTATAGAGAGAAGTTAATATAAAAGGATATAAAAAGACATACAAAAAGTAATAACCAAGAGGAAGTAGGTATAGCAACATTAATTTCAGGCAAAATAGAATTTATGCCAAAAGCATCAACAGAAATAACAGAGGACAGTACATAACATAATAAATTCACCCCAAAGAAATAACAATCATGAACTTGCACAAACATTGATGGATTACAAGGAGAAATTGACAAATCCACAGAGTGGAAGATTTTAACATTCCTTTCTCAAGAAACTGAAGAGAACTCAGAAAGCAGGCAAAAGAAAATCAGAAAGAACATGAGAAATTTGAAAAACACAGTTAATAAGTTTGACCTGTTAGATTGATATAGAATGCCGCAGCCACCAAGCAGGGAATATATTTTTCTTTTAAACCACACATGCAATATTTGGAAAAATTGTTTATGTAATCGGACACAGAGGATTGCTATTATACAAACCATGCTGTCTTTTCATAATGCAACTAAATTAGAAATCAACAATAATTTAAACAAAGTTAAGAAAAAGTTTTCTTAAAAGTTGAAAATAGAAAATTAAATCCATGGGTTAAAAAGAAAATAAAAGAAATATGAAAATGGGATTGACATATATACACTAATATGTATAAAATAGATAACTAATGAGAGCCTGCTGTATAGCACAGGGAACTCCACTTCACTGTACAGTAGAAACTAACACAACATTGCAAAACAACTATACCCCAATTAAAAAAAAAGTTATAATAGAAAAAAAAAAGTCTAGAGCCAAGTGGTAATGAAAGTACACATATCAAAACTTGTATGATGTGGCTAAAGCAATATGTAGAGCTAACTTTATAGCTTTGAAATGCATTTATTTTTTTGGCCGTGCCACACATCTTGTGGGATCTTAGTTCCCTGACCAGGGATTGAACCCGGGCCATGGCAGTGAAAGTGCCAAGTCCTAACCATTGGCCCACCAGTGAATTCTCTAAACTGCATTTATTGAAAAACAAAAAATAAATGAGCTAGAAGTTAACTCAAGTAGCTAGAAATGGAAAGGAAAAATAATAAAAATAAGAGGAAAAAAAAGAAATGAAAAGCAAAAAGTATAGATAAGAAAGAAGCTGCTTCTATCAAAAGACTAATTAAGTAGACTTCTATATTAATTTTTAAAAAGAGATGGCACAAATAAACAATATTAAGGGGCTTCCCTGGTGGCGCAATGGTTAAGAATCCTCCTGCCAATGCAGGGGACACGGGTTCGAGCCCTGGTCCGGGAAGATCCCACATGCCGCTGAGCAACTAAGCCCGTGCACCACCACTACTGAGCCCGTGTGCTGCAACTACTGAAGGCTGTGCACCTAGAGCCCATGCTCAGCAACAAGAGAAGCCACTGCAATGAGAAATGCACGCACCGCAACAAAGAGTAGCTCGCCCCACTCGCCACAACTAGAGAAAGCCCGCGCACGGCAACGAAGACCCAACACAGCCAAAAATAAAATAAATTAATTAAAACAACAACAAAAAAACAATATTAAGAACTAAAAAGGGAACATATCTTAAAACATAGTCAATATTTATAAAAACCATAAAAGAAAATTATGAATAAATTTATGCTAATAAATTTGAGAACACATGAAATGGATCATCTAAACAAACAAATTATCAAAACTGGATCAAAAAGAAATAGATCAAATCTATCAATAATCATTTATGAAACTCAATTGTCAAAAACTTGACACACATACCCTGACTAAGCAGTTCAGAGGATTTTACAATGAATTTTACCAAACTTCTAAGAAATAGTCTTTATCTCTCACAAACTGCTTAAGAAAAATATACATGAAAGAGAAGAAGTTTCCCAGCTTATTTCATTGAGTTAATATAAACTTGATACCAAACAATATAAGAACAATATTTTTTAAAAAAAGAAAATTACAGACCAATTGTTTCACTTACGAACATTTGCAAAAATCCTAAACAAAATACTAGCAAATGATATCCCATAGAATAAAAGAACATATCTGTATATGTGTGTATATATATATGTGAGTATGACTCAAAGTAATTACATATACTCATATTATCACTTTATAATATTAAGAAAGAAAGTTATATCACCTCATATAATTTACATAAAAACATTAAGGCATTACATAAAATCAATACTCAGTCATGATAAAATGTTTAAGTTATTAAAAAATATTAATAGAGGGAACATCCTTAATTTAATAAAGAATATCTACTGGAACCTTAAGCAAACTTCACGATTAATGGAGAAATTTTAAGAGCACTTGTTAAAGACAGTACGAAGACAAGGATGTTCGCCATCGCTGTTACTATTAAATACTGTACTGAGGGTCTACCCAATGCAATAAGATAAGAAAAAGATATGGTCATAAGGAATTAAAAAGAAAAGATAAATATTATTTTGTGATTGCCTACCTAGAGAATTCAAGAATATCTACATACAGACTCTTAGAACTAATAAGAGAAATCAGCTGGGATGCTTGATACAAGATCAAAATTCAAAAATCAGGAACGTTTCTATGGGCCAGCAAATAACCAATTTGAAATTATAATAAGAAAAAAAGATACTTATAATATCAACAAAACCTATACAAAATAAATATAGCAAGAGCTGTGTAAAACAGTTATGTGGGAAATCACCAGTCATCTTTAACCTGAATAAAAGGAAAAGATGGGAAGACCTGATATTGTAAAGGTGTCAGTTCTCTGGAATATAAATTGAATGAAATCAATAAAAATACCAACATGATTTTTTGCCTGTGTGCAACTAGACAAACTAACATTTATATGAACCAGTAAAATCCAAGAAAGCCAAGAAATTCTGAAAAAATATAAAAGTAATTGTAATAGCTAACAATTATTGTGTGCTTCCTTTTATGGCAGGCACTATTCTGACATTCTGCATACATTATCCTTAAAGTGGATACTATTATCTATTTTATAGACAAGGAGACTGAGAGAAATTAGGAAACTTGCCCAAGGTTACTTGGTATTCTTAGGAGTAGCAACAGACGAAAGAAGACAATTATGTAATATGTTCCAAATACTGAAGGAAAATAATTATGAGTCCAGAATTCCACACTCACTCAAACTCTCATTTGTAAGAGCAAAATAAAGACATTTTCAGCAATATAAATATTTTAAAGTTTACCAAAGGCCTTCCTTCTATGAAAGAACTTCTAAATTTCCATTGATATGAACTCAGAAGGAAGGAGTGGGGTATCAGAAGTAGCAGCCTCCAAAATGCATTGGATAAATAAAACAAAACAAGGTAAAGTAGGTGAGAAAGGTGGAACCAAGTAAATAGGAGGTATATAATGTTATTAGTTATTCAAAGTACAGGCCATAAAGTCCTATGCATATGCTAGAAGTAGGCCACTAAGTTGGCCCTGTCTTCCTTTTGGCCAAATAGGAAATGGGAAACATCAATTAAAGGATTCACAGCACCCACAAGACAAAACAGACAAGTTGTTCACAAGAACTATTCCTGGCACTGAGACCACAAAGACATTTCTCATATGGTCAAACAGATACAAGATCTGGGATTTTGTTCCAAGTGTGATAATGTGGGAAAGAGATCCTTGACTCTTACAATTTTTTTTCAACAAGAAGGTGATTTAGAAGCATCAGCCTTTCAGAAAACTTTTCCTTGAAGAATAAAAGAGATAAAGCCTCCTACTTAAGGTGTGTTATTTGAATGACCAAGTGTTTTAGAAAAGTCCATCTTTAGGTATATTCCAGGAAGAGGATGGATAAGGTGACGTCTAGGGACCTGGGTGCCTGTGAAGATACATGGTGGTACAGGATGTGGGCTGCTTCCCCAGAGCTATCCCCAGAACATCTCCATCTCTGGTTCATCTTGCCAATGCATGGGATCACCCACATAGCCAGGCTTCCAAAAAATAGTTTATTATTGTGTTTTCACAGTAATCAACATTGAGAAGCAATACACTTTTCTCTTCCTTTCCTGTTCCATGGTAAATCCTTGACCTACCTATCCTGACATTCCATATAACACATAGATAAGATAAATGGGAGCCTGGCAGCTTTCCCTGGGCCTTCCTACCCATCTCACTCCCCTGACAATGCCAAGAAAAATGAACACCCATACTGGTAGGGCTCCGAAGACGTAATTTGCTGGTCTTTAAAAATCCTGCCTTTTACCAGGACTGTTCCAGAATCCCATGGGGTTCCTGGAATTCCAGGCTGTCCAGGAAGCGTCTGAGGAATTCTGGATTATTTCTCCTGGGTATAGCTGGCTCCCAAGGGAAGGTGAGCTACCTCTGGCTAAGTCTGGAGCAATTCCCAAGGACTTCCAAAGAGAAGTGACAGTGGGAGATGGAAGAAATGGGAGATAGAGGTATTTTACAATTAATCAAAATATCAGTACTTACTGAACCACAAATTACTTTCCCTTCCTTTTCTATTTTTTCTTATAATTAAAATAACAATAATAATACATGTTGGACTTCCCTGGTGGCACAGTGGTTAAGAATCTGCCTGCGAATGCAGGGGCCACGGGTTCAAGCCCTGGTTTGGGAAGATCCCACATGCCGCGGAGCAACTAAGCCCGTGTGCCACAACTATTAAGCTTGTGCTCTAGAGCCCATGAGCCACAACTACTGAGCCCACATGCCACAACTACTGAAGCCCGCGCGCCTAGAGCCCGTGCTCCCAACAAGAGAAGCCACCGCAATGAGAAACCCACGCACCGCAACAAAGAGTAGCCCCCGCTCGCCGCACTAGAGAAAGCCCGTGCACAGCAACCAAGACCCAACGCAGCCATAAATTAATTAATTAATTAATTAATTAAATTTAAAAAAAATAATAATAATACATGTGCATGGAGATGGTAGACAGCAGTGATTGATATGAATAGACTTTGGCCACTGACCTGATTTCAAGATTTGATTCTAGCACATAGTAGCTATGCAACCCTCTGATTCTAGTTTCTGAATCTTATATCATGAGAATAATATTAGTACTTACCTCAAAGAGTTTTAAAATGAAATACTATATGTATGTGCTTTATACTCAATAAATGTTAGCTATTACTAATGTAAAAACGTTGAGAAATACAGGCAAGCACAAAGAAAATCAAAAGTACCTGTAATCCCACCATCCATTTTCATGCATGCAATTCCAGTATTTTGGGGGTGTATTTTCAAAGAGTGAGATACAATGCTTTCTATTTCATAATCTGCTTTTAAATTTTAACAAAATAGGGCTTCCCTGGTGGCGCAGTGGTTGAGAGTCCAGCTGCCGATGTAGGGGACACGGGTTTGTGCCCCGGTCCGGGAAGATCCCACATGCTGCGGAGCGGCTGGGCCCGTGAGCCATGGCCGCTGAGCCTGCGCGTCCGGAGCCTGTGCTCCGCAACGGGAGAGGCCACAACAGTGAGAGGCCCATGTACCGCAAAAAAAAAAAAAAAAATTAACAAAATACCCTAAGCATGTCTATATAATTTGGTATCCTTGTACAACATGATTTTAAAAGGCCACATCATATTCCTTTAGGTTATTTTACTTCTTAAAACAAATAAGAAGTAAAAATAACCCCTTCCCTCCTTTCTCCTCTGCAGGTTCCACTGTTCGTCTGTTTCCAACTCATCTGACCCATCAGATGATAGCTGGCTGCTTTCTATTGGCTAACTGGGGATGCAGCCTTCATCTCACCATCCAGACCACCTGCTCCATCAGCCAGCCTTCATTACATCCCCAGAATCCAGAGCAGCCATTTGGGGCTGCACAGCAAACCCTCGTGCATGATGGCAAACCACCAAGTTTAACAAGATTCCATGAGGTGGTACAAAAGCTGAACACGGCAGAAAGGCAATTTCTTTGCAAATAGTATAAGGCTGACTTCTGGGACATTAAATACACTATTAAAAATTCTCAGGAAGAGGAAGAGACTGAAGATTTTTATCTGAGTGCATTGTTTTTCTAAGCACCAGGGCCAAACAAGTTCAAAACTTTTAAGGGCTTTCTTTTTGAATGGAAGTCACAACACTTTCTTACTAATGACATTTTGAAACCACAGTAAAACCTTACTAATTCATAGTAATGGGGAACTACCACACTCAATCAGCAGAGAAAAATGAATTATATCCTTTTTAAAATAAAGAAGTTTCTTTCCAATGAAATTCATTTTTTTAAAAAATCTTTATTTCTGAATAGTTCAACACCTTGACCTGTTTTGACGGGTTGTTCTGAAGCTGATCTAAGACATATGTTACAACCACATTTATTGTTTATATAGAAACAGGAATGGCTTATGTTCTTGAGAAGGGCATTCTCCCTAAAAACAATAAAAGTTCAACACTCCCCACAATCCTGTTCATACAGCTCACTCCTTAGGAAAGCTTTTTCTTCCTTGGTCACGTGGAAGCAAACCCCAGTTCAGGCTGCCCCCGGCTGCTCCAGTTCTGAGTGAGTGGGCAGAAGTTTGTAATATCAACCCAGATCAACCCCTTAAAAGAAAAAATCCAAAAACCTCCAGATTCCAGGCTTGACCAGACCCATCTGAGAATTAACAAGCTCCTTCTCAGCACCCAGAGAACTAAGGCTGTCATGGAAACACTGATTCAACCCTAATGAGAACAGACATAAAAACCACACAAGTGAACTAAACATTCCTCTACCCAAATGGAGTCAAGTTGAAGCAACAGCCTCAGGATTAAAATAAGTGAGGCTGTTTTTTTCTTTGCGATCCTGCTCAGTTTTGCCTCTTCCATTGCCTTGTTTTCACAACTCCTGTTTATGAGAAGGTGGGAGGGAGAGGGATGGAGAGGAGGGCTAGTAGGAGGGAAGAGAAATGCAGGGTGAGTAGCCAGGCTGGGGAATGCCAACAAACACTGCGGTTTTTGTCAGGCAAATGAAAACTTCTAGCCTGGGGGAGGCTGCAATAATCTGTTTGGGGTAGTCCGAAAATAAGATACAGTGAACTCTCATCTCCCACTAAAACAGTTAAGTATGGAATGAAGTCTTTACTTTCCAAAGATCAGGTTCTGCACAGTATTTTTAGCAAGCACTCTTTTTCTCTATTTTTTTCTTTATTATTTTTTCCTGTTTCTTTCAGAATTAGAAAGGCTAATTAAATGACGTATCATTATTATTGGAAGAAAGCACAGTCAGAGAGGTTGAAAAAAAAAAAGATGTCCAACAGAAATAGTAAAATCCCAAGGAGGAATATATTTTCATTTCCCCTTGGACACACAAGGCATGATTTGTGCGGCCAGGGGATCGAACATCAACTCCTACTTAAAGTCCTTCCTGCAGGAAATCTTTGGACAAGTGTGAAGACCCCTGTGGCTATGGCTCCCTGGCCTGGGTCATCGCCTTCTAGGGCTGGAGGGGGCACCAGGCTGGAGATATCAGCCAGTGGGACAGGAGCCTCCCGGAGAAAGGTCGGGGGGGGGGACGGGGGTGGAGAAGGTAGCAGCATGAGTAACAGGAGCCAGGAAAACACAAGGAAAGTGAGAGTCCTGGGGGTGGGGGGATGCTGAGCCTCCCGGGGGAGGGATGGAGGACCGGGGCTGGTGACCCTGGGCCGGGAGGCCAGGGCCGCACGGGCTGTAACGAGTCCCCGCCCCCCACCCCCCCTTGGAGCTGAGTCTAGATTCTTTTCTTTCCTGCTTGAGTTTTCTTTCTCTTGAGAGCGGGACCCAGGTCACAGCAGCAGCCCCAGAGCTGTGGTGTAGACGGGAAGCCGGGTGGGGCTCACCCCGTGCGGGCCCTGCCCTCTGGGGGCTGCGAGGGCGGCGAGGGGGAGAAGGGGCACCGCGCGGGGCACCCAGCCTGCCCGGGAGATGCCTGCGTCCCGCGACGTCGGCTGCGGCCCCCCTTCTCAAACTTTCCCAGCAAACCGGGGGTAACCCACCCCGGAGAGGGGGCTCCCCATGCCTCCCCGTCTGTCCCCTGGGGGCGGTCACTCACGGGCAGCGCGGCTGGGGCTCCGACTCTGGCCGCCGCCATCCACCCGGGGAGGAGAAGCTGTAGGACGAGGAGGGGGAGGATATGGGGAGGAGAGGGAGGGCCCGGAGCGCGAGACTGGAGGGGCGGGGAGGGCGTGGCCACTCCGCAGAGGCTCTGCCGCCCCTGCCCCACCCCACCCCCTGCTTCGTCCCCGCTTCTCTCCGCACTCCTCCCCGCCCTGGATCCCCCAAAGTTTTTCTGGTGTCTGATTCTCCATTCTCTTCTCTCCTCGTCTTCCTTTGGAGTCTCCAGCCCCCAAGTGGGGGGAGAGGGTGCTCCCTGCAGCAGAAGTGGGGCGGGGTGGGGGCAGGTATAGGAGTTACGTTTAGATGCCCCTGGAAGCAGATGGCTGGGGCCTTTGGCAGGTCTGAAACCACCCTCCCCCTCTAGGACCTTGTCTTTTCTGGGTGGTGGGGTGATGGGGGGGGGGCGGGGGGGGCGGCGGGAGGTTGAGGCGACTTGGGGTCGTGTTGCCACGTTGCTTCATTGAGCTTTTGGGCTTGGCTTTCTCTTGTGATTAGAACTGAAGAATTTTTTTTTGCCTTTTTAAAAAATTGAAGTACAGTATAGCTGATTTACAATCTTATATTAGTTTCAGGTGTACAGCATAGTGATTCAGTATTTTTACAGATTATACCCCATTAAAAGTTATTACAAGGGCTTCCGTGGTGACGCAGTGGTTGAGAGTCGGCCTGCCGATGCAGGGGACACGGGTTCGTGCCCCGGTCCGGGAAGATCCCACATGCCGCGGAGCGGCTGGGCCCGTGAGCCATGGCCGCTGAGCCTGCACATCCAGAGCCTGTGCTCCGCAACGGGAGAGGCCACAACAGTGGGAGGCTCGCGTGCCGGGGGAAAAAAAAAAGTTATTACAAGATAATGGCTATAAGTCCCTGTGCCATACAGTATAACCTTGTTGCTTATCTATTTTTTACATAGTAGTTTGTATCTCTTAATTCCACACCTTTAATTTTCCCCTCCCCTCTGGTAACCGCTAGTTTGTTTTCATGAGTCTGTTTCTGTTTTGCTACATACATTCGTTTGCATTATTTTTTAGATTCCACATATAAGTGATATCATACAGTATTTGTCTTTCTCTCTGCCTTATTTCACTAAACATAATATTCTGTAGGTCCATCCACGTTGCTGCAAATGGCAGAATTTCATTCTATTTTATGGATGAGTAATATTCCATTGTGTGTATATACACACACACACACCCCATATCTCCTTTATCCATTCGTCTGTTGATGGACACTTGGGTTGCTTCTATATCTTGGCTAAGAATTATTTTTGAAGCCTCTGTTGAGTGCCTCCTCTTTTCCTCTAAGGTGAGACCAGCCCTGGTCACAGGGTAAGATGAAAGGTAAAGATGGAACCCCACCTTCCAGGGCCCATCAGTACTCAAGAGGAGGAGGACAGGGATAGCCTAGTGAAGGGCCAGGCTGTGTGGATGGGGCAGGAGGCCGCCTGCAGAATGTAGAAGAGAAGGGGAGCTGTCATCTGAGGAGAGGTTAGAGGGTGACATCTAGTCCCTAATCCATCACTTGCTAGCAGGTAACTCTGGGCAAGTCGCTTGACATCTGAGCCTCTTCCGCAAGCAGGGCTGCCTCACTGGGAGTCAGAATGAAAGGAGAAGATTCACTGGAGGGATATCCAACCCCAGGATGGGAGGCTTGAGTAGAGTCTGAACAGACTCAGAGGAGAGAAAAGAGGGTATTCCAGGCCCTGGCACACAGAGCTTTGGAGGCTGGCAAGACTGGAAGGCTTAAGAGAGGTGGGAAATGTTTGGGTGAGAAGGTGGAACTAGACATAAAGCAGGAAATGGGAAATCCATGAAAGTTTTTAAGCAAAAGAATATTTTGATGCAAGTGGTATCCTATTCACTTTTGTATTCCCAGAGCCTGGCATACAGTTGGCACTCAGTAAATCTCTGCGGACAGCCTGGCCTCAATAGCTACGCCACCACATCTGTTCATGGCCAGCTGTGACCTCATTTTACTCCAGTTCCTGTCCCTTTCCTTGCTCTACAGTAAGGAGACCCTCAGACTATATCATTCTCCTTTTCATTAACAAGTTTCCCTTTTCGGACAGCCTCTTCACAGAAACCATTTAGAATTTCCACACTGTTTAACAAGGGGTCCCCAAGTTGTCTGTAAATATGATCTAGTAGATTAACCTGGAACCTCAAAACTCAAAGTCAGCTGAAGCTGTCAGGATCAATTAATATAAATTCAAACCAGCTTTCAGAAACGCCCAATTTGAAAGGGGACTTGGTTGGAAAGTGAGGATTTCAGATCTAGGATAAGCTCAGCCCTAAACGCTTGATAAGAACATTCCTCTCTAAAAACTTTACAACAGTAAGTCTCTATTTATATTGCAACATTCATTCAAAATAAAGACTTGTGGAAAACCATATTCAAAACAACATTAATCAGTGATAGCTTCAACTACAGTGAAAATGAAACAGGAAAAAAAAATCACCATTTTAAGTACATGATGCATTCTGGCCCGATTTTTTTTTTTCCTTTTTTGGCCTTACCGCACGGCATGTGGGATCTTAGTTCCAGGGATCGAACCCGCATTCCCTGCATTGGAAAGGCGGAATCTTAACCACTGGACCGCCAGGGAAGTCCTTGGCCTGATGTTTTTAAACAACTTTATCCATGAGGAAACTTGAATATTCTTTCAAAGGAAATTTCCAGAGATAAATAAAACACCTACATCTTCACTGAGAATGCCAGCTGAAATCAATGATACTTAGGAGGATGACCACTTATTTCAGAATGGCCCGAGATTCCAAAAAGCACATAAAAAGATGCTCAACATCACTAATTATTAGAGAAATGAAAATCAAAACTACAATGAGGTATCACCTCACACCGGTTAGAAAGGCCATCATCAAAACATCTACAAACAATAAATGCTGGAGAAGGTGTGGAGAAAAGGAACCCTCCTACACTGTTGGTGGGAATGTAAACTGGTACAGCGACTATGGAGAACAGTATGGAGGTTCCTTAAAAAACTAAAAATAGAATTACCATATGACCCAGCAATCCCACTCCTAGGCATATACCCGAAGAAAACCGTAATTCAAAAATATAAATGCACCCCAGTGTTCATTGCAGCACTATTTACAATAGCCAGGACATGGAAGCAACCTAAATGTCCATCAACAGAGGAATGGATAAAGATGTTGTACATATGCACAATGGAATATTACACAGACATAAAAAGAACAAAATAATGCCATTTGCAGCAACATGGTTGGACCTAGAGATTGTCATACTGAGTGAAGAAAGACACAGAAAGACAAATATGATATTGCTTATATGTGGAATCTTAAAAAAAAGGGGGTGGTACAAAATGAACTTATTTACAAAACAGAAGTAGAGTCATGGATGTAGAAAACAAACGTATGGTTACCAGGTGATAAGCAGGGGGAGAGATAAATTGGGAGATTGGGACTGACATATACATGCTACTATATAGATATAAAATAGATAACTAATAAGAACCTGCTGTATAGCACAGGGCACTTTACTCAATACTCTATGATGGCCTATATGGGAAAAGAATCTTAAAAAAAAAAAGAGTGGGGCTTCTCTGGTGGAGCAGTGGTTGAGAGTCCACCTGCCGATGCAGGGGACACGGGTTCGTGCCCCGGTCTGGGAAGATCCCACGTGCCGCGGAGTGGTTAGGCCCGTGAGCCATGGCCGCTGAGCCTGCACGTCTGGAGCCTGTGCTCCGCAACGGGAGAGGCCACAACAGTGAGAGGTCCGCGTACGGAAAAAAAAAAAACAGTGGGTATATGTATAACTGATTTACTTTGCTGTACAACTGAAACTAACACAACATTGTAAATCAACTATACTCCAATTAAAAAAAAAAAAAAAAAAGCAATGGCCGGAGATTGGCTATCCTTTGTCCTAGAGATGGGACACTCTTAGGTGTGGCTTAAGCTACAGTTGTACAGTCCCTTGGCCTGCTTCCTAGAGTGTATCCAATTAGCAGTAAGTGAACACCTACTATGTACAAGACATTCTGCTAGGCACTGTGGGGGAGTAAATACAAGGCCATGGTTCCTGCCACACAGCACCTGGAAGTTGTTCAGGGAGACGGCATATGTGAAAATGACTGTGAGGTGTGTTGACAATTTAACGTAACAGAAGAGATGCCCTAAGGAAATACGGGAAAGCTGGAGAAAGGGAGAATATTCTTCAGCATCTAAGCGAGATATTAAGTGACATTTTTTTTCTTAGTTAACTGAACTGTGTTGTTTCTATTCTTGTACCTATGGGGTGTCACCATTGAGCTATCCCACTGGTGTTTAGGGAGCAGTGGGGCTATTTAGGGAGCAGAGATCATTACAAATAATACAAAGGTTCTAAGTGGGGTAGGTGCCTTTTGAGGCTCCTACACCCACAAGCCAGACAATAGTCTCTAGCATAGCATGTTTCCACCCAGGAGTCAATTCTTCTGATCCTCCCTTTCCCAAACCAGTTATTCTAATCCTGCTCTATAACCTTTCCTTTCAAAGAGGTAGAAGAACTGTAATGGGTTTTCCTGCTCTAATTCTCTGATTGCCAGTTAATTTCCCGATTTGGAGCTAATTTACCAAACAGCTTAAAAATGTAAGGCACAGGCAAAGCTTACTGACAAGCTTTCCATTTATCATCATGGTATCTGAGGACTGGCCCTTAGCCAAGAACACAGCTTCCTCTTCTTTCCAAGAACAGACCACTCCTTGTCAGTGTGGCTCTGCCAGATGGTTTCTTAGCCATCATCAACCAAGGTGCTATCTTCATATGTGAAAGTTATAGAGGAGTTTGAAGCCTTTTAAGAGCTGGGAACAACTGCCAAGGTCAACGCTGCATAGAACAAAACTGCACATTTTTCTGTCTGAGGATTTTTATTACGAAGAAAGCTTTAATTCATGGTCATTTGGAGAGAGCTTTTTGCTCCAAATTTTTGGTGGCTTTCTTAGCTAACTTGTTCCTTACTTTATTTTTTTCTCACATTTTTGTTTGGAAATAGTGCAGCCAAGTTTTTGTTTTGTTTTTAGTGGACAATGAACTTGGAAAGTTGTCATGTTGTTAAAAAGTATCTGTTAGTATAACTGATACAGTTTCTTACCAAAAGCAGTGGAGAATCCAGTTTTATCAATTTGGAAGTGAGCAGTTCTGCTTATAACAGCATAATGGGGGGTGGTGTTTAAAAATGACATAACAAGACACGTGCTATTTATCACAGTTTCTCAAGCTGTGCCTGGAGCATCTTATCGCTTGACCCAGGCCTGCTGCAGAACAGAACGTGAACAAGCGCCCCCTGGAGTTGTCCAGCCAGCAAACCTACCTCCCCACCCCATCGCATCTCATTAAAGAGCCCTTTTTCTTTATTTGGAATTTCTTATAACATAATCCTAACTTTGATTAAAAACATATATATGCATGAAAAAGAACAGGAATAAACAAAAATATTAATAGCTGAATCTCTACAAAAAAAGATGTGTGCTCTTCACACTTTTCCTCATTTTCCAAATTTTCAACAAGAAGCATGCAGTATGTAATGAAGAAAGTTGGAAATGTCGTTTCAGTAAGTTCTGAGAATTCTGTCTTCTCCAGGAAGCAATGAATGACTAATTAAAAGTCCTTTTCTTTTTCTTTTTATTTTTTTCCTTTGCTTCTACGTGGACTTCAGCCAATTGAGTTCCTACTCTGTGCCTAGACTGAGAATTATCTCTCATTTTTCACTTTCCATGCTTTAAGAGGCCTAGACAGAGTAGATGATTCTTTGAGAGGGCACTGCAATGGCACGTAGAGGCAAAGGACACCCACTAGAAAGGCTCGTGCAATGAGACAGAGTTATTTTAAGAGCACGACACACTTGATGCCTGGGATGGTGAGGCAGGGAGATCCCAAGACAGCAGCAGTGCTGCTGGCCTAGAGACCAAGCAGGATAGCCTGGAGCAGATCGAAGGACTCTAGGAGAGACTTCTTTTTTTTTTCTCTTTGGCCACACCACACGGCTTGTGGGATCTTAGTTCCCCGACCAGGGATTGAACCCAGGGCCCCGGCATTGAGAGCACTGAGTCCTAACCACTGTGCCACCAGGGAACCCCTGTAATAAGTATTTTTAGAACAGCCTGACTCAAAATGAGTTTGTAACTTTGGTAAAAATACAGACATTTAATAAAAGATGTTACAGCCTCTATGTATTATTTCTCACTTGCTGCCTTGTCTGAGATGAGCCCAGGGCAGGATGGATGACATATGGCAGTTTGTAATTATG
Organism: Monodon monoceros; assembly: GCF_005190385.1. Lineage (NCBI taxonomy): Eukaryota > Metazoa > Chordata > Mammalia > Artiodactyla > Monodontidae > Monodon > Monodon monoceros. The sequence goes on from NW_021703775.1 coordinate 48,768,127, forward strand.
CATTTTCACGATCACTTTGTTGCAGACTATAAGCTCTCAAGGGCAGCCAGCGTGCCTGTTTTGCTTATCGCAGTTTCATCAGCACTGAGCACTCAGCGGGCACTCAACACATACTTGTTGAGTGAATGATGAAATGGGTGAGGCAGATTTAGAAGTCAGCGCTCACCATCTTTACAAAAGTATACGTAACTGAAGTGTTTACAGGGGAAACGATCCAATGTCTGGGACCTGCTTTAAAATACTCCAGGAAAAGAAGAACTGTGGGGAAAAAAATGAAACAAGATTAACAAAATGTTCATAAGAATTGATGAGGACATATGGGCTCATACTAGTCTCTAGTTTTGTGTAGGCTAAAGAAAATTCCCTTAAGAAAAGAGAAATAACAATGAAGGTTGCACAGAAAGAGGATTATAAGGAAGGGGCAGCATCATGGCATAAATTTATTAAATTCAGAATTTGGTAGTTGGGAAGGTTTGTGTAACAGGGAACACATAAATAAAAATAAGGGTCAGGCAGAGAAAACCATAATTCAAAAAGACGCATGCACCCCAAGTTCACTGCAGCACTATTTACAATAGCCAGGTCATGGAAGCAACCTAAATGCCCATCGACAGACGAATGGATAAAGAAGCTGTGGTACATATATACAATGGAATATTACTCAGCCATAAAAAGGAACGAAATTGGGTCATTTATCAAGACATGGATGGATCTAGAGACTGTCATACAGAGTAAGTCAGAAAAACAAATATCATATATTAATGCATATATGTGGAACCTAGAAAAATGGTACAGATGAACCGGTTTGCAGGGCAGAAATAGAGACACAGATGTAGAGAACAAACGTATGGACACCAAGGGGGGAAAGTTGCCAGGGGCGGGTGGTGGTGGGATGAATTGGGAGATTGGGATTGACACATATACACTGATGTGTATAAAATGGATGACTAATAAGAACCTGCTGTATAAAAAAATAACTAAAATTCAAGAAAATAAAAAAGTTAAGTGTCAGAGAAAAAGAAAATCATGTCAAAAGCAAACCTTGTACCCGGGCCATTAGCCCAAGAAGCTAAATAAATGCTGAAAGAAGGGGTAGGGATACGTAATGAAGACATGGGAAGGGAAAGTTGAATGAAGTATAGGAGTTACTGAGCACTTTAATATTTTATCCTCCAAATATATACCAACAGTGCCTGTAGGAATAGAACTGAATGCCCCTGACGTAAAAGGCTCACACCACAGCAGTGAATAACCCATGCTCTGGAATCAGGCTAGCCTGGATCTGAGTCCCGGCCCTACACGTACTAGCTGTGTGACTGTGGGCAAACTGCTGAGTCTCTCTAAGCCGTAGTTTTCTGTCTATACAATGGGGACAGTAATAGCACCAATGAGATACAATTATTGGAGGTTCCAATGAAGTAAGTCCTGTCAAGTCTTACCCATGCCTGACTTAAGTAAATGGCTAACAAATGGTGGTCACTATATGCCTTGGCAAGGGATTCTACCAAGAGAGTGAAGATCTTAGCAGTTAAGTTAAAAGGGGACAATTTTGTCAGGAAACGAACTGCACCCTCTACAGTCCTGCCCTGTCCCTCAGGGAACCCTAGGAAACCTCCCAGAGGCACTGACCCTTACAGAGTGGCCGAGCAGTCCACAAGTACAGCCTGCAGGTCTGTGGGACCAGCCACCAAGCAGGGTGATAAGGGTGCCTGGTCTGGGAGCTCTGGCAGCTCATGGCTGGTAGGAGATACAAGTCCCAGCCACCAAAGGCAAGAGGGACGCAACCCAAGGTTCACATTTTCTCTGTAAATGTGAAAACAGGACAGGTCCACGTCTCAGGAGAAGTGAACTTAGAAAAACAGGCCCACGTCTCAGGAAAAGTGAAACTCTTCCTGACCCAGAGGTCTGAGGAGTTTCAGAAAGGCAGAGGGAGAGTACACTGAGTGCTTGGAGGAGAACGAGGAGAAAGCGAGCGACGGTCAGCGTACATGTCTCATTTGTACACGCTACAGCCAAATCGCGCCCAGTGGGCAATGAGGGGCCACTGTGAAGGCCTTCTTCCCAACAGGGAAACAGCTCTGCAGAGATATGTTTCAGAAAGAGTCTGGTAAAAGGGGCGGGAGGTCTGGAGAACAGGAAGACGAGTCATCCAGACCGTAGGGAGCCAGGACTTGATTTAAGGTATCGAATAAGGAGAGGTTAGAATGGAGAGATATGCAAAGACAGGAAGATTCAGTAGGACAAGATAAGCAAATGAGATGTGCCAGGCGAGGAGCAATCCAAGGTGATTCCCAGGTGTTCAGCTAAGTCACAACCAGGTGGAAGCTAGCTCGACCCTCCCTCTCAGCCAGGTTTGTTCAGGTCAAAATCCTTGGCTTCACCTTTGACTCCTCTTTCTCTCACACTCCACATTCCGCCCAGTCAACGTTCATTCAACAAATAAATGCTCACTGAATGCCAGGCAGTGTTCCAGGTACAGGGGAAGACAGCAGTGAACAAACTAGACCAAAACCCTGCCTTCGTGGAGCTGTATCTTCTAGAAGAAACAGGCAATAAATTGCCTGGAAACAGGCAATAAATAAGATAAGTAAGAAAAGCATATGGTATGTTAGATTCTGATAAGTATTGGGTTGGCCAAAAAGTTCGTTCGGGCCTTTCCATAAGATGTTATGGAAAGACCCAAATGAACTTTTTGGCCAAACCAATATTAGGAGTAAAACAAGGCAGAGAAGAGTAATAGAAGTGTACGGGGGAAAGAGTTGCAATTTCAGCAATTCCTATCCACTCCCTTCAAAATAAATCCAGAAATAGACTTCACACAACTTCCACTACCACCAGCACGGTCCAGGCTACCATCATCTCTCAACAGCCTCCTGCTACTGCAGTAGCTTCCCAACTTGTCTGTCTGCTTCCGCCGTTGCTCCCCTACAATCTATTCTCAGCATAGCAGCCCACAATTCCACTAAAACATAAGCCAGATGAGGTCACTCCTTCATCCCAAACTCTCCAAAGGAGGAGCAGAAATGGACCAGAAATTCCAAATGCAGCATTACAGAACACTGAAGGTCTAGCAGGAGCGGGAAACTCTAGGTTTACGGTGGAGCTAATCAGCACGGTGCTTGGGGACTTAGGTGCAGCTGCAGTGAAAACAGCTGGTTCAGTTGATGGAGAATTAAAATGAGCAGGTCACAGAAAACGGAAAGGGCAAAGGGGCTAGGGACTCAAAGGGCCGGGAGGATGGGACTGAGCTGACTGGCCCAGAGATCCCTGAGACAGGATTCAAACACTTTCATACTATGGGGACTGGGCACAACCACCAGAGTCTGCCTCTACAGTGGCCCAGAGGCCAAGGAGTTGGCCTTTATGTTGAGCACGGAGGGAAGCTGGTGATGAGCTCTCAGGTGAAACAGAATAAAGCATTTTTGGAGGGTGACTAGCAACTGCCTAGAGAAGAGGCTCAGAGGAGATGAAGCTGCAGGCAGGGAGGTGAGGAAGAAGGCGTTTCAGGTCTGCGGACCTAGCCTGGGGACTTGGACCTGGAGTGAAATGGGCATGTGCAGGAAACTCAGAAGAAAGGAGCAACATATTTAGAGACTTGGGGATGGAGGTGCTGGGAAAAATTTCACCCGTGAAATATACACTGAAATGACACAATGTTTATGAAAGAAACCAAGAGGAGCCTGAAAGGGCTCAGGGTCCTTGCTTGAAGCATGGTTACAAGTACCTTGGGAGGTACTCAAAGCCTTAATAAAGGATTAACTGTACAATTATTCCAACTTGGGGGATTAGAAAGATTATATCAAAATCAATTGGGATTTGGTAATTTTGTGAGGCTTACTTTAGTAAGTTTTAGTTTCCTTCATCAGATTTTCATAGAGAGACTGAAAGTTTGATATAAGTACGAATTTATTGACATCAATTTCCTTAAGCTATTATTCCAACACAGAGAGGGTACTGAAGAGCTGAAGACAATGATAATAAACCCACAAGATCTGAATTTTTCAAGGCCCACTCCCTCCAGAACAGACAGAGAGAGCAGGAGAGAGGGAGGGACAGAGAGAGAGAATGAACAAGTCTTCAAAAAGAATTGGAAACTGCTTTCAATTACAGTAAGAATTAATGACAGTTTGACAATTTAAGCATTTTATCCAGAAACACATACCTATTCCACAGATACCAAATTGATTACCATATCACTGAGTTTGAAAATATACAAAATATTTGTTGTTCTTACATACTGAAATTAAAGCCTAATTTTTAAAAGTGCACAGTAAAAACAGCATAAGGAAACCTACAATATCCATGGTATGTGTACTGTTTTCCGTTTTACTGTCAACATCAAATTCTGGATTTACCTTACTGGTTACAAATATATTTTAAATACTTCAAGGCCATTTACAACACTGACTACTTTACTAGGTCCAACAACACTCCAGCTTCCTGAAGGCGGCCAGCCCTGGACGTGGAGTCTCGGCCCCGCAGCTCCGCGCAGCAGTAGCAGCTCTGCAAAGAAGTCACCAACCAGCTCTCTGTAAACTATCGACTCTTGTTCTTTTTAGAATTCCCCTGTGCAAAGAAAAATGTCAACAATAAGAACGCCAACCTCTAGAAAAATCATTCACGCAATTTAGACACCAAGCTGTCTGGAAGCCATATTTCACTGTGGAAAACTTTAGTTTCCAAGAGGGAGAACAGCTGATAACCTTGCATCGCTAACTTTTGAACAGGAATCACAGAGCGGTTTGTTACTTTTAACTCTCCCCACTTTCTCCGTCCATGAACCTTATTCCCCTGGGGTCTGAGGACAGGCAATAAAGAAAGAAAAGAAAGCTATCTTGGATTTATCAAACCTCAAATATTCATTTTGTTCCAAAGACAATGTAGTTTATGATTTCATAAAGCTGATAAAAACTTTTAGCCTGAACATGTTCCTTTGCTGTTGAAATAAACACCTTTTAAAGGGTCTTAATAGGTACTAATTTTGAACATGTGCCAACTAACACCCCAATGGTAATGATTACTGTCAAGGGGAAGATCAGATACCAGTTGAGAACAAGTTAGAGAGAAGATGTCTTAACTTATTCCCAATTCCCTCACATACGGAGATTTGGACTTTCCAGTTTTATGTAACTTTTCTTCTTTCTGGAGAGGTTAAAATTCCTACATTTAACTATTACATATAAATACTTTTTTTCATTAAGTAGGAAATGATTGCAGAACACAAACATTAAGAGCAAGATCATAGCAAACAAATGGTTTCAGGACGTTTACTTGGTATCCAATGGAGGCCATGTCAACTCAGCCATAAGATGATGCCATAGCAATTTAAATGACTAATAAATGGGGGAGGTGTGCAAAATATAGGAACCACAGAATGATCAAAGAAAGGTTAAGAACAGAAACTACAAAGTGAAGAAGGATCTCTAACTCGGTGTTTTATTAATGACAGATATTCTAAGGACTAGATTAAAAAGTTCTAAGAGGGCTTAAAACTTCCCTCACTTCTAAAGTGGCTGCAATACAATTACCTTTGGGACAATGAGCTTTGCTATACCCCACAATAACCCTTCTCAATTCAGAACCAAATGCCTTCTGCAGCTCTGAGGCCTGAAAACTTTCCCTATAATCACTGCTACTTTTTTTCAAATGTTAGGTGCTAAAGCAGGCTTTCTCCTACTACTCCCACTAACACATGTGCTTTCTACATGAGTTGGCTATTGCCCTGATGGAATATCAAGAGGCCAAAAGCGTTAAAGGAGGCCCAACACTCCACCCTCTACCTCCAAGCTAAAGTTCCTGAAGCACAAGTAACTGGAGAACCCGAATCAGAACCACACTGGGTGGTTACAATCATCACAAGATGTCCCAGAAAAGCATTACAGACATTCTCTGAAGCAGCCAGAGGCCAAACGTTAACACAAAACTCCACTGAGAAGCAAAATTACGAAACGCAGATTCTAGTGCATTAACATGATACATTTTCCAAGAAGATACCAACTGAGCGGGATGCTGCTCTGTACCACCACTGGCAGATGCTAAAATGAAGCTATAGTTTGTTCATCTCTATGTCTTCCCCAGAGCCAGCACACGGCAGGAACTCAGTACATGCCTGCTAGATCGGTAAGGGGCAGCAGTGGATTTCAGAGCACAGGCTGGAGACAGTAAATCCAAGCTGCTGGTGGCAGAGTATAGTCTGAGTTACCAAAATATGCCAAGCATCTGAGATGATGCATGAAACCAACTCCCCGGCCTCTTGAAGCTTACCTTTCATGGTAAGGGTATATACATTATGATACAACAAAGAGACATGATATGTGGATATGCCCTTCAACACAAAAACATTACCAATATCTACTGACCCCAGCCTGGACAAGCAGAGGCTTTATGGGAAATGAAATCTATGAAGTTTTTGGAATTAAAAGGACAAGACAGTCCTAGGTTATATGAATATGTATGAGAATAAATTTGCTAAAGAAGGTTACTCTTCAACAGCACCATTTTAGATTCACATAGATAAGAGTAATCCCCATCATAAACCCCCCAAGAATCCTCCTAACTAACAGAACAGTAGCAGAAATGCCAAAAATGCCCAAAATGCCAAAAAGCAACGGTCACAGTGTTAGGGCCTCAGAGGTTAGACCTCCTCTCAACTTACAACTCAATCAAAGAATCTTCATTCTACTTTCAGATAAGAAGACAAGTGAAATGATTTATAAACACTTCAGATCTCTTAACCTTTTGTTTCTGAAGCACACAGCAATGAAATACCTTGTATTAAATACATTAAATATTAAATATTACATTGCAGAGACACCCCTTCCTCTCCTACCTTACTAGACATCTTTAGTGTGTCAATCTCTTCTCTCTGTTTAGATAGTGTCTCGTTCATGCTGCACAGGTGGTCGCTCATCATACTTAACTGATCCTCATAACTCCTCTTAGTAGTTGTCAGCTCATCCTAAATGGCCAGGGAAAAAGAAAAGAGAAAGCAAAACCCCACTAGTCATACCACTCTAAAGCTTTTTTAATTTAGGAAAAAAATGTTTGAAAAGTAACCTATCAAGATGACCTATCTGATCAATTAATATGAAGGTTAAGCCACAGGCCTAACAAGAGAGCAAAGTTCAAAGAAACAGGGCAGACGTTTTTCTCAGCCTTCAAAATATGTTCGGAATTTCTTTGCAAAAATAAAAAAGTTTCCTTCTGTGCCAGGTATAAAGATGTCACACACAAAAAAGCGGGCTATATGATCTTTCTCTCAATTCTCTTAGGTTTTCCTGAACCTTCGGTGAGGTGGGGAAGGTGATCTCTGGCACGTCCCCACTACCCCACACCTTGACGGCCCACCGTCCTCTAGGCAGGGCCCTCCCTGGAAGAAGCACCTTCCTCTCTCTTTCCAGCTCTCGGGCTCTCTTTGACCTTTTAAAATCTAATCCTGTGCTCCTAGCTAATCTGATAAACGAATTTGAAACCAGGAGGAAGTGGATGAATGATTTCTTTGCCTGTATCACTTCTATATTTAATAGGGGCTTTCTGGAAGCTAGGCTTTAAAACAAAGCAGTGAGTAAGGAGGAATATTTTGCAGCCCTACCTTTCAGTTTATGTCAGTTTTATGAAACAGTAAAGAGAAGGAACAGAGTCACATGAACAGAACAAGCCTCCTGCCCACCATGACAAGGATTAACTGGAAGGAGGAGAAAAAGGAAGGACTTCGGGTAAATAAGTACTATTCAAAGCAATGCTGACTGCAAAACTACTTACAATTAAAATAAAGTCAGAGCAATAAATAATACAACTACTTCTTGCCTGACATAAATGAGATGTTACTTTAAAATGAGTTAGAAATAAAATGGTTAGAAAAATGTTATGTCTAGAGCTTAAATGCCACCATTTGAGAAAGGAAATGCTGATTTTTTTGGCCCAAGAACTTTCAATGAAAAAACATATTAACACTGCTTAGGTATCATGAACTCACCTGAAGTCTGCTGTTGTTCTGACTGGCTACTTTCATCTCTTCTGCCAGTGCCTCTTTAGACTTTTCAGCCAAGGCCAGTCTTTTAGAGAGTGCTCGACACTGTTAAATCAGAAAACATTCAATTATCCCAGGGACCATTTCCCCAAACCAAATTTACTTCAGGGAAGGTTACTAGAAAACAATCCCCCAAACCGAAAGTACTTCCTCCCTTCCTTCCACAAATATCTACTGAATATCTACAGGCCTTGTACCACACACTGGACCACACAAAAGAAAGATGTGGTCCTCACTCTCATCATTTTAATAAGGGAAAAAAAGTCTACTAACCCAAGCTCATCGCTGTTTTTTCCTAGCTCTAGCCTGATGACCAGTGGCTACAAAACCACCAGAAGTTTCTACATTTACCCAGGATTCATTTACACCCACACTGGATGAGAAGAGAAGTGGTTATTTCAAAAGTGATCAATGGCATCATGCAATATGAATCCTAAGATACTTTTCTTGTGTTTTAAGTCCTTTATTGGAGACTATATCACAGAAACAATAAAAGCTTTACAGCCCCACTCAACAGATGAAAAAAAAAAGTGAGTACAGGACTTCAAAGATCCCACTTGCTGTCTTTGGAGATTCTAACCAAGGCTATCCAGAGACAGAGTAGATCAAGAAGAAAAAAGAAAAATTCTATTTCATACTACTGTTCAAAGAGGGCGTGCCATTAAAAGGATCACTAAATTTTCTGATAAACCATGAGACTGACAAGGAGGATCTGTTAAGACATGTTCAAATGTTATGTCAACATCAGACACTCAGACCGACCATTCCAGTAAAGTAGTACAGAGGGTTACCGCTTCCTGTTTACAGACAAGGAAAAACTAGAACAATTTAAAAATTCTTGTGTCACAATTGTGCTGAAAGAATTTACTAAGATAAGCAAATCTCTTGGAAATAAGACAGCCTCAGAAATTCCCCAATTACTCATTTTACTCCTCACAAGAGAATTTCAGGAAAGTTCAGCCAACCAAATCAACCACCCTCCTTTAACCGCACATCTATCGGTGTGCTTAGCACTGAACCTGAAAAAGAGGGAAAGAGTTTTGCAAAGCACGGGTCCTCATGAGGATGACAATCAAGTCTAAGAGAGTAATTCAGAAGGCAGTTAGGGATCCAAACCAGGCCACCATGATGTGCTGCGTGCACTGAGTGGCTGGGATGGTAAGCACTGCAGCAGTTCTATGGTGAGTCGTCCAGCTTGCCGTCCTCCCCGTTTTCTACAGCTCAACAGCCATCACTACTGATCATCTTATCAAACAGGTATGCATCACTAAGCTAGGCACATCATTTATTTCAGCAGGAGGAAAGAAGCAAAGCCCCCCTCCACTCCTAGCAACTGGATTCCTATCAACTCTTCTCCGTCTCTGTAAAACAGGAGAAAATCACAAAGTCGCATCCCAATGAAGGGTGTTGTCTTTCCTTTGTCAATTTCCTTCACAGTTTAAAGCATTATAATTCTCCGTCTAACATCTATAACTAACCTTTTAATAAAAAGTTTCCCATCAGAGACCTTACAGGTATTCTTATATATTGAGCGACATCCATTCTATGTTATCATTTGTTTCTCACTCTTTGATATCTGTAATTTCTTCCTTCATTTTCTCCCCTTCTTATCAATGAATTTGTATAATTTTATTATCTTGCATAGTGTTTTTCTAATCCTCTTAAGAAAATGAATTATTTGGTGAGGGAAGAAGAAAATGTAACAAAAAGAAAGATTTTGTATTTTTTAAAGGTTGAAAGAGGTTACATTTTGCATTTTATCATTTACAAAAACTGATTTCCACAAGTTGTCATTAGAAACTAGAGAGGATTAAAAAAAAAAAAAAAAGAACCAGGCATACTTCGCTTTGAATTTCCCTAAACGAAAATTCCTTGATCTATGTATGTTACCTGCCTATAACTTTCTAAAACAAGATTATAATCTATAATTATAATGCTCCAAAACATGCTACATAACCATAAGAAAGGCTACCTGTTATATTCACTGCAATAAAGATTTTTGGTTGGTATGTGGACCAATCTATACGAACTCTAACCAAATCCATATTGCAGACACACAGACTCTGACCTCTCTCTTCTAGTGAACAGCAGGAGGCCAGGACAGTGACCTAATTCCTGAAGGGGTTAGAAAAATCCACCTGATCCAATTAACTCTCCACTCACCTCAGCATAAAAATGCACTGACTTGCTATCAGCCAGCTGCAGCTGAGACGTCAGTTCCACTATCCTTGCCATGTAGTGATTTCTAATTAAGTCTTCCCGAGATTCCACATCTGGAGCCTAAACAGAGCACACATAACTCAATAAATAAATGCCAGTGGAATGAAGCAGTTCTGAGAGAGAGAGAGAAAGAGAGAGAGGAAAAAAAACAAAATTAATATCACTTTAGCAAAAAAAAAACCCAGACATTTCCTACATTTTCCTTTGAAATTTGATGGGAAATCATAGTTTTCCCACCCCTCGGAGAAACTTCAGACAGGGCAGGTAAATATATATTGCAAATATCTTTTATTCAGCACCCTGCCTATCTCACAATGAAGCTGAGGCTTCAAGAGAACAAAGCAGAAGTGAAGTCTTGGGACGCCCACCACCCATGGGGTCATGTCTCTCCACTCAGTTTTTATTTGCCACACACCTAATTTTCAAAATCTCAATCTGTCTGACTTCTATGTCCTCCTCTAACTGGAAGAGAACAGGTGAAAGGGGAGCATTTATTGGAACTCCTAAAAATCTGAACATTGTTTTTTCCCCCAAATTATCTTTAAAAAGCTCTTATACTCTTAAACATACTAACAAATTAAACTATTTCTATAATGAACAATTTATGGCCCTTGTCCCAGACTAGATTTCTACTAGTCACTCTAGCAATAACACACCACTCAGTTTAGTTTAAAAATATATGCAGAAGTTCAAGGTTACCTAAAGTATAAGGCTAATAAGGAAATCAAAGAATTTACTTGAACTATATTTACCAGTTTACCATACTGACTGGAAAGCTGAGTGACTTCAGTGTTCTTTTAATGGTTATTTGTGAGGTTGTAATATCTGTAATATTTCAAAATCTTGTAATATTTCAAAACTAAAATGTGCAAACCTATCTGACAAGCCAAATCTGACCTGGGTTCAGTCACTTGAGGGCTGAAAAGAACTACCAAGCCCACTGATGGTCAAGGCCCTGAAAAGCCCTGCTTTGCCAGCTGGCCCACTGGGAGGGTAATGGCTCGCAGCCTCCTGCCACATGCCAGAGAGCTTGTCAAACTGCCAAGTCAAGTCATTCAAGGAGGCAATTACAGACAGGCTGTAATTTATTGGTGACAGTTAAAACTGACCCAGAGAGAAAAGCAACATGGATCCACATTTGCTAGAATTGTCAGAAACGCAATTAGATGAAGATGACTTTTGCCGGATTTTGTTAACAAACATGTGGCAAGATGTTTACTAACAAACAACATGATGTTAAGCACACATTACCTCACTGTCAGACGTCCTGGTTAAAATCCCAATCTAGAACATAAGGGAAAAAAGCTTTAGAACAGACTGCTTACACTTCAAACGCAATAGCTTAAACACTTGTAAAGTTTTTCTCTTCTCAGTTCACACTGTTTCAAAGCACACTTGTGGGAATTCCCTGGCAGTCCAGTGATTAGGACTCAGAGCTTTCACTGCTGTGGGCCTGGGGTTCAATCCCTGGTTGGGGAACTAAGATCCCACAGGCTACATGGCATGGCCAAAAAAGTAAAATAAAAAAATAAAAATAAAATAAGCAACATTAAAAAAAAATAAAACAAAACAACAACAGCAACAAAAAACCAAGCACACTAGCAGTGGAGTTCTAGACAATTACCCTCAAATCAATCATCTTTCAACACAAAGAAGCTGGACCTACAGATAAGTAACCACAGTCATGATTTCTGTCATGAGGCAGTAATGGATAGTGACCATCACTATTTCCTCTATCAGAATGCTGTTAGCCGTTTTCACTGAAACCCAACAAACTGTCTGGGAAGAGAGAGAGGAAGAACAGTTTTTAACTCCTCTTGTCATTGCTACGCTTATTTCCAAAGCAGCGGCCAAAGAGACCTAAAGACAGTTTCATGGTGACCATAATAACTAAACATTCCAAACGCAAAACACAAATAGCAAACTCTCTGGCTGAAAGGTCAAAAGGATAAAGAAGAAATATCATTATGACATTAATAAGTATTAACTTCAGATTTAAACTAATGAAAAAGTATACGTATTATAGACATACTGAAGTGCCGCCAGGTTTTTTAAAGCTTGCTTTTGTGGAGTCAGAGTTCAAAAACAGATAGTAGTCATGGTTCTTGAATTCATTTTATTGTTCAAAGTGGAAGGGCATGTGCTTGGGCTCAGTAAGTTAAGGAAACTATTGGAAACTCAGTTTTGATGGATTCTGTTAATCAGAGATGACACCCAACAAACAGTTTTCATGGATTCTAAATAATATTCTCAAGAGTACTACTCTGAACTGTGAGCAGTATATGAATGTTATGCCCACCTAGCTGTAAAAGGAACTTTTTTATAAGACCTTTTTTAATAGAGGAGCCATAATTTTCTACACACTAAAGCAGGAATAGCAATTAGTCTTTCAGTGAAAAACCATTTACAGTAACACACTCATCATTTTAATTTTATACATTCAAATACGAGTACATTTGGCAAAATAAATCACAAGCATGGGATCTACCCCTTATCCCCTTTACTCCTGGGTAATGGTTTGAGGATGTGGTACAGCAAACAGTCCTGAAAAGGAATGGAATCATATAACTTCAAGAAAAAGTTGTGAAATTTATAATTTCAACATTTTCTCATATGCCGCTGATCAGAGTTTAAACTAATACAGTCCTTTGAGAAAATAATTTGGCAGTAGAGATCAAGGAACTTAAAAACATTCATGCCTTTTGACCCAATAACTCTAACCCTGAGAATATACCCCAAAGAAGTCATCTGGATGCAGAAAGAATCTTATGCATAAAAATGAGATGTTATTTAAAATAATAAAAATTATAACCAATGTCATAGGCAAACTAAGGTATATTCTATATAGAATACTATGGAATCAGTAACTAAGATTACATAGAGTTTCTAATAACAGGATAAATGTTTATTAATGTTATGCTAAAAGATTTTAAATTTTATATAGTATAATGTCAACCAAGTATGAAATTTTGTAGAAAAAAATGTTAACAGTGATTGTTGGGTATTCAGGAAAATGTCAACACTTTTTTCTTCTTTTACTCTTCTGTATTTTAAAATTATCTACAACGTACATGTATTGTTTTTATACTTGAAATATATATATTTTAAAATTCTGTGAATTTAAGCAGTGCTTTTTTTTTTTTTTTTTTTTGCGGTATGCGGGTCTCTCACTGTTGTGGTCTCTCCCGTTGCAGAGCACAGGCTCCGGACACGCAGGCTCAGCGGCCATGGCTCACAGGCCTAGCCGCTCCGCAGCATGTGGGATCTTTCCGGACAGGGGCACGAACCCGTCTCGCCTGCATCGGCAGGCAGGCTCTCACCCACTGCGCCACCAGGCAAGCCCTAAGCAGTGCATTTTAATTTCAGCAAAAAAAAGATGAAAACTTGTAGTTTTCTGTGCTTTTTCTTGAGGTTACTGTTATCTTTTTTTTTGGCTGCGTTGTGTCCTCTTTGCTGTGCATGGGCTTTCTCTAGTTGCGGTGAGCGGGGCTACTCTTCATTGTGGTGGCTTCTCTTGTTGCAGAGCACGGGCTCTAGGTACGCGGGCCTCAGTAGTTGTGGCTCACGGGCTCAGTAGTTGTGGCTCACGGGCTCTAGAGCGCAGGCTCAGTAGTTGTGGTGCACGGGCTTAGCTGCTCCATGGCGTGTGGGATCTTCCCGGACCAGGGATCGAACCTGTGACCCCTGCATTGTCAGGCAGATTCTGTGTGTGTGTGTGTGTGTGTGTGTGTGTGTGTGTGTGTGTGTGTGTGTGTGTGTGTGTGTGTGTGTGTGTGTGTGTGTGTGTGTGTGTGTGTGTGTGTTTTTGCGGTACGCGGGCCTCTCACTGTTGTGGCCTCTCCCGTTGCGGAGCACAGGCTCCGGACGCGCAGGCTCAGCGGCCACGGCTCACGGGCCCAGCCGCTCCGCGGCATGTGGGATCTTCCCGGACCGGGGCACGAACCCGTGTCCCCTGCATTGGCAGGCGGGCTCTCAACCACTGCGCCACCAGGGAAGCCCGGCAGGCAGATTCTTAACCACTGCGGCACCAGAGAAGTCCCTACCTTTTATTACAATAATTAACAGGGGGCTGAATGTTCAAATTACAGTCCTAGATATGTTAATTAAACATAATAAACATGTAACTTTTGCAATGCTATAGGGTTAGAAATAAGAAGTTTCTATCTGATGTAACTTTTTCAGCCCCAAAGTGCTTGAACCAAAGGAATCTTCTGGGGACTTTTGCGTTTCCTTTGTTAGTCAATTAACTTTAAAATGGGCATAGACTTTGTTCCAACACCCAAGAGGAAGACAACAGAAGGAGACACACACACTCAGTTCACTTAACTTCACTTAAGGCAGGATGGGAGGTTGGGGGGGCGGTGGGGTGATAAAAAGAAAGGCTGAAAAGGAAACATCAGGGAAGGCAAAAAAAAAAAAAAGCCTCCCTTTTTCTCTCTATTGTCTCCAGGTTATTTTCAGCAGGAATCTGCCACGTGCAGGAGAGAAAGTGAATTATGTGGGGAGACCCTTCTCTCAGCCTGAAATACTCTTCTCCTGCCTCGGCCTCCTGCTCATTTATGAAACCCACCCATGTTACCTCCTTTGGGATGCCCTCCCCAAGCCCTCCAGGCAACTTCTCTGTCATCTCCCAGCACTCTGGACAGATGTCTCTCCAGGCTCTCATTCCATTAGACTGAAAGCAACCAAGGGACGGGAATAGATTCACCATATAGACTAGACTGTGAAAAATGCAAGGAGGCCAACAAGGTCTTGGTTCTCTGATCCTGACTGTCAAAGACAATGCCCAAAACTGGGGTTCATGGAAAATGTGGCAACTCAACTGTATCTTAATGATGGGAAGAGTTTTGAATTCAAGAAAGTCGAGGAGTTGGAAGGCAAAGTATTTGAGTATGTAGGTGACAGGAGTTATGAATAAATACGCATCCAGGCAAAAGAAACAGCTTGAACAATACAGGGAAGCAAAAACACAAAAAAACATTATCAGGAAAGAAAGCTCGGTTTGAGTTTGTACAGGGAAATGCTGAAGAAAGGTAGTTTGGAATAGGTGTTCACAGACCTTGAATGCCAAACTAATGAGTGGACTATATCCTATAGATAATAAGGAGCCACTAAAAGTCTAGAAGCAATAGAGTGCATAATCAGTAACATACTCTAGGAAAATTACTCTTCTAGCACCTTATGAAGTGGGTGGGAGGAAAGAGATCCTTAACAGATGCAGACAGAAATAGCACACACATGCTAACCAGACAGACAACTTAAAGTTATACCAACTTCCAAACTCACCAAACCCAAATAAAGTCATCATCACTCACAGACCAATAGTGTTTGGTACTAAAGGTTTCCCATGTCCCTGGAAATCTTTCTCACTTACATATGTAAGAATACTGTGCTCTCCTTTGAAAATGTTCAAATAAAAAGACAGTCCTCAACTTTCAGCAACTGACATTAATGACTCAAATACACCAGTGTTGCCAACTTCCAGTACTTCAGAAAGGCAAGCCATAAACAAATATGTTTGTCCGCTGATCTATTTTCTGACACCCGTCAGAGCAAAAGGCCATGTTGATTAAAAGGACAGGGTGTGGACCTAGATGTTCTGGGTTTGAACCCTAGATCCATCACTTACCAAGTGTGTGACTTCAGATGAGTTACTCTACCTCTCTGTCCACCAGTTTCCTCATCTATAAAATGAAGATATGATAGTACCTGCAATCTCATAGGATCTGTGTGAGGACTGACTGAGTTAACACACTGAAAAGTCCTTAGAACCGTGGCTGGCATATGATTACTGCAATTACTGTCACTGTCATCAGTGCCCTCCCTGGTCTGCTCCCATAGTTACTCCCTGCCAGCACCAATTACTGTTAGTGCAAATGGGAGAAAACGGAAGGAGCAGATGCAGGGAAGCAGGGAGAGAAGACAGGAGAAAGAAGAAATCAGACCCAATGGAGAACAGTCTGACCTGATCAATAAACGGACTCTGAAGGGAAGTCCAAAGATGAGTGCTGGCAGCGTTGCACTTCCCCAGATGGTACCCGAACTGATGTCAGAATTCTGCTCTGTTTGCTAAATGTTCTTCTAGGCAGTCACCTTCCCCTATCAGAGGCAATGTGCAACACCTGTGGCTGAGACTCAGCCTTGCCATCAGGGGTCACATAGGATCATCCAGTGAGCATAGCAGCCATTCAAATCACTGCTCTGAGAAGTCTGCTTTATGTTTTTTACTTTTCTAAAACATTTTCATTCTTTTTTCCTCCCCTACATTTTATTATGAAAATTTTCAAACATACAGAAAAGTTGGAGAAAAAAGTATAATAATCATATGTAGCCACCATCTACATTCAGTAATTAACAATTTGCTCATTTGCTTAATTTATCTGTGTGTGTATATATTTCCTGAACAATCTGAGAGTAAGTTGCAGATATGATGATACCTTACCCTGAGTACTTTAGCATTTATCTCCAAAAAATAAAGGTATTCTCCTAAATAATCAAAGTATCATTATCACACCTAAGAAAACTAATAATAATCCACGTTTCTCACACTGTTGAGGTGCAGTGAGGTCTGTACACATCTTGAAAACAGAAGTTAATTTGTATATATTACTATCAGGTATGCTCTGAATCAGATGCAAGGGAAATGTGAGAAGGACCATGACTTGCTGTTCAAAAGCATCAGTGAGCTACAGGGGTAGCCTTAGGACAGGGCTGTCAAAAAGTGCCATAGCTCTCCTTAAATTTCTCAAAAAATGCTAACGAAAATATATTTAATGAGATCATTCTAATTTTGAGGGTTTTTTTCCCTTCCCTTCCTGATTTCTCATTTTCTAGATTTTCTAATTTTTTTTTAACAGTGGGCAGAAAAATATAATCAGAAAACTTTTCTCAATGTAACTGAATTTTATAATTCCAACAGAGATGTTTCTTCACCTTCTAAATCACTGCAATTAAATATAAGCAAGAAATATAAAGTTGCAAAATAACTTGTCAGTATATTGTCTTATGAAGTTTAGCTAACCTGATGGGTTTCTATATTATACGTATGTCATAAAGCTTTATACTACCTAGGAATACACCACGTAATTGGTTAAAAATGGTATTTGTCGTCATTTCTATAAAAAGTTAGGCAGTTAGTCCTTTGTCAGAAACATAACCCCCATATCACCAATGTTGCAGTGGAGAAACAGAATCATCTTAAATCTGACTTACTATATCTTCTCCAGGAACACAGCCCTTACCGTGGGGAAGTCTCACATGTAAAATCAAAGAGAATTTAATAAGGTTGCTTTTTTGAAGGGGGCATCCTGCTTACCAATCTGCTTCTTCTAGAGCACGTGGATTATTCCTGTTATCAAGTGACATGTACTTTAGATGGTTAACACTGAACACTAAGATGGATCCCCACCAATTACCATTTAAAAAAAGAAGACACTTACCAAACTAGTGCTGTGAACGGGCACCGGCACAGCCTTGGCAGACGCATCTTCCTGGCCCGCAGCGGTCACCACGGTGGCCCCTTCCTGGGCTACCCCAACTGCCTGCCCACTACTTGTGCTCTTCAGTTTATCTGCAGTTCGCTGGTTTTCTTTCTCCAGCTTGATTTTAGCTAACTGTGCTTCCAACATCCAATGTTCTTTTTCCTGCTCCAGTTTAGAAATCTTCTCCAAACTCTGCTGAACCTTGAAAGCAACAGAGAGTTCTGCACCTTAGAGGATGATGCAGACAAAACTTACCAGCCAAAAAAAAATACTTTATGGAATGTAGACCAAAACTACTTCACAGGTGTGAAAACAAAAAAGCTTGATCCTGGAAGAGGGAACGTTTTATTAAACAGGATACAAAAAGCACAACCATAAATTGAGAAATTGAACTAGAATGAAATTTTTAAAATCTCTATTTATCACAAGGTATAATAAAGAGAGTAAACAGGAAAGCCACAAAGTGGTAGATGCATGTATCCAACAGTGGACTAATACCCATAACATATAAAGAACTTCTATAAATCAATGATAAAAAGACAGTCAACCCAATAGAGAAACAGGAGAAAAGAAGACTTGAATAGGCACCTGAACGTTACTATAAACATAAAAAAGAAGGTATCCAATGTCACTATTAACCAAGGAAAAGCAATTTAAAACCACCCAAATGAATAAAAACAAAACACACAAAAAAAACCACCCAAATGACTAAAATGAAAGACAGAAAATACAAAGATGGACATGTTTATGGAGCAACTGGAACTATCATATAATGCTTGGGGGAGTGGAATTTGGGACAAACACTTTGAAAACTGTTTGGCAGGATCTTTGAAAATTGAACTTGTATCCAATGACTTAGCAATTCTACTTCTAAGTATACGCCCAAGAGAAAAACATGTATGTTTATCAAAAGACAAGTATAAGAATGCCCATAGCAGCCCTACGATAGTCAAACACTTGAAAACTACCCAAATAGTCATAAGCTGTAAGAATGGATAAATAAATTATGTATTTTCACACGACAGAATACTCAACAGGAATGAAAATGGACCAATTACAACTACACATAACATGGATGACTATTATAAATATAATGTTGAACAAAAGAAGCCAGATCTGAAAGAGATGCTACATAATTCTCATTTAATATGAAGTTCAGTATCAGGCAACAGAACAAAGAATGCAGGATAATGGTTACCTCTGGGGAAAGAGGAGAGTAGTAACTGGAAAGGGGCATGAGGAAAGTTTCTGAGGTCCTGGCAATCTTTTTTTTACAGGTATATACCTTACATAAAGAAATATTCTTTTTTAAAAATTTTATCTAGCTACCGGTTACATTAATGTGTTTACTTATGAAAATTCACTGAAATATATTAATAATTTATATACTTTTCTTTAAGTATGTTATGCTTCAATAAGAAGCTTAAAAAAAGCTAATTTTCAAGGCAAATGAAAGCTTGAGAATTAAATAAAAATAAAAACAATCTTAGAGTGAATTCCAAATGCTTTACCAACTATCATCGTTGAACAATTACCACGTACCACTGTTCATGATATTTTCCTGCCAGTATCCTACTGAAGCCTCCTAACAGTCCTACAATTCTCACGTCTCAAAGAGGAGAACTTGAAGTCCCAGCAGCTCGACCACCTGCAAAGCTAACAAACAGAGCCAGGATGTGGGACCTCATGTGTCTGGCTCACAAGTCTGATTCTTTTCACCCTATCACACTGCCTCTCATTGGCTCAATTAATCCTTACGGGACCCTGAAAGGTAGGTATTATCCTCGCTTTAGAGAGGCAGGATGTGAGACCCGGAGTGCTTATCAGACTAGCCTGCAGCTGGTCAATGGCAGAGTGGGAAAAGCAATAGCTCTGAAGTCAGACCATTCTGCTACTTACTAGCTACTATGGATAAAAGCTGTTTAATTTCTTTGAGCCTTACTTTCCTCACATAAAATAAGAAGGAAATCTAAAATAAATGTTTAAGATACTCCACATTTCACTGTTTGTCTCAGGAATTTTGTTTTTTAGGAATTATTATGTGGATTAAATTTTTAGCTTCAACATCCTATTGAATTAATGTTGAAAAGGTAAGTGATATGTGTCCAATGAAAATAAGGTCGGCATAGGCAAAATACTGTCTCAGATAAATTTGTGCTCTCTTTAAAATAAATTTTTCCAAAACTAAAGCAAGCCAGGTGTTAAAGTAAATAAATCTCTGGCGAATGCTAAACTGGGGTCAGTTTGTACCAACTTCTGAAAAAAATAATACCACCTACCTCCACCTGCCACCCAAATTCAACTGATCAATTGAGCATTGGAAATTTTTCATTCCTGTCCATTTAGGAAATAAAAATAACTCACTGAGTCTCTAGCCACACCCCCCTTTTTTGCCTTATTATTTCAGACATTTAAATCTAGTACCTAAATAATTAATCAGCATGGCCAGAGTGTGCTGATATTACTTTATTGGCAATCATAACACCAATTGAATCAGGATGACTTATTTAGAGTATCAACAAATGGTTTTCAATGAATTATGCTTATGGTGCTTTTTAGCATGTGTTAATTAACTTTACATGTTTACTTACATAGCCTTTTAAATTGCTCTATGTGTATGAAAACCTTTTATAGGGGATTTTATATTCATGCTCTTTAACAAGTACCATGATTTTCCCGATGCCATACCTGTTGTGCAAGGCCTTCTCGACTTTCAGTAGAGCTGAGAAGGACCCGGCGGTTTGCCAGTGCTTCTTCATAAGGCACAGATTCCAAGAGGGGCTATGGAAAAAGCATCATAAGAAATAAAGAAAAAGGTCGCATCATTTCCCTGATCTTACAAATAAGAATGCTAAATGAGGTTTGATAATAAAATTCAGATGTATGTCCACATAGACTAGTTCCTTTAATACACATAAAAAAAGAACTTTAAAAAAAAAAAGAAAAGAAAAAGAATGAAGGGGAACATGTCATACCGGTTATAAGCGACACTATCTAAAACCATAAGACTTGCACCAAAATAGACAGATGAAGGAATGGCATAGAAAATCTAGAAACAGACAAAAGCACATACAAAAATGTATTATGTGACAAATGTTGCATTTTTAAGTCAATGCAGAAAGGATAAGTCATGCAAGGACAATCAGTTAATAATTTAGAAAAATAACTATTTAGACCCCAATTTCATACCTATATCAGAATAAATAAATTCAAGATGGGCTGAAGATTTCAATCTAAAAAGTTTAGACCACAAAAATACTGGAAGAAAATACAGGTGAACT
Organism: Monodon monoceros; assembly: GCF_005190385.1. NCBI lineage: Eukaryota > Metazoa > Chordata > Mammalia > Artiodactyla > Monodontidae > Monodon > Monodon monoceros. The sequence goes on from NW_021703775.1 coordinate 48,789,138, forward strand.
GACTTTCCAAGAGTCACCTGAGAATCACTACCATAAGGAAAAAGCCTGGTTTGATGATATAAAAATTAAAACTTCTAAATTTTGAAAAATTATTACAGCAAACTGAGGAAAAATATTTCCGACATAAACAAAGGACTAAAATCCTTAACATAGAGCTCCTTCAACCCCAATTAGGAACATTTATTTAAAAACAGGTAAACAACTTGAACAGGAAATTGAAATAATATAAACAGTAAATTTATAAAGGATGTTCTATTTCAATAACAAGCAAAGAAATGAAAATTAGAACAATAACACGGAACTTCTTGTTTCTAAGATTGACAAATTAAATTTACGGGTTAAATTTATACTTCTATTGCTGGTAAACTATAAAAAGGTAACCTTTGAAACATTCACAGACTTTGAATGAGCAATTCCATTTTTAGGAATTAATCATAAAGATATAATTAAAACAATTAGGTAGCCTTATACGTTTCTAGGAGTGTACAACCACTCTTATGGGTAATCTGGCAGTAAATATTAAAACTTAAAACCACATTATCCAGAACATTCCACCTCTCAGTAATCCACACATATGCCCAAGGAGGCATTCACAAAGCTATCCATTGCAGTATAATTCTAACAGTGAAAAACTGGAATCAACCTAAATGCCCACCAAAAAGAGACTACCTAAATGAACCATGGAATACCTATATCATAGATTTCAATGCTGTGTTTAAAATGAATAAAGTAGCCATCATATCTATTGATACAGACAGGTCTCTAAAACACATTTTAAATGAAAAAAGGAAGCTACACAATGAAACATGCATTTTAGTTAAAAAAAATTAGAAAAGTCTTTATATTCTTCATATTTTGCATATAGTTCAAAGTTTACAGAGATGAGTACAAATGCTCCAAAAGAGTCTGGAAGGTTACACACCAAACTGATAACTATAATTACCTCTGGAGAGGAACTGGAATTAGGGATTGTAATTTACCTATAATGTTCTCATTTAATATAAGAATGTATTTATGCATTGTGTAACTAAAAGTTAGAAAGAAATAAAGAGAGAAAGGTAAATACACAAAGTTGCATGTGCAAGAATACCCCCTGTAGTATTGCATATAACAGTGAAAAATAGGAAGCAACCTAAAAATCCACTAGCAATGGATGGCTTAATTAAATTATCACACATTTATAGAATGAAATACTATAGATCAAATACTAGATGCATTAAAATGATAGCAATTTATACTTATAGATATATATTTTTGTTATATCCACAATGCATTAAAGAGGAAAAAAACAGATTCTAAAACAGTCTATGTATCCAGATACATTGCTTTTTATAATGTGTGTGTGCGTGCATGCATGTATACATGTTAAAATTTTATGGTTAAGAGGAGCTACCTTTGGGTTGTGGGATTTTCTTCTTCATGTACTGCTGTTTCTTCTGATTTCTTTTTGCAATGATCATGTATTCTTATTATATTGAGAAGAAAATTATAAATGTATTTAAATTTCTTTTATTTCTACAAGTTTAAGATTTTCTCAAGTTTGACACTTAATGGCTGCCTGGCTGTCTCACCCTAAACACTCTACCAGCCACTGGAAACGTTAAGTCTAATACGGCCTAGGAAATGAGATTCAGGTCTCTGTCCCATCCTCCTCTCCAAAGACCCCCGCCCACCTCGCAACACCCACCAACCACCTGTCCCTCAAAATTGTATAAAACCTAAACAATATGAACTGTGGGAAAACTTCTGCCATTCTCTGGAATTTTTCCAGATTTTCCCTCTGATTTAAATGTTAACAGCAGCTCACAAACCTTTCTCAAAGCCTTCATATAGGCAGCAGCTTTTTTCTTGTATTGCAGCATGCATTCAGCTGAGAGAGGACTGATGAATCCACTCGCTGTCTTAGGCCCGTAGCTCAGGGAAGCAACGAAGTAGTCCACGTTGTTGCTGAAGAAAGATGCAATCTAAACCAAGTGTGACAAAAAGATAAATTTTGTTTTCCAATAATATATCTAAAATATATATCTAATAGTTTTCAGATCAAAGTTAAGGATACTCAGAACGGAAATGAAATTTCAACCCATGCTCAAAAGCCCACATTTATTTGAAAAGAATACATAGGGAATGATTTATAATAAACACAATACAGTATAAATTTTGAGACCAGACTTGTGACATGTCTTAATCTAGACAAATTCTACTGTTTCTAAAACCAAGGCTGATTCTGATTTATTCTGTAGACAATGTTTATGAGCTGTTTACTTACTAAGTCTGCCCCTGCTCTCAAAATAACGTTTGGGTTTATACATTCCGTTTGCATTTTAACTTTGAATGTTTCATATTCCAACACAAGACATGACACAAGCATATTGAATATATGATCTCTACTTAAATTTCATTCTGTAAATCTCAATCTGTGCATTACAAATATAACAGGAAAGAAAAAGACTGAAAATTCAGCAGACCCTTGTCATTTACAGATTTAACATTTGCTTAATCTATGTAAGCAACAACAAAGATCCATGACTGTAATTTTGCTGAACCATGATTCTGAATCTACAGTGCTATATGAAATGGTGATATAAATAAAAATGTCTAAGAAAGTTATTAGCCAGAAAAATTAAAGTCTTCAATACATTAAAGAGTATTCTATTTCAATAAATAAGAAAAACTAACTTGTGAAACAAGAGTACTTTACCTTGGCAAAAACTGTTCAAAAAGTAAGCAATCACTCACTAATGGTCTAAAAGGTTATCTTTTTCATTAATATTTTACTGTGTCAAACGAAATTCTATGTTAGGTAGTATTCAAGAAAATGAAAACTCTAAAAATCTTGAGCTGTATATTCCCCGTGTATGACATAGATAGTACAGTGTTTGCATTTTAGTCGTGGTAGTATACGGTGAGGTTTAACTTTCTTTCCTCTAATATTTCTACATTTCCCAAATGTTCTTTAACACGCATATGTTATACTTTCCTAGTGGGTTTTTTAAAAATTACAAATGATAAAATTTAGTTTAATCAAATCACATTAGCTAAGTATTAAGCTGCCACCAACTAATACTTAGTTCAGATACTTACTTTAGCTAAAAACCATTTATAAAAATTTCAGAGTGAAGATCAAGTACCTTTCCTTGAGACAACTCTTAAGGTTTCAGGCAAAGCAAATGTAAAATAAGCTATGAAGTATATAGGTATTTAATATTCCAGAGTTCTCCTAAAAAAGTGACAAATGCAGAGACTCTTGTAAAATGTCAACATTCTCTTTTTCCAGAAATTGTTCACAATTGAATCAAAGTCAGAATCATCCTCAGAAAGTTTCCAGAATGCCTGTGGGTGAAAGCACTAAAGAGGAGGCAGTGGGGATGGTCTTCTGGCTAAGGAATCCTGTAGGCACTCACCTGCGAGCTGACAGATCCGAAAGGCAGCACCTTTTAATTACAGCCCCAAACTTAGCAGACTGTCAGGAAGACTGGCCTGACTTTGGGAAAGGTGACACTGAATACCTACCATAACCTATGATCATTTCTGATTAACTTAAAACACTTGAAAAAAGTGTGCTCCTACTAAGGTCAACCTGTCAGAAAAATAAAGGTATATAACACAGATAGAGATTAGCACTTTCTTGAGAAATTATGTTGAGTCTGCTGAAATAAATGGGCTAAGATAGTCCTGAATACAGTACTTTTGGTTTTATATGTATGGGTAGTTCTCAGAGAAATCTTAGTCACTAAAGGCTTTGATGACAGCCACATGAACATGTGCTCTTAGAATGTGACCTGCTGAAACCAGTTATCCAAGACAGAACAATTTTTAAAGAAACTGCGCTCTGGTCAGTTTATAATAACAATTAAGTACTTACTAATCCAAATGATCATTATCTAATATTAAGAATTCAATGAGAAGACACATGTTGAAGTCATCTTAAAAGTACTTATTAGGGTACAAAAACCACAGAAGTAGCATTATCACAAGTGTTGCCAAAAAAACAAACAAAAAACTTGGAGGGGAAAAAACAAAATATTAACAAAGGTCTTATAATTCTTTTTCTTTTTCTATATCCCAATTTCTGTATAGCAGACCTTTAATACACACAAGGATCTATAGTGAGACCACCTGGAATCTTTCAATCATCAAATATCTCATTAAAATGTCAGAAGTGCCTGACCCACTTCCTCATCACAAACGTTTAACAGTAACTACCATATTGTTTCAAATATTAGGTAGGAAGGAGGAAAAGGGAGACAACTTTGTTTTACAAAAAAGCCTGGTAATCAAAAATCTTTACACAGATCAATTTTCCTACTAGGCCACTCAAAAGAAAAAAAAAAGGAGCATATTTAAGAGTTGAATTTAATGTCAATATAAACCAGAGAAAAATTACCTTTCCTGCTCCATTTGTCAATGCCACTACTGATGACAGGATGCAATCATTAGTTGTTATGAGCTTCTGTGTTGCTGTTGGAAGTTCATGCTCTATTGTAGCCTTTTGACTATAATGTTTGGAAATATCTATAAACCCAATCAAATGAAAACTCATTACTATCTATATACAAGTTGTATACAGATAACCAGCCTGTTAACTTCTTATATCTACTCTTACAAATTTACAAGACATATCTGACCAAAAATGGTCCCAAATATGAGGATTGTGCTGAATATCAATTAGGTCTCAAGTTCACATGGAAAGAATAGAGAGTGGTGAGGGTCTCTTAACACCATCCTGGTGTCTCGATTACGGCCCCTAGCAGGTGGGTCTCATTCTCCTTCATTTGAGTGTTAGCCCTTATTCTAGCGCCAGGTAAAGGACCCTGAGCAATATTTACCAGTTAAAAACCTTGTTTTGATAGTCCAGCAGGCACAAATGAGAGTGTACATTGTGCTTATACAAACAAACCATGAGGCTGGAAAAGAACAGCCAACACAGGGACAATGTCCCACAATCCTTACTGGATCTTAGCTGGTTTGCCAGTACATACTTTAACAATAAGAAAGGTCTGCATGGCCAAATAAGGATTGGATACTCTAGCACCTGGCTTCACATTCTACTGACTCTAGTACAAGAAAGCTATAACAAAGGCCTGCGGTTATGGAAACATAGAAGGGAGGCTTAGATATAAATGTGTTGACAGAAACAGCAGTAGGTGAAACTCGCCAAACAGCTAAGCTTGGGGTTTTCTGGGTCTCTGAGAAATAAAGTAATTTCATCCTGGAAATAAGGGAAAATGGGAGAATTACCAAGACAACATTGATTTACAAGGAAGGGCAATTGTATTTTTAAATAAAAAGGTGTTTATGATACAGCCTCCTTTGAATTTTTTACAGTACTTCAGTTACAACAGCATTAATTATCATTACCAACAAAGCAAAAAATAAATCACAAAACATGGAAACTAACTTTTATAGCAGGTGTGTATACAAAGAATTTCATTTATTCAGAATCAAGAAATTTAGTTGATTTTAGACTATAGATAATTAAAAGGGAATAAGGCTATTCAAAAAGAAAGGGTATCTGAGATTTAACCTAGTATGATAATGATTTTTAACAAAATTACTGTTTTATGAATAAGATTACTTTTACTGAAATTTAAAACTAGAAAATTGCATTACTTATATATATTGTGTTATATACACATATATATAAACTTTTACATAAACTTTTAATTTAAGATAGTCTTAGATTTATAGAAAAATTACAGAGTTTCTGGATACCCTTAGCCAGTTTTCACTATTGTTAACACCCTACACTACTATGGTAGTTGTCACAGTGAAGGAACCAACTAATTGGTAATTACTATTATGTTTAATATTTCTTAAAAATAAATGATTATCCTCTATATATTCATAAGATATCCAAGTGAATGAAAATTCAATTGGAACACTGAACATTTTTTTGTATACTGAACTTGCTAGACCCTAGAGTAGACATTTTCTTTCTATACACCAAAGTTTTATTCAATATTTTACTGTCTGTATACAATGCTATAATACAACTGGGTTGGTAGGCAATCTTGGTTGATTGGTGTAGGTGATTGAAATACTTATAAAAGATGTACAATACTAAGAATCCTCCCATGGCATCTAGTGAATCAGAGCTACTGTAGTTTGACTATAATAATTCTCCCAATCCAACTGTTTACTCTTTATCAAGTCCAAATATTTTTATTATTTAGGGTGTTCCTCGACATTAAAGTTTAACTCCAAAAAGTACAAGGAAATCATGTGACCTAGACAACAGATTTATTTTCTTTTATGTTTCCTATGAGTCTACCTGCTTTAGACTTGAGACCAAAGATCAAACAATTCTCACTTAGAATGCCACTTGTTAAAAGATTAATTCACTTCCATTTTAATTCCTTGTAGGATACACATTTTTATAAATCTCTCTTTTTATACTAAGACCAGCCTGCCTTCTTTTTTTTTTTTTTTTTTTATAACTTTATTTATTTGTTTATTTATTTTTGGCTGCGTTGGGTCTTCGTTGCTGCACGCGGGCTTTTTCTAGTTGCGGCGAGCGGGGGCTACTCTTCGTTGCAGTGTGCGGGCTTCTCCTTGCGGTGGCTTCTCTTGTTGCAGAGCACAGGCGCTAGGGCGCACAGGCTTCAGTAGTTGTGGCTCGCAGGCTCTAGAGCACAAGCTCAGTAGTTGCGGCGCACAGGCTTAGTTGCTCCACGGCATGTGGGATCTTCCCAGACCAGGGCTCGAACCTGTGTCTCCTGCATTGGCAGGCGGATTCTTAACCACTGTGCCACCAGGGAAACCCCAGCCTGCCTTCTTGATTGCCTTCCTTCCTTCCTTCTTTCCAACTTGGACCAAGCAATTAAGGGCAAAGCATCAAGGGAAAAGATTTGAAATAAAAGTTCTCTTAAAAACAAGGTATACTCTGGTAATGCAAGTTAATGCTCACTCAGTTTTCATGAGAGATACACAACAGTCTTCCAACTGCGTAAGAAGACAGATTTGAACTGTAAAACTAGCAACAAGAGGCCATAATCTGCTTGCCAACCATCCTTCATGTTTCCCAGTCTTTTTATATTATGTTCACTTTCAAGGACAGAAACAAGCAGAGGCACAAAGGGGGCTAAGGGAGCCTCTGATCCTCCTCTGATAATCTCCACCAGCTCATAGCAAATAATAATAGTAACATTCTTTGATTTGGACCACTTGGCATCTTATGTCATACATGAACAAAAGCATTTTGAGAAAACTCAGAAGTACACTATTATTTATAGAAATATATATAAAATCAAGATTTTTTGAAATGTAAATGAAGCTTTAAGATCCTCAATGGTCAGCTACCCTCCATTGCTCTAGCCTCTCTTTTATCAAAATTCTAGAGAAAACACTAGCAGGAACAAATAGTAACATTAGCATAGGAAAACTTAGGAAACAAAACCAAAAAACGTGTAGCCACAGAACTACTTGTGGTTTCAATGGCCTAGTTCTACATTACGTAAAGTTCTGGAATAGAGGACTATGGTTAAGTCTGAGCTCCCCAAACCAAAAGCTGCACAGGAAAAAGGTACCAGTCCCTTGGGTTTTCTATGGACCAGACTAGGTTCTGCAGGGTTGGGGCTGCCTCGTCACCTGCCACCAAGACTGTCTATGCAAGCTGTGATTCCTGCAACCAGTGTTAGCTCCAGAAGTACAGTGACTTTTAAAGTTCCTTATAATTGAAGACAAGCCACAGGAAGGACCATTTTCCAGACTGAATGGTAAGGTAGTACTGGGTAATTCCACTGAAACTAAGAATGATTCCCAGTAACATAGGTTATTATGTGATTATGTGCCAACCTATAGAAAGGCCCCAAATATAGCCATCTTATACATGCCATCCAACAAAGTTTTAAGTTTTTAAAAAGTATTTTCTGTGAAACCAGCAACTGGTCACTAACTGCACACTAAACACCTCAGTGAAAAATCCAGGCACCTGGGCTATTTCCAATAGTCCTTAATAATTGCTCCTGCCCTCCTCTCCTCCCCCTACTCCAACAGTCTTCAAACGGAAAAGAACAGAGGAAAAAAACCTAGAAGCCATGCAGAAATATAGATTAAAAAATCAGGACTCAGAATCACATGCTAGGAAGCAAATGAAATGACCGTCGACAAGCATATTCTTAGAAGCACACAGCAACTAAAAACTGACCAAAGCTTGAAGACAGACCTTCATTCCTTAAGGCTCTCCTGAACAAAACAGGACTTATAATGGGTACTCTAAACACAGAAACACACAGGAGGCTACGTAGAAAACCAGTGCATTCTTTCTGGGATCTTTAAACCTTCATTTCCTCAGTTCCTTCATGTTTGGGCTCTAACAAGTGCAGTATTTTGCTAAATGCCTCTGAATAGCATGTCTGGCTTGATAAAATTCATACACCTGCCTTAAGTCAGTGTAATGTATTTTTGGCTAAAGTTCCGGGCACAAGGGTTTCTCTTCAGCACTTTGTTTACCTTCAGGAGAGAAGCAGATGGGAAAAGCAGAAGGCAGTAAGCTGTGCACTTCAACGTTAAGCCAAATGCTACTAAACCTTTATGTGGGGTCTATTAGCCTTGGCAGTATTTGTTTAAATCTCATTCAGGCAGATCTGGGAAAATGGGACAAAGCTTATTTATGTTCTTTTCCAAGCCTCACCTTTCATGACATCATGAAATCCATGCAGAGCAGCACCAACATGTGTTAAGACAGAACTGTAGTTTGTCCGAAGGAGTCCATCTGGCTCCGTACCTAGGAAACCAAGATCACAAACCTAAGCATTTTCCCAGAAGAATTCACCTGAAAAACTGACAGCCCACCATCTCCCCTCTACTTTTGAGAAGAGAGAGAGTGAATACTGATTGTGATATGTTGAAAATAATGGCTCTTAAAATCATTGTAGACACATTCAGATAGAATGGTGATAATTACAGGGATCTAAACTGACTTGCATCCCCCATGTCCACAGATATTAATGGTTACAAGAATCAAAATTAAATTGCTAAGCAGGATTATGTCTTTCATGATTCTTTTTGAAATGAGAGCCTTTGTGAATTTCACCTTGTTACTACAGAACACATTTCTCATTTTGTGCTTTCCCTACATATTATTGTTTGCTGAACATCACTAAAAACACTATTATTCAAACATCACAGTTCCAATTCTGGCATGACAGCATAAGCAAGCTCCACATATCCACTCACCAGCACAACTGGTGAAAATGATTTAAAAATAACCACTTTAAACTCTGGAAATTATCCTAAGGGCATACAGCAAGTAAAGAAACATTTAATCAAGAAAATCTATATTAACTCAGTAACAATAGCAAGAATCTGTGGTATGTGAACCAAAACCCACTCCGTCCCCTTACCAGTCAGTGAGCTAGAAATCCCAGTCCAGAGGGTACAGCCAAGAACACAAGGCTCCCTCTCCCCTAACTCAGCTGGAGGGCTGCATTTCTTCTTATCTCGCTCTCAGTTACCTGTTGCTGAGGCTAAGTTCTAGGTAAATATGACTGAGGTGGGGGGTTCTCTTCTTTTACCCAGCCCTGACTTGTGGGATGGAGGCTCTACGTGGGCATGGTGCAGCTGAGAATCTGTGGCCCTGATCATCCTGGCCCCAGCTCATTCACAGGAGTTCCATGCTAAAAGAGGCAAGCTGAGGAGACCAGAGGCTGCTGCCCTACCCTCTCCATGGAGTAATGCAGGGGTGTCACTCTGAGAGAAGTGCATCACTGTCATCATCCCCTGCACAGAACCACGGCTCAGAGATTTAAGCCAAGGGAGAAACAGTTCTTAAAACAGAAAGCTCTGAATCTCTTCCCAAAGGAATTGACTTAATTCACAACAGACTGTGGAGAAGAAGTTCAAGCCTAGGGATGCTCTCAAAAATAATGGCACTTGTGCTGAAGGTAATTCGGAGGATTCATTGGAGATATAAGGTAGACTGACACCTAGACACACAATAGAACAGTTAGACTTAATTGATATCTACAGGACACTACATAAAAAAAAAAAAAAATAGAATACACATTCTTTTTCCAAGGGCACATGGGACGTTCTCTAGAATAGACCACAAACTAAGACCCGAAACAAGCCTCAACAAACTTAAAAGGACAAAAATTATTTCAAGCACCTTTTCTGACCACAAGGGCATGAAACAAGAAATCAACCACAGAAAGATAAATGAGAAAAAAATGGTTATATGGTGACTAAACAACATGCTACTAAAAAACCAATAGGTCAACAATGAAGTCAAAGAGGAAATTAAAAAATACCTTGAGACAAACAACAATGAAAACACAACCATACAAAACCTATGGGATGCAGCAAAAGCAATCCTAAGAGGGAAGTTCATAGTGATACAGGCCTATCTCAAATAAACCTAAACTACCACCTGAAACAATCAGAAAAAGAACAAACAAAATCTAAAGTCAGCAGAAGGAAGGAAATAATAAAGATCAGAGAGTAAATAAATAGAGATTTTAAAAACAACAGAAAAAAATCAATAAAACCAAGAGCTGTTTTTTTGAAAGGATAAACAAAATCAACAAATCACTGACCAGGCTCACCAAGAAGAAAATAGAAAGGGCCCAAATAAACAAAATAAGAAATGAAAGAGGAGAAATAACAACCAATACTGCAGAAATATAAAAAAGTCTTAAGAAATTATTATGAACAGTTATATGCCAAAAAAAATTAACAACCTAGAAGAAATGGACAAGTTTCTAGAAACATACGGACTGCCAAAAAGGAATCAAGAAGGAACAGATAATCTGAACAGACTGATCACTAGAAGTAAAATAGAATCTGTAATTAAAAAAAAAACCTCCCTGCAAACGAAAGTCCTGGACCCGATAGCTTCATTGGGGAATTCTACCAAACATACAAAGAAAAACTTAACACCTATCCTTCTCAAACTCTTCCAAAAGACTGAAGAGGAAAGAACACTCTCAAAGTAATTCTATGAAGCCACTACCACACTGATACCAAAACCAGAAAAAGACACTACCAAAAGAGAAAATTACAGGCCAATATCTTTGATGAATATGGAAGCAAAGATTGTCAAAAAAGTTTAGCAAACCAAATCCAAGAACACATAAATAGGATCATACACCATAATCAAGCTGGATTCATTCCAGGGTCACAAGGATGGTTCAACATATGCACATCAATCAATGCGATACACCACACGAACAAAAGAAAAGACAAGAAACACATGATCATATCAACAGATGCAGAAAACGCATTTGACAAAATTCAACATCCATTCATGATAAAAACTCCCACCAAAGTGTGTATAGAGGTAACAAATTTCAACATAATAAAAGTCATTTATGACAAACCCATAGCCAACATAATATTAAGTGATGAAAAGCTGAATTCTGGAACAAGGCAAGGATGCCCACTTTCATCACTTCTATTCAACATAGTATTGCAAGTCCTAGCCACAGCAATCAGACAAAAAAAACAAAAATATCCAAATTGGAAGGGAAGAGGTAAAATTGTCATTATGTGCAGATGACATAATACTCTATATAGAAAACCCTAAAGACTCCACACAAAACTATTAGAACTCATAAATGAATTCAGTAAGGTAGCAGGATATAAGATTAATATAGAGAAATCTGTTACATTTCTTTACACTAACAATGAAACACCAGAAAGAGAAAGTAAAAAACAATTTTGTTTAAAATCATATCAAAAAAAAAAAAACCTAGGAATAAGCCTAACCAAGGTGGTGAAAGACTTATACGCTGAGAACTATTAAACATTGATAAAGGAAATCAAAGATGATTCAAGAAAACGGAAAGTTACCTCATGCTCTTGGACTGGAAGAAATAATATTGTTAAAATGCCCATACTAGCCAAAGAAATCTACAGATTTAATGCAATCCCTATCAAATTACCCATGACACTTTTCACAAAACTAGAATAATTCTGAAGTTTATACAGAACCACAAAATATCCAGAATTGCCAAAGTAATCCCGAGGAAAAAGAACAAAGCTAGAGGCATAACCCTTCCAGACTTCAGATAATACTACAAAGCTACCATAATCAAAACAGCATGGTACTGCACAACAACAGACATATGAATCAATGGAACAGAATAGAGAGCCCAGAAATGAACCCACACACCTACAGCGCATTAATCTTCAACAAAGGAGGCAATAATATACAAAGGGGAAAAGACAGTCTTTTCAGCAAGTGGTATGGGAAAGCTGGACAGCCACATATAAATCAATGAAGTTAGAACACTGCCTTACACCACACACAAAAATAAACTCAAAATGGCTTAAAGACTTAAATATAAGACATGACACCATAAAACTCCTAAAGGAGAACATAGGCAAAACACTCTTTGACATACATTGTAGCAATATTTTCTTAGATCAGTCTCCCAAGGCAAAAGAAATAAAAGCAAAAATAAACAAATGGGACCTAATCAAATTTATAAGCTTTTGAACAGGAAAGGAAACCATAAACAAAATGAAGACACCTACAGACTGGGAGAAAATATTTGCAAACGATGCAACCAACAAGGGCTTAATTTCCAAAATATACAAACTGCTCCTACAGCTCAATATCAAAAACACAAACAATCCAATCAGAAAAATGGGTAAAGGGAATTCCCTGGCAGCCCAGTGGTTAGGACTCTGTGCTTTCACTGCCTAGGGTGCGGATTCAACCCACTGATGGGGGAACTAAGATCCCGCAAACCGCATGGCACTGCCAAAAAAAAATGGGTAGAAGACCAAAACAGACATTTCTCCAAAGAAGACACACAGGTGGCCAACATGCACATGAAAAGATGCTAGAGAAATGAAAATCAAACCTACAATGAGCTATCACCTCACACTGGTCATAATGGTCATCATCAAAAAGTCTACAAATAGGGCTTCCCTGGTGGTGCAGTGGTTGAGAATCTGCCTGCCGATGCAGGGGACAAGGGTTCGTGCCCCGGTCCGGGAAGACCCCACATGCCACGGAGCGGCTGGGCTTGTGAGCCATGGCTGCTGAGCCTGCATGTCCGGAGCCTGTGCTCCGCAACAGGAGAGGCCACAACAGTGAGAGGCCCTCATACCGCAAAAAAAGAAAAAAAAAAACTTGTTCACAAATGTCTATAGCATCATTATTCACAATAGCCAAAAGGTGGAAACAACCCAAATGTCCATCAACTGATAGGTAGATAAATAAAATGTGATATATCCATCCAATGGAATATTATTCTGCAATAAAAAGGAATGAAATACCTATACATGCTACAACTTGGATGAATCTTGAAAATATTACGCCAAGTGAAAGAAAGCAGTCACAAAAGACCACAGATTATATGATACCATTTATATGAAATGTTCAGAACAGGCAATTCTATAGACAGAAAGTAGATTAATGGTTGCTTGGTACTGGGCGGGGACAGAACAGGGGAATAAGAGGGTGATAGCTAAAGTATACAGGGTTTCTTCTTAAGGTGATGAAAATATTCTAAAACTGACTGTAGTGTTGATGCACATGCCTGTGACTATAGTAAAAACTACTGAACAGTACACTTTACATGGGTAAATTGTATGGTATGTAAATTATATCACATTTAAGCTGTTACAAAAACAAATAATCAAATCACTACTATAAAAATCATGGTTTTCTTACAAACATCATTTAAACTGAGGTCCATTCAATGGCCTGAAAATACTTTTTTCAAATTAAAACAGCATTTTTTTCCCCAAGACTTTCAACCTTTACATTTTGGGGCTTTGTTATGATACAGTTCCTCTAAAAATAGCATTTTTACTATTAACCTTCCCCTATGCTACCTGTTGGAAAGTTGCTACGAATTCTTATGCTTTGCCCCTCTCCATTTAAAAACGAGGAAGGAGAGAAAGAGATTTAATTTTTTTTTTTTTTTTTTTTTTTTCGGTACGCGGGCCTCTCACTGTTGTGGCCTCTCCCGTTGCGGAGCACAGGCTCCGGACGCGCAGGCTCAGCGGCCATGGCTCACGGGCCCAGCCGCTCCGTGGCATGTGGGGTCTTCCCAGACCGGGGCACGAACCCGTGTCCCCTGCATCGGCAGGCGGACTCTCAACCACTGCGCCACCAGGGAAGCCCAAGAGATTTAATATTTAATGTATGTCTTCGATGCCTGATATTGTACATTCTTAATTTAACTTAATCACATTTACCTCTGTTTTATAAGTGGGAAAACAGAAGCAGAGAAGTGATTTGCCCAAGACCCTAAATGTATAAGGAGCTGGAGGGTTTGAATTCAAGTTTTTCTGACCCTCTTCTCACTTCAACACGCCAAACCACCTCCCTTCTCAAGCTTCTTGTACTCTAAATTTCTTCAAGTTAAACCATGAGTAACAAAAATACTTACTTGGCAAGGCGAGAAGACCAATGTAAGTCTGCAGCTTCTCAAACACAGCTGTCATCTTTTTCATGTCCTGGGACAGCTCTAGATTCCTGGCTCGTAATGCAGATGTGCAAAGGGAAGCTTCACATTCTTCTTCTAAACTAAGAATGGGCAGATTTTATAAAAGTGAGCATCCTGCACGATTTTCAACTAGCTATAAGAAACTATCTAAATTCTCAAACATCTATATCCAAAGAGAGAATTTACCAAAAAAGGAATTTGATCTCATTTACAAGGTTCCATTTTTTATACCATAATACATACACCTGCTTGCTGCAAACGCCAATGCAGCAAAAGACGACTAAATGGAAGAAAAAATAAAGGGAGGTGCCCATTATCTTTCCATCCTGAGAGCAGCAAAAACATGTTTCCCTTAAAAATATTTTCAGGAGAAAAATATTTCATAGACTGAACTCCTAAAGAGAATTAATTACACAGGAACTAGGACAGAAAATCATTGAGAAACCTTTTTCAGTGTATGTAGGTTCAAAAGTCAAACAGATTGGAAAAAACAATCTATAGGCTCAATACAAAAATAAATGCTTAACATTCATAAAATACATTTTACCATTTTCAATTTTAAATGGTGCTTTGGAAAACTTAATTATAAGGTTAAAAAAACTATACTGACTCTTAAGAGTGTTTATTTAAAACGTGCAGTAATCAAGTAAAATGCTTTTTACACAAAGCTACGAAAGTTATTAGCACAGAATGATAATCATATCCATTCCCTTGACCTTGCCTCTTCTATTTATTTATAGCAAACAGCTTCATTCAGTACTAAGCCCATTTACTACTAATGAACATGTCATCTTGTCAACTAAAGTGGTATTTAAACCAATGACCAAAAAATTGCCTAAAAACATAAATACCTGATAACATAGGGCTGAAGGCATATGGAACAGAACATTCCAAGAATAGGAATCTTAAATCAAGAAAGGACTTATCCAGTGTTTCTAAAAATGTAATAGTGAAAAAATAAATTAAGATAAAATAACAATGCTTAACTGTTTCAAGTAGTAAATACCACTTTTGCAATGGTTCTTTTTTTTTTTAATAGGAGAAAAAAAAATTTAATTACATATGTAGGGGAGTCCACAAAGACAATGAGACCCAAGGGCAAGTGGGGCAACTGAGGCTTATATATGCCATCCTGAGGTAAGGAATGGGATAGGAGCCTGGAGAAGGGGAAGTCACAGGATGATAAGGAGGGCAGATGTTTGGCAATTAGAAGTTTTGCAATGGTTCTTAGAGTCTTTTCAACGTAAGCCAAATCAATAAAGTGTATTCAATTTAGTGTTAAACTTCCAGAGTCAATTTTCAAAAAAACTTTAATTATACTGAACTAAAACATTTAAGGATCTGAATGAAACTGTTTGTTTCAATAGTTTGCTTGTTTCAAAATGTTCATTTGTTTCATTAGTTTGTCATAATTCCCTGATTCCTAAAACTCTGTCATGTGCACAAATCATAGAATTCAGTTACTGAAATGCCTTTGTTAGGTTAGAATTAGGAAATAAGATGGCTCTTAACACATTAATTTTTAATAATAAAATTTCATATTATTGAAAAGCTAAAACCTACTACTTTAGTTTTACAAGGACTTAAAAACTATAATTACTTGTATATTTTCAACATCTGTAAGTTATTCATCTACGTATTTCCTAAACCTTATTTTACAATATACTATACTACATATATGCTCTTATTTCTCCTATGTATTATTATTATTATTGTATTATTCTTTGATTACTTTTTTTAAAGACTAAATCTTAGGATGAAAAGATTTAGATGAATTAGGACTCTTGGTAGTTTTAGACCAAAAGTATCAAAATGTACAAGGAGTATTCTCAAATTTCCAATTACATAAATTATTTTCTCTTGCCTTTCTAGAAGTGTTTAAGATGGAGCATTTAAGGCTAATTAATGACATATCCTATGAGGGCTGAAGTATGTACACAAAGTTTTTACTTTATAACTTAAATAAATCACCAATAATAAAAACAATATACTATTTCAAAGAAACCTAAGGATTATAAATTGCAATGTAGAGGTTAACTATTATAGCCCCCACCTAGATGTTTATAGTAAAAGGATAAAAAATACCCCAAAATGAAATATTTCCTTCAATAAATGTGTCATTCACAATCATTAAAAATACTGGTTCATATTGCATTATGTGGTTATAGTAGTAATCTCAGTACAGAATACTGAAAAAACCCTAGCTGACAAACTACAATTCAATTTTCTTAAATATAAGTTTGTGCTGCTCAAACCATGACTTTCCTTTTTCACAAAAGTCCAAATTGGTTGTGGTGCAGAAAGGTCAGGCAGATCACAAGAAGCACATGTTATTACTTTAGTAACTCCAGCACAGCTCAGATGATACCTCGCAACTCCCCAAGCTCCCTGGCCCAGAGGGTAAGTACCTTTTTAACTGATAAGGAAGAATCTTCCTAAGAAAACATATGTAAGAGGTTAAATGCTCTGAAAAAGTTTTCAATTTCACAGTTGTCTCCTGGAAAAGAAAAAATTTCAAGGTTAATAGTGTCATTTGAAAAAGAAGAGCTCCCATTTCCAGAAGTAAAACATAGAAGAAAATTACCAGGACAGTCACAGTATCCTCAGTAATACTTTCAAATAAATGAAGCATTCCTTCCTCAAGAGGGCGGACATAGGATGCATTTTCATGAAGATACTGTGAGAACTAAATAGAAGGGAAAGAATTGTGAGTTAAATCACTGGAAAATAAAGAATAGCAAAACATTTGTAAATGGACTCGCTGAGTTTTAAACCTAAATTCTTTTGCAAACTTTTTTTGGGAAATCAGGCTTTTACACAGAGCTCCCCTCTAAAATCCTAGATATTATTCCCAAGTCCCCATTCCATTGCAAAATGAGGAACTAGAAGAGGGATGACATAATTAATGACCAGGCATGAAGCAAATGGGGAGGGGATACTATTTACAACACAGCACCAACAGGCCTTCTCTAAACAACTGCTTCTTCATAGGGGTCCCAGTTAAAAAAAAAAAAAAGGTTTGATAATCAAAACTGTATGACAGATTTTTGTGTTATATAACTCAATTTAACTCATTTTTTAGAAGCAAAAGACTTTTAAGTACAGTTTCTTATTTTCACTGTACACAATGTTCAAGGTTAACAAATTCCAGGAATGTAATTATCATCAAAATGAGAATATAAAAACTTTTATAACTGTCATGGATACTGTAATATTTACAAAGGACTAATTCAGTATGAAGAATAGATTCAGAAAAAGATTCCCCAGGCATTTAGACAACTGAGAAGCAAGAAGTTAATTTTTCACTTGTGAAATATCTCAGTTTTCTAAATACTGTATAATGGCTCAAATTTCTTTTTCTCAGTATGGAAATGTAAGGTCTCATTTTGCAGATAGGTGATTCAATTGGCCCTACTGCAAACTACACAGATATATGGCCCTGGGAAATTCAGTCTCTCTGGGCTTCGATCTTTGGAGCTGTCAATAAGTTGAACTCTAAGCTCAGGTATAAACGTCTACTTTATGATTCTATGAACAAGTCTAAACGCTTTGGTCAGCTTTTAACAAATGGTTTCTGAATCTTCAGTAATACAGACTTAATAGAAAATCACATAGGGCCTTTCAGAGGCCAAAGCACCAAGGGTAAAATATTGAGAAAAATAGGAATTCTTCAAAGTAATGAAATGTTTCTATTAAGATTAACATATTTGATTCTCGCTGTGTGGGCATAATATGGCAACAAGCTAAAATAAAGTAATGGCGGGAATTCCCTACTGGTCCAATAGTTAAGACTCAGCACTTTCACTGCTAGGGTCCGGGTTCAATCCCTAGTTGAGGAACTAAGATCCCGCAAGCCAGACGGTGTGGCCAAAAAACCCCCAAAACCAACCAAACAAATAAATAAAATAAAATAATGGACAAAGAATCAGTGGAAAAAAATGTTTTTATATTATAGGAAGTATAAAAGAAAATATAACTACATTAAAATGCTGCAGTTCCATTTTCCTTACCGAGGTCATCTGAAAGCTTTTTCCCACGGTGATATTAAAGAGCATTTCAAAGGCCCAAAGTTTAATTTTTATGAACTTCAAAAGATTTGTGGAGTCAGATGAAAATTGATGAAAAGCAAGCATCTGCTGAGGGCTTCCTATGAGTACGGCAGCATGACGACAATGGTAAGAGCTAGCCTTTACTGAGTACTTACTATGTGCCAAGCACTGTTCTTAGCACTGTACATGTATTATCTCATTAAATCCTCAAACATACATACCTGTGGGGTAGGTACTTTATCCTCCATTTTCAAGATGCACAGAGAGGTTAAATAAACTGACCAAGGGGACATAGAAAGTGGCAGAACTGGGCTACCACCCCAGAAGTATGACTCCAGAATCTAAGCCTTTGCTATACTAACAGGATCTGTGGACATAAATACTATTCAAACCCTGGAAATACTGCATGATGCACACACAGACACCAAAAAAAAGCTGATGAGAAAAATCAGGTAAGTAGAGAGTGGCATGACTCACTTCAGACACCACAGTATGGGGCACTTAGAGTTCATCTATTACAAGCCCCCTAATTTCCTCCCTTCAAGATGGCCCCAATAATCCCCACCTCCTACTATTCTTGGCTCTGAGTAACACCCACCCTCACACACTGTGTCAGGGCCAGTCTGTGTTACCAGTACAATATGGCAAAAGTGGTGGTATGTGACTACGTGCATACTCCCTATGGTTTCCTACTCCATGGTTTTGCTCATGTCTTTCCCTCTCCTGTGGTGAAAAAATACCCACCCCGCTTCACTCCTCCCATGCAAATCATGCTCATTTTTCAAAGTCCAGTTAAATCACCAAAGAACCTTTCCAGACACTACCACCGACAGCAATCTCCCCTCCCTGATGACCTCATATCACTTACTGCCCATACCACTCACTCACACTAAGGTCTTTAACAACTCCCTTACTATTTCATTTCTTAAGAATCCCCACGTTTGCCATATTTTACCTTAAGGGTAAAGACTACGATTTGTAGCTTTTCCCATGTGCTCCACAGTACTTGGCAGAGGCACACAAGTGGTCTGATAATTAGTAACAAGTCTCCACGTTTGTTCAGGGCAAACAAAAAGTATCCTGAGTTAAATGTACCTTCTGATTCAATGGAGATATAGTGTCAATGGCAGAATCAACAGGAAAAATCTGAATCCTCTGTTCTGTATAGGTGTGAAAGTTCAGAAGACCCTTGACGAGATCTTGAACAAAAGCCAGGGCCTGCCCAGCGATATCCCTCATCTTCAGCTTCAAAATGAAAAGGATACAGTTAAAGTCAACTATCAAGTTATTACTCCCAAACAACTTTATTAAGTCTGCTTTTGGAGAAACATTTGAACTCTAGTATAATTATTCCTTAATTTAAATTCATTTGCTCCCACTTAGATTTTAATACTACCATCTAAGTAATTACAATAGAAAGCCGCCAGCTTTGGTACATATACCTCTCCACTTAACTTAGACTGTTTAAGTGCAAAACCTAAAAGAAAGGTATGACTCAAAAATCAGTGCATCCCACAATTCAGTTCTAATGTTATCGGACAAGAGACAGCAAAAATCTATATTATTTACAAATTCAAAAAACAGCGAGTTTCACAATTTTTAAGAATGTATGAGGAAAGAAAGTAAAAGTTAAACGCAATGGTTTGGTGCACTAAACAGAGGCCCAAACAACTAATTGGTGTTTCTGAAAAGTTTGACACACACATCACTGAAAATAAAAACTTCATCTTTACCTGATGTCTCCTATTGTGGACTGGAACGTTCAGAGCATTATACTGACTATATTCTACAAAACAAAAATGGCTGTTCATTAAGTCATTTTACATTTACGAAAAAAGAGCTTAACTGAGAAATAATAAATGCTCACCCCATTTCCCAGCTTCTCAGCCCCTTCCCTTCCTGATCACTGCAGTGCACTCTGCACAGGCCTCTTTGTACTATGAACCCCTCACTCCCACCACTCCCAACAGGGGGGCTCATCCATCCCAGTTGGGTCAATCAGTTGGTGCATCAGTTTCTCTCCCCAGATCTAGGCTTTTATTCACAAATGTACACATCAGTAGGTAAAGAGATGCACACCAATCTGTTAGAATATTAAGCCACAACAAAGTTACCGTCAACATCTTTCCCATAAACCTGCTCCCCGTCTGCCTCTTTGATTTCTGTCAGCTGCACCACATCATTCCACCACACTGCCTCCTGTTGCTCCCTTGCCTCCCTGCATCTCCCTGACAACTCAGGCTCCAGCCCCCATCACAGCACACCAGGACTACCATCACAACAGCATCAGCCCCCTTCTCCCATTCCAGGGTAGTCTGCACTCTGTTGCCAGATGAACTTTGTGAGTGCACAAATTTCCCCAAGACATTTCCAAAAGCTTCTGCAACAACCTACTGACTTGCAAATTAAGTCCCCCCAAGCCCTTTGCCCAGAACTTGAGGGTCCAGCCCCACCCTCCCTTTCAGAACTTACCCATCATTGGCCTCCACATCCCACCCACTCTGGCCTCCAGTCATACTTAACTAATTACTGCTGTCAGGCCCTGACAGCACCTTTATCCTACATAACCACACTCCATGCTATTCCCTGGCTCGTTCTCCCTCACCTCTCTTACCAATAAAACCTACTTTTGCATCCTGGCCCAGCTCAAAGCACACTTCTTCCAAAAGGCTTCCCCAAACAACCCCACCGGTAGTAATCATCCTTACTCTGAAACCCCAAGAGGTTCTTCATGGAATAGCTTAGCTTATATTTTAGATATTTCTCTACCTTATTTCTTTCCTACTGGACTATACATTCCTTGAGGGTAGGTAGAGATTTTTGTCTTATACGTTTTTGCATATCCTGTGCTCCCCACCCATTTAGACTTTCAGTAAATAATCTCTAAATATTTCGGAACTGAAAGTAGTAACCTACTTGTGACATGGTAAGAACCTAAAATAGGGTGACAACTAGTACTGGAAAAGAAAGGATAAACCCAAAGAGACTCAGAAGGAAATGATTAGAACCTGATGACTAAGGAATAAGGGGAAAATGAAATGCCAAGGTTTTAAGCCTAGTGGATCAAAGTATGCTGGTGCTATTTACATTAATGTAGAAAGCAGTAACAGGTGTTGTTTTCAGATGAATTTAGGTTTTTGATATAATAATGACATATGCTGATTTCAGTGTTAGAGCAAACTACTATTTTTCTTTGGTGTCTTTTCTTCCCTCTTTTTTTAGGTCTTCCCTAAGAAAAATTGAGAAGAAGTCAAAAATTAATTTCAATGATATAATTGTAAAAAAGGAAATGTGTACTAATTTAAATTTAAGTTTCCGGATCAAAACAATTGTTTTCTTTGTCTTCAAGGTTTAGATTTAATACCTGTCTAAAGGTTACAAATTTGGCATCTGTTATATATGTAAGTTGATTTTTCTTTTTTTAACTTCTTTTTGTTGCTCTTGGCTGTGTAAATTACCAGACCATTCCCAGGATGAGCAGGAAGCAGGGCTTACCCAAGTCAACTCCCTAACTATCTCTGGGGATTATCCAAAGGGCAGGAGATAACCAGGCTAAGAAGATTCACCTCCCACCCATCCTGCTACTCCTCTCCCACCTTGCCGCCCACCATGATCAAATTTTCTTGTACAAATATTCAGGTACTTTATGTGAAAGTTGGTTTTCACCTTGGGATATGTTAAATACATGCAATTAAAAAATGTGGCTTTGGGCTTTTTCCAAGAAGCCTAGCTTCAGAATAGTTATGTGACAAATTAAAATCTCCCTATGAAACATGAAGGCCAAAGCTGATCAAAAGGACAAAAAGAAAGCAACCCTCTGTTAGGCCAAAGAGATTTTCTGCCAAATAGATTACAAATTATTTTAATTAGCTGGCTATCATAAAGAGGTTCAGAGTTGCAAATAATGGAAAACTGTACATAATACCTACTTGTATCATTAAAAGGTACTTTTTCACTGATGATTGATAAGGATTCCTCTAATCTACTTGACAAATCTTCATGAAGATTCTTTAACTGTAACTGACTGAAAGAAAAAATACAAAACCACATTATCAATAGACAGTAGGTCATGATTTGCTTGTTACCTCAACAGCTGGTACCAGGCTTTCAGAGGATGGTACCTGATATCTGGGATACCCTTGGTAGTAGAGAGTTGTTAAAAAAAAAAAATGAAGATAAGAAAAATACTAAGCCTTGATTCTAAAGCTCCTGAGACTCCTGTTGAATGACTGGAAGTTTCAAAGAATTTATCACAGTCCCAATATCTTATACAATTTTAAGTTTATCTCCCCAAGCTCAAAATAATCTTAGAGCCATTTCAAACTCATAAATTTTCTCTTTACAACACATAAATATTTGTCCAAGTATTATGGTAAACGTTTTTAAAGTATTAAAGCGTTTTTTTTCTCTTGAGCTGAAAATCTGATCGTTTTGGGTTTTGATTCAGTTAAGACCATAGATACACCATGCATGTTCAATGCAACTAAACTGAAAAAATGCACTTGATTGATCTTATTAAAATCTAAAATATGTCATTTATCAAATAAGTGTTGGTGCATGCTCTTACTACCTAGAGATAAGTAATATTTTAAAACATAAATATCTCCAAATTATCAATAGATTGCATAACCTCATTTTATTTAAAATTATTTAAAATTAAAAGGTTGACACCATGATCATTAGTCTTTCCTGACTAATGAGAAGGCCTTCTCTTTAGAGTAGTCTAAAACAGACAGGACTCAGTCCTCAGTACTGGAGCCCCAGAATGCCATCTGCCACAGTCCAAAACATCTGCAGGCTGAGGACTAACGCACAGGCCACTCTACAAAGAATTCATAAGGTCCCACAGATAACAAAACTGAAAAGGACCGTGGAGACGATCTACTCCTGTCTCATTGCAAATGTGGGAAAATTAAGACAGAGGAGCTACTACACCAAAACTCGGGTCTTCTGATTCTCACTTCAGGGCCCCTTGGAATTCACGTTTCCACATACCATTCTTCTGTCCGAAGTCGACATTCCTTGGCCTCCTTTTCTAGAGTCTGAGATTTTACCTGAATTTTAGAAGGAAAAAAAAGCACAGGGAACTCTACTCAATATTCTGTAATAAACCTATATGGGAAAAAAAATCTGAAAAAGAATGAATATGTGTGTATGTGTAACTGAATCAGTTTTCTGTATACCTGAAACTAACACAACACTGTAAATCAACTACACTCCAATAAAATTTAAAAAAATAAAAAATTTTTAAAAATAAACTATGCCAAACTATATTGTTTGGCTTTCCATTTTGAAATCCTGCAGGTAGAGAAAAAATTTTTCTACCCTTTTTTTTATTTTCTGGTTTTCCCCTATAAATTTTATATAGCTATTTACTTGAAATTGTGTTCAATTTGCTAGAAATGTGGTGTGACAAATATAACTAACCAAAATTATATGCATATTGGTCTGTCAAAAAAATAAAAAGAAGAGCAGAGGACTCAGGCCACAGATGTGAGCTCGCTGCGGAGACGCTGCAGGCAGCAGTCCTGCCTTGAACGGCTAACTTTTGTTCTATAAAGCAGGTGGATGATTTCCAAAAGCCTGGACTATTTTTTCACATGCTCTCACCAACGGCGGGTCTTACCTCTAGTTTAGCCTTGTCGTTCTGCAGCTTCTCGATGGTTTCCATGTACTTCCGGGTCAGGCCATCGACCACAGCTTGGTGCTGGGCCGCTTCCATCTCCAGAGTGGCCAGCCGACTCCTTAGCTCTGCTTCCACGTGCTTGTGCTGCTCATCGGCTTCAAAAAACTGAAAAGAAAAGATCATGGTGTCTTCTCACAACATCCCAATATATACAAATGAAGAGAAAACAACTGCAGCGACTAATCACTGAGCAACTTCCATAAGGTTCCATATGCTCACTGTGCAAAACCACGCAGGCATGAGCTCGGTGGAGCCTCACGGCAGGTCAGAGGTGGTGTACTTGTAATCCCTCCTTTACAGATGGGGAAACAGAAGCTTCAAGGGATGACCTAACTTGTCAAATGTCTCACAGTCACAGACTGACTCCAAAGCCTGTACCTCCTTCCTCCCAGGCTCATGGATTTCTATTTTAAACCATTTCTGGCACACAGAAAACTCAACTGACCAGGGTATAACTTTTCTGTTAGGCTGACTTCTGCAATTAAATAATCAAAAATCAAACAGGTGTTACTCCTGAAGCAGGTAAGGCTCCTTTCCTTAATGAGAAGCCAGTAGTAATTAAGAATTATGAATACTTAACAGAAAATTCATGAAGTCAAAAGTTCATTTTGTAAACATTTTCGAAGACTGAGAATGCATATTTATTTTCCACTGTTTGACTATGCTCACCATTTCACACAAAAAATCAGTAGGCATAGTTGAATACACTACCCTATAACTCTTAAAACATGCTGAATGGTTTGGAGCAGACACTGATTACTCAACATTCCACAAATATTTGAGGGCCTGCCATGAGTGAGGCCCTGTCCTGAGGCTGGGCAGACAAAACCCGACATGGTCTATACACTAATGAGACCTTACAGACTAACAGGGAAACAGATAAAAACCAACTAAGCTATCATAAATTAAAAAGCAAACACTACTTATTGATAAGCCCCCATCTAAATGATCCATCCAACCACCTCCTATATAAAATGAAGAGTGCCCAGTATACTTCTTTATTGTTAACTTATGAAGTTATTCTGCTGTACTCTGAACAAGTGTATATTCAAAGCACACATCCGTATTAAAACATGAATGAGATCTAAGAAATGAATGAATGACAGTGACGTATGTACCCAAGGACCACAGGAAACATTAAAACACCCACCCATACACAAAGCACTCTATCTTGCACTGGTTTTTCCACATTGCAGATCATACAACCCATTTTTAAATTCATATGGAAAAACAGAAAGATTTTCTCACTTGTATGTGCAACCGTTCATTCTCTTCTATCTTCTTTTGCAGGTCTTCATCAAAGACACTCTTCTGCTCTTGACTCAACTGAGAAGAAGATTCTCCACTTTTCTGATGGAAAGAATAAGTTATGTCCACATAACTTTCATCCTTTAGAGAAACATCCTAAGGTACACAGATTCTCTATCACCTTAGTAGCTTGTCTCTTCTACGTGTTCACCATTCTCAAACAATCCTGCAAAAGGTATACAGTCCATCATTTAACTTTTCCTATGTGACACAAGTTGGAACTGCAAATACTGCAATGAGCAGGAAAGCTTAAAAAAGAGAGAAAATAACAGATAAGGCTCACTATTCTTTGCAGATGAATTCAGGAGTAGTTCTTTTGGAAGACAGAGCAGACCCAGAAAGCTAGCAATACAAATATGCTAATAAATATCATTTCAATTGATCTTTTGGTTTGGGAAATGACAGTTTTACCAATTCCATGAGTCTGAGTTGTTAAAACTCCTTTAAGAAATTAACAGCATTCACAAAAACACATTTATACAGAAGTTCACATAAATTTCTAATTTAAAAAACATAAGATAAAGCTATTATAAATAAACAGAAGGAAAAAGCTCAAAGATTATGAAAAATACTTGCCTTTTGCCTTTTTACCAATATTAACTTTTTCTACATAGAACAGCACTATTTAAGAGCCAATAATGAACATCTGTTTTCATGGAATACACACAGAAGTGAGACTATTCAAGGGGCAGCCTAACAATGAACTGTTCAGACATCAGTCACCACCCCCCTCTGCCTTTCTTGTGCTTCACTCCTCACTTAAAATGAAGTCATTTACTGATCCAATGTGAACCAGTGATTAGAAAGCCCTTTGAAAATGGAGCAGCTATGTAACAAACAGACAAACAAATAAACATTAAATGCGAACACAAGAGGTATGTGCACACAAGGAACACTGTTGAATGACATATTCTGGGTCCTTAGTGCTTCCAAATGTGGAAAGCTCTTATTAAAATTAATTCAGAAGTAATTATACCCAAATCTCTGCTAAAACAGCCCTGGGAGAGGATCTCACTAACCTGGGGAGCATGTTTGAAATACAGATGGCTATTCGCTCCCCAAGGGTCTTTCAGAATTTCCAGAGCATGTGTATTTTGACAGTTTCCCAAGTGATTCTAATACATATCTGTTTTGCCCTCTCTCTTCCCCATTTATTTGAAAATTACCTCTAGAGAATTCTTCCATGTAGGGGAAATGCGTATGGAAATATACCAACACATAATTATGTCAACTGCCCATCATATGGCAAATACAGCCCTGGGTACTTTTACATGATCCCATTTAATCCTGACAACAAACCTGAGAGTATCTTCCCCACAACTGAGGTTGCAAGGCTAAAAAATTTGCCTAAAGTCATAGAACTATAAATGGCAGACAAAGAATTCAAGCCTGGGCTCAACTCCAAAGCCAGCACTCTTCCCTCCACACCATGCTGCTTCAGAGTTACTGCGGGCCTTCTTCCCTCCAACCATTCTATTATTACTGCCTCAACCCACACATTTGTGGGGTGCTGTTCTACAAACATGCAAGACTTTTAAAGACTCAATCACTAGCTCCTGCCCTTAAAAAAGAAACAACTTCTAAATCACAGAATGATCAAAAGTACTGGATCATCCATCTTAGAGTAA
Source organism: Monodon monoceros (assembly GCF_005190385.1). Classification (NCBI taxonomy): domain Eukaryota; kingdom Metazoa; phylum Chordata; class Mammalia; order Artiodactyla; family Monodontidae; genus Monodon; species Monodon monoceros. The sequence goes on from NW_021703775.1 coordinate 48,816,214, forward strand.
TCAGAATCTCACCTCACGACATAAAACCAGAAGGGAAAAAATCATATTTACATCTCAGGACAATAATACCAAATTGAACTCCTAAGAATAAACACCCGAAGAAAATACATCTGCAACAAACTTACAAGCCTAATATATGAGTACTTCAACTGCTACTTTCACAGACAGCAGCTACACTTTGACAATTTCTCATTCTATCTGCCCTACCTTGGGTTAATGGCAACTCAGTATAACTAAAAAATATCCATAATTTTGACCAATATGAGATACTCCCTTCACTTTTCTCAGTCACTAAATCAACTATGTGCATGTTGGCTCCTAATAAATTCTTGAAAACTCACTTCCATATGAAAATGCCTCTAATACTGGTATATATTAATAATAAATGTCTGCTTTCTTAACCCAATATCCAGGTGTAATAATGGAACTTTAGAGTATTTGGAGGTGAGGTCTTCTGTTAAAACCAGGATGGCCTGGAGATGTCTGTACCTAATGACAAGGTCACACTAACTTGCTTTTACTTGACCTACCTTGTTTTTCTTGCCTCGGGGTTCACTTAGAGCCAGCTCATCTTGAAGTAGCTCTACTCTCTTGGCAAGCTGCAGATTTCGGAATGTCAAACTGTCCATTTCCTGCTGTAGTTTTCTCAGTGATTGATCCTTCATTTTCAGTTGTTCCTACATCAAAGTGAAAAGAGACCATTCCTTGTAATTTAGCCTTAACATTTAAAAATAATGGAAAAAAAATATTTTTTCTTTCACCAAAATATAATCAAAACCTCTTGCTTTAAGGAATTCAAGTTGTATGTTTATCATTACAGTTCCTATGTTTTTAGGTCTGTTTTGTGGCAAAATCATTTTCTGGCCAAACCAAGCGTATTTAAAAATAAAACTAAAGGAGTATATATACTGAAGTAACAGTCATCGACCTAGAGTAAAATATCCACAACTATGTGTTGTTATGTAATGTTCTTATACTTGTGTCTGGCAGTGAGGAGACACAAAGTCTGAGACTACAATTTTATAAACTTGAAAGCTTAAAGAGAACCTCAGACTCCTGATGATGCCCTTTGGTAAGCAAGAATGGAAGAAATATATTTGTATTCACTATTTCCCATAAATCCTCCTTGAATTTAAGTCAGTCGAAATGAAGTCTTTTTAATACACTTTAAATTATTCTGATTTGTCAAAGATAAAAATCAATATTATCCTACCACAAGAATAGTTTCAGATGTCTTAAAATGAAAATAGCAACAAAATCTAAACAACACATCTTCTACTGACCATTCTGTACTGCTTATACCACGGTAAGGGTAAGAAAATGGGAAACAAGAGAAATATTTAGTTTCACTCTATTTTTTTAAAAAAATATTATTCTGGGGCTTCCCTGGCAGTCCAGTGGTTAAGACTCTGTGCTTCCAATGCAGGGGGCATGGGTTCAATCCCTGGTTGGGGAATTAAGATCCCATATGCCACGCAGCATGGCAAAAAAAAAAAAAAAATTATTCTAACTATATTTTCCTTACAACGTTCTGAAAACTTTGCGTTCACTGGTAATCAAACACAGATGGCCATATACTACCATATACTGAAAGATCTGTGCTTTTATTACTTTCATTGAAAAACCACTATAAAGCTAAGAGGTCAAGTTTTAATGAACAGGGGATTTAAGGATATTGAAACAGCAACCTAAAAACCAGAGGCTGGTGTCTGCAATCTATTGACATTATTTGCATGTTGAGGGCACAGCTAGAGGGATAGCATATGTGTTCATTAAAGAGAAAAACATTTTCCTTTTCTGTTGTTTGTTTAGTAAGTCCTTAATTTTTACTTGAAGTTCAATGGTAAACTTAGGCTCAGCCCATGTCCAAATTACTATATGTTTCAAATTACAGAAATTCAAATCAATGAATGCTTACTGTATCTAACAACTCATTGAAGAGACAAACCCAATATAATCGAATGCCTACTCTAACACAGACATCCTAACATTCCCATTGAGCAAACTGGCAAACTGTCATTCTCACTATGATTTTAATGACCACTGTGATGAATAGTAAAACATAAAGTAATTTCTTTACATCCTTATAATTAGTTAATCACTAGTTGACTAATGTTCCAACTCCATTAACCAATCAGTAATTTCAGAAGACATCCATCCCAATCTCTCTGTAAACCCTAGTTTCTGCAATGAGGACGATAATAGTGGCGTCTGCCCTCACAGAGCTGTTGTGAAAACTGAGATAATGGATGTAATGTGCTAGCGTAATGCCTGACACACCGTGGGTGCTCAATAAATAGAGCCTGCTATTGCCACCACGGCCACTATCACAGGGTTAATTGGACACAACCAGCAACAGGAGGGTGTCAAACACCAGAGTGGGCTACTAAGACGAGCTAGGAAATACTTCCCCAGTAATAGGTTTTAAACATCATGAGGAGAGATAATAATCATTTCTTCAGTGATTTAGGCAAAATAATAACTTGGCTAACATATCCTGACTTTAAAGCTTATTTTTAATCATCTCAGCTTGGGCGCAGAGAGCTTTGGGAGTATGGGTAAGATGCTCTGAACTATCTCAGCCCTGAGTCTGTGGAACAGCACCTGAGGAGGGAGCGCCCTCAAGACACAGATTTCTCTAGTGGAGGATCCAACACCAGCCACGTGAAAGGACGTATCTCTGGGTCTTGGAGACCTGAGTGGAAATTCTCAGGATATGTCACTGGTTGGGGCCTACTCCAGAAAGAGAGAAGAGTAAAGGGAATCTTAAGCCCTTTTCTCTAAAGAGGAAGCAAGGGAGAGAGCGAAAGAATGAAGTAGGCAGTATTAACTGAAGCTTGGCCAAGAAGGAATCCATATCCTCGAATGAATTTTTCCAATTAAAAATATCACTAAGCAGTACTTATTATATGCCTACTAAAATGAGGTAGAAACATATTCCTGCAACTCCCACCATATTTCTCCTCTCAGTTAAAGGTGCTGATGGTAAGATGTATCACTCAAACAGTCCTCATTAACACAGGTTATTACTATTAAACAGCTCGACCTCAAAGCAAGATTGATGGACTAAATGATTCACACTTTCAAATCCATTTAGTAGGGGACAACCATCGGCTGAATGCTAGGGATATAAACATGAATATGACACAGCCCCACAGAGTGCTATCAGATGAAGCCAGATAATAAGCCCCATTAATCCTGATGAATTTAGCTATGAGAGAAGCAAGGTATGAGAGAAATGCATTACACACAGTCCAATAATACATTTTTGTAATTTCTAGCTAAGGAAGTCAAAGCACATCACATTCATACCTAAGCAAGTAGGAAAGTTAAACACCAAAAAACTCTATTACCCTCCCCTATTCCTAGTGAGTCACTGTCAGAGTTGGGAATTTAACCCAGAAAACTGAGCTGAATTCCCTGCTGTGAGCTTCACCAAACACTAACCTAACCCTCACAACACAAAATACCCTGTAGCCTACCTTTAAAGCAGCAGAATTTGCTTGTTCATCCACGACACCTTTTTTCAAGACCTGATTCTGAGCCCGAAGCTGAAAACAGAGGAGGTAATAATTAATTTTTAATATAAAGCAATCACTTATAGCAAGGAAATCACTTACCCTAACTTTACAGGAATCAGTACGCTGAGTATCTGCTCACATATATATGAGAACAAGAACATTAGCCCGGAAGGGAACAGTAGAGATCATCAGTCTGCCATTTTACAAATAAGGACACAGAGGCTGAGCTGCCCAATGACATAAAACTAATCAATGCAAAACTGAGACTAAAGCCCAGGTCTCTCGACTTCCCGCACATGGTTCTTTCTATGAAACCAATCACCTCCCTAAATAAAAACTAATACAATAGATAATAGGGTACTGAGTATGTCATTTTCCTTGAAACTCTGACACACCATTCATCTGTAAAATACATACAACTGGACTGATTATGGAATAAGAATTCAACAGAAAATAAAAGTATAGGGCGTCAACATACCCAGCAGTACACTGTGCCTAATATTAGTCATGCAAATATCATCGCCCGCAATAGCCTCAGGAATGGAGGACTTTTAATCAGGCATCAGTGGAAGCAGTGTTCAAAAGCAACTAAGAAGCAAGCTCAATTTAGAAATTGATAATAATAGCAGCTAGCATTTGAATGCTCCGTTACATACCAGGCACTGTCCTAAATACTTTACATACACTACCTCATTAATCCTCACAACCCTATGAAATAGGTGCTATAATTATCGCCATTTTACAGATGAAACCAAGGTACAGAGAAGTTCAGTGGCAATGCTGAGATTCAGAAAGCAGCAGTTTTGACTCCAGGCATAATGTCATTAGACAATATTGGCTACTATTTTATAAAGCTACATATAAATGAGAAAAGTAGTGGGCTGGAGAGGTGACAGAAGCCTTTGAAGAGGTAGGACTTGGGCTTCTTTCACAGTTTTTTTTTTTTTTTAATTGAGGTCTAACTTTATTTTAAATAAAATATACAAAACAGAAATTATACAGCTTGATGAATTTCTACTTAGGTATACATCTATATCACCACCACCAGCAGGGTTTTGAAAGATAAACCTTCTGTAGTTATCAGCAAGCACAACACAGAGCATGTGAGTATAAATATACCAGCCCAGTGTAGCTGAAGCAAAAGGGTTACAGACTAATTTTCTGAGGACTCAGTACAGAGACCATGATAGACCAGGTTCTTCTCTGAGAAACTAAATGAATGGGAGAATTTTATCTATGAGCTTAAAAAAAAAATCTACTTCTAGTTCTGCATAGCTCACATCTGTCTCCTGAGAACAGAAATGACTTTTTTCTATGCCAGAAGAGTAGGAATATTTGAATATTTATGAATTATCTATGATTGTTTTTGTGTGACAATGACATTAGAGATGAGTAGATGCAACAGAAACCATATGGCCCCAAGCCTAAAATATTTGCTATTAGGCTCTTTACACTCTGCTCTAGAAGTTCAGAAGAGAGAAATAAATACCACTTTAATGTTGACTTCCATTGTGTAGTATTTTACCTTTTAAGCAATATCAACATATTCTTGGATAATGTGCTACCTAGGTAAGAGAATTCAAGAAATACTTTCAAATCCATATAGCCAAAGGACAGCGATACTACTTCAGTCTTTAGGTTTCATTTCATACCCCTGTTCTAACTTTGCTCTCTGATCTTCTTTGTGTGGTATTTAGAAGGTCCTAATGACTGCCTCAAGGACTAGGGATGAAGCTTGAAATCTGCTGAACTGACAATTTTCTGTAGGACCAGAACTACATCAGTTTTCAAACAAACAAAAAAAAACCTCACCTTTAATTTTTAAGGCACACTTATAAGCTACATAAAGCAAACTGAACAGCCTACTGTGTCATAAAAGCAAAATTAAAGTTTTCAAATTACTGCTGTTTGGAACTTAATCTGATTATAATGAAAAATGATTTCGATTTTCCTTTGGAAAATATTGTTTGCTAAATTGGTAACAATTCAAACACAGTTTCAATGGAAACATTCAACAGAAAATGCAGCTTTTAGAAGTATTTATCGAAAATCCCTTTCTATTGTTTGGTAGGTAGAAAAGGATAAGCTTGGCCTACTCCACTGCCTTGTTACCTGCACTTGGCATTTGGCATCTTCCTGCATTTCAGCATCACTACTGCCACATCTCTGCATTACTGACCAACATCTTGTCAAGTGTGGATACTGCTGTGACCAGTCTGGTCTTTTAGAATCTTATCTTTCTCCTCACCAGCATTCACCACAGTGGGAGGCAAATGCAGTGTTTGTTTCAGAAACAGTTACCGATGGTCACTAATGCCTCTAGGAGACTAGTGTGGAGACTCCAGTGGATGTGGATGTAACTGAGAAACAATTGCCCTGAAGTCTCCACTAGGACAGAAAAATTCTCCAGAAGGTGACATAGCCTATTTCCAGCAGCTGTGCCATGCACTTTTGTTCCATTCAGTAGAGAAATGGTCCTCTGAATCCCAACCCAGAAACCCTTAGTCCTTTTCAAACCTCATTTTTCATTGTGTTGTAATCTTTTGATTAGCTTTACCTTTACTCTGAAAACACAGCCTTTCCTCATTTTGACCAACCAAACCCCAACTGTTCTAGAGCCTACTTCCTACTCTGGTCCTACTTCTTCCATAAACTTTCCCTAACCATTCTCTATAGTGCCCCTATGGTCCACAGTGACCTTGCCCTCAGTTCCCTGGGCACTTGCTAGTAATAAGACATCTCTTATTTAAACTGTTCAGTTTTAATTTTACTTTTTAAAGCAGTACATTTTATGTTTACTAATTTATGTATGATTTCTATACTCAAGTCCCATGTGCCAATTAAACTGTCCTTCACAATAGAGACTACAGTATACTTCCTTGTATCTCCTGCATACAATGAAAGATCAATGCTATGGATAGAGAAGGCACTCAATAAATTTTTAGTTAATTAATCAAATTAAGTGGTGTAAATAAAAGGTGTTTAAATGCAACACATTAAACAACTATAAGAGACAGCTAGAATCTTCTGTGTTAGAATCACTCTTAGATAACTTTCCATACAGTGGACATTCTGACATTTATACACGTTTTATGACCCTATAAAACAAATCTCCAGATGTATAGCTTTTCTCCATTACAAAGTAATGTATGCAGCAGATAACCTGAAGCCCATTCCTAAGCCTCACCAAAACCCTGATTTCAGCACACCTGAGTCATCTGCAAACCACAGCTTCAGTATCTCTGGCCTGGATGATCCTTAAAAACACTCCCAGTTCTAGGTATTCTACAGTGCTGGGAATACCACTTAGTCTTTCTCTCCGCCTACTAACTTGCTCCTCGCAGTGGAAAAGGATAAAGTAACTGAAGGCTACATACTATGTACTAATGGCTGGGGTCATTTTGTCACTGAGTTGCGAAGAAAACCTTTTTACAGAGCTGCCCTCAAACAAGACCCTTTCTCTAGCTCCTGCTCCCATGCAAGGAAATTCATTAGGACGAAACCCCCACTCCCAATCCTGTAATCTAGCTGCCTCACCAGGGACTGGTTGGAAATTCAGCTGAATTGAAGACGGAGAGTAGGACACCCCTTGCCTTGCTATTCAAAGTACGGTCTGCGGACAGCTGCAGCAGCATCACCTAGGAGCAGAATCTCAGGCCCCACCCCAGACCTCCTGAGAAAGGATCTGCAGTTTAACAAGGTCTTCAGGTGAGTCACATAGACACTTACGTTTGTGATGATCTAGGGGCTAAGCTAGCACAGCTCAACAGGGTAGCCATATCCACATGTGCCTATTTAAACTTAAATTACGTAAATAAAATCCAAAATTCATTTCCTCAGCTCAGCTAGCCACATCTCAAGTACTCAATAGCCCACATGCTAGTGGTCACCCTGCTGGACAGCAAATATGCAGAACGTTCTCATTCTCCTGAAAGTTCCCCTGGATAGCACTGAACACAGACTGTTTTCCAATCCACCTTTAGTAGTGAACCCTACATCAGGGTAGAAAAAAGGTGATACTCCATTTTAATCCAATCCAGCCCCAGAGTCTATTTCTCTTACAAGAGAGGGTGATCAATCAGGTTCAGCCAAGCCCTGCTATCTGGAAAGCAAACACACCAAATCAAGACTGAACCTTTCCCAAAATGAGCATCTCTAAGAGTATAAGTCTAAAAAGTTTCAAAAGGCAATCTCCTTTGTAATTAAAGAAGCATCAATTGCAAAGTCAACTGTTAGAGAAATAATGGATGTTTACCTTTCCCATTGGCTTTTTTTTTTTTGCCAGTATCACGTTGTTTTGATTACTGTAGCGTTTTTTTTTTTTACTATTTATTTATTTACTTGGCTGTGCCAGGTCTTAGTTGTGGCACATGGGATCTTCGTTGCCGCATGCAGGATCTTCCTTGCGGCACTCGGGATCTTTAGTTGCAGCATGTGGGATCTAGTTCCCTGGCCAGGGATCGAACCCAGGCCGCCTGCATTGGGAGCGTGGAGTCTTACTCACTGGACCATCAGGGAAGTCCCCCCATTGGCTTTTATTGCCTTGAAAAGAGCTTTAAGAAGATCATCTGAGCAAAAGCTACTATACTGATACCATTTCCTGAGCAATGATTCTGGTATGCATCCAAATGACTGGAGAGGTTTGTTACAACACAGACTGCTGGGTCTGACCACCAGTTTCAGATTCAGTAAGTCCTGGGTAGACCTAAGAATTTGTATTTCTAACCCATTCCCAGCCACTGATGATGCTGATCCAGGGTCTACACTTTGAGAACCCAGAGTAACACAAACACTGGAAAGATTAGAACTTCAAACTTGCCTACACGTTAACATGGTGCCAGGCAAGAGTGCAGAAGCCCATTCAGAGAAAGCAGGCTGAAATCAAATGAGCCAGGACTGCATGCTCTCAGCCTCATCTCCAGAATGAGATATACCAGAGCATCAGAAGCAGAGCAGGCCGTGGAAGAAACACCAAGTAAGAAATGGTCTTTGAAAAATGAGGGCTTGATTAACTTTCCCTCACGTCTCAAAGGGGCAGCCTCCGTCTATTACCTATTAACTTCATAAATCTCTGAAAACCAGCTTCTACATACCATTCCCCTCCCCCAAACTCTGTTAAACCAGAAATGTTTAAAGCCTCCAGTGATTGCCTAATTGCCCAAACCAGAGGGTCTTAATCTCCACTTTTACTGACCTTTCCATAACACAGTTTCAGCAACCTGTCCACCTCAGAAATTCTCACCTGCTTCGGCCTCCATGGTTCATCTTTTATCTAAGGAAACTCTCAGTCTCTTTAATAGGAGCTCCTCATACAGCTTTTTTCCTTCTCAGGGGGAAAAAAGATGATGATAGAAGTTACAAAGGAAGAAATGGGCCCCTTCCCAGAACACAGGCCAAGATCTGCATTAAATAAGAATGAGAAGATTCTGCAAATGTCCTTGGTTTAGGGATCATGCTTGCTGCTCTCTTGATTTGCAGGCCTCCTTCTACATATTAAAAGGAAATCTTTTTCCTTTGTATCCTAAATAAGGAAAAAGAAAGATGTAACTGGATTTCAACATCAGCCCACAATTTCTGCACCAGGGAAGCTACCAAAAAGGTAGAATACCCCCTTCCATAGGCACAGGGCTGAAGGTATTGATAGCATAGATCTTATCTAGAAATTGCTTGGCACTAGAACTGACAGGCAATAAAAAGCACATGAAATCTTTTGACCAATCCGTGTTCTCACATTCTGAAATTTCCATCACACTGCAATTAAAAGGATGAAAAATGTTCTGTCCCAATATGGGAGATAACCTGAAGTCTGGCAGACCTCCTATAGTCTCCTCAGCATTTCCTCCTACTGTCACATCCCTCCCACAGGTGTTCCCCAAAGAATCTACCTAAAGTGATTAACTCTCAAAGTTCAACTATTGTCTTTATAGGAACTATTGTCTTTATGGGAATTATTACAAAAGCTTTGGCCTTTGTCCTGACTTTCAGCCAGTCCCTCTCCACTAGAAATTTTCAGCAATTACCCCAACATCATCTCAAGCTACTATGTGAATAAGATAGCTTCAATGTACCTTCCAACCATAAATACTATGATTGCACCTAAACTTCGCTCCAAACTGGCTCACCTTTCTGCCCACCTTCCTCTGCCAGTGGCAGTGGTGTTCCCTCAGAGCAGTCCACAGGTCACCTTCAGGGTCAACTCTCAGTCTTCCCTCACTCATCACGTCCCACAGAATGAATGAGACACAAGGATGACTGCCTTGACACCTTTATATCCTTCATAAGGTTGCTGCTATGTGTAAAGCAGGCACACAAAAAAGAAGTAAACTAAACCATATTTTTTAACCATAATTCCTAAATCTAAGCCCCCCTCTCCATCTCAACAGCCACAAAACTTTATTTAATCCTACGTTACACTCCCCAAAATTATTCAAGAGCCTCCAGTCTGGTTTCTTTTCACCAATCTTTCCCCATTTCAGTCCATCCTCCACACAGCTACCAGTTTTCTTTCTAAAAGCAATGTCACTCTCCTGTTCGAAAACCTTTAACGTCTCTCCATTACTCAAAGTTCAAACTTTTTGACAACCACAACCCTTCATGATCGGGTCCAAATTATCCCTCCAACCATATTTCACCACTCTCTGTCGTGTATCTGAACATGCCTTCATGTCAGCAAACAGAGACTGTCTCCTTTGCCTGGAGTACTACCATCCATCCCTTCCTCCCTATTCCCTACTCCCCAATCTAAGTAACTTCTACCCTTACCCACCGTTTCTTCTGTGCTCCCACTGAGCTAACACTTGTCATCCCGTATCATAATTATGTACAATAGTTGAACATTCTATTAAAGGGTTCTCCTTAAGGTGGAACTCTGCCTCACTCAACAGGGCCCGGCAGATTGTTCACAGGTGGCACTAATTGTCTGCTGAACAAAAGAGCTTACAAATCCAAAATAATAAAATCTTTCAAAGTTTTTATTACTTCTGGGAGGCTGTACAATTATTTCAGCAATGCAATCACTGTGCAAAATATTTCTGGAAACTCTTCTGCCATTTGGAATTGCCTTGTGAGCTTGTTTACTCTCCAGAAGAGAAAATCAGTCCCCTCACTTTATACTCATGTAACATTTTCACCCAAAAATAGTAGAGCCAAGTTTGAGTACTGTCATCCTCCACCCACCACACTTCATCACATGGATTTGTTCCAAATAAGTTCTGGCCCTTTCAAACAAAAAAATATTCCTTCAAAGGATAAAAACTTGCCATCACTAACATGATGCCACAGGCCCTTAAGGCAAATTCATATGGAAACACAAGAAGTTTTGCCAATGGTAGCACCCATGGAATAAGTGTAGCATCCCAAAAGGCTCCCATTTGACGGTCAAAAGACTTACGTGTGTATGTTTAGGCACAGGTTTTATTTTTCAAAGAATATTTCATTTTGCCCTGCTGCATATTTGTTACATGAAATTTAAAAATGTGTCTCAGTTTCTCCAAATTGTAAAAAAGGGACTAAGTCTTCCAGTTGCTCCCATGAATACCAAGATCACTGAAAATGAAGTTTAATGACTAATGAATCAATTTCCAAAAATGTAAGATTCTGCTTTCAGTACTTCATTAGAATATTCTTGAGGCAGAACCACCCTACCCATTAAAGCAGCACCACCCTTCTCGGAGAAAAGGGTTCCATCGTTTAAAATACTGATGCCATAAATACAACAAAGGGACAGGTCCCTACTTTGCTTAATTCAACATGTACTGAGCACCTGCTGGGTGCTCTTCCCCAGTCCAGGTGATCCAAGAAACAGAGAGATAAAAGGACACAGCCCTAGCACTCAAGCTTTCAAACTCATTTTCAGACAACATCTTGCCAAAGCACTGAACCCATTCATAACCACCCATCTCTGGTGAAGCAGTTTACACGCATGACTCTATTTACACTCCTGACTTGACTGGGGGCTGATAAATCTCTTTATCCTCATATCATCCCTGTGGGAAAGGAGAAAACTTGATCCTTCCCATTGCTGGGCTGGGAAAATTGAGGAAGCAGCCGTGGAGGGATGGTCCTCACCTTTCCCCGTCCCCTCCCGACCAGCACCAGAGGCGGAAACCAGGATTTCTGACATCCCAGTCCAAGCCCGCTAGTTCAGTGAGAAGGAAGAATCAAACTCCTGCTCCTTCCCGCAGAAACGCACACGGACCCAGACACCGCCCGGCCCCATCTCCTGAGAGCTGCAGGTGAAGGCACGGTAATGGTGGACAGAAGAGGCGGAGGAGAGAGAAGGGGCGCGCTCACGTTCCCCCCTCCGCCGTCCCCCTGTGTCCCGACAAGTCGCTGCCAAGGCAACCCGAGGCCACAGGGCCGGGGACCCCCTACTCCCCGCATACGACGGGTACCTTCGAATACTCCTGAGCCAGCTTCTGGTATTTCCCCTGCAACTCTGCCGAGGCCATGGCCTCCCCCGCCCCGTCCAGGCCAGGATGCCCAGGCCGCTCAGCCCCGCCCCCTCGCCCCCAACCCCAGGCACGCTGCCTGGTACGGTTCCGCCAGCGCCTGCCCGCTCTGCCACCACCGCCGCACCTCCTCCTCCACTTCCGGGTTCGCCCGGTGAGAGGAAGGCGGAGTGGGGCCGGGGGCGGAGCGACCACCGGGGGCGGGGCAACGTCTTGACATCACGGCCCCCACCCTTCCGCGCCCGAGCACGTGCGCGCGCAGGCTCCCCGGCGCTCCTGGGCTCTGCCTCTGGGACTGGGGGGCGCCATCTTGACGCATGGTCCAAGATGGCGGCCTAGAACAGGGAAGGAGAGAATGAAAAGGGGAAGAGAATGATGAGAGCCCACAGAATGGGCGGGGGACGGTGGAGAGGGGCGGTGGTTGTGAAGAACCGAGGACCGGAAGAAGAAACATCCTAAGCGCATCAAGAATTCTGGCCGGACACACCGCCCTCCCCCGCTGGTTCCCATGGCAACCGTCTGGCGTTTGATGGTTACGTCTTTCAGAAGGTGCACTGAAAGACCTCTATATTCTGCTACCTCGTTTTCCGGATATGGTAGCCCCGGACATGCCCTGCATTGTAAACTCTCAGACCTCCCCCAAATTTATAACGCTCGCTGCTGCCACCCTCCCCTGCTCCAGACCAGACAAACCTCCATTGTCTTATATTTTGACACTGAGATGTCTTTGTGTCCATTCTCTACCCACTCCATTCGCCCACCCCTGCCACCATACGGGGACTACATCAGAGCCTTTTCTCAGTGGACTGGGAAACAAACCTTTAGGAAATTTCAGGGAATGACCCCTGTCGCTCAGGCAGAGAGAGTGGACGTTAAGGACAAATAACTGGACGATTGAAGCAAAAAATAGTCTGCCTGAAACATTTCATGCCGCTTCATTCATTAAATATGTTTTGAGGACGTATTATATGTTAGCTATTCTAAGCATTGCATTTATTGCAACATTGAAATGTTCATAGAGGAATGTATAAATAAATTCAGAATATTTGTTTGCCATAAATTACAACACAGCAGTTTAAAACTCATAACCTAGATCTGTATATATCGGCATATATCTGTATATATCAACATGACAAAACACTGTTAAATGTAAAAAGCAAATTGCAGTATATATACTACAGCACGAAAAGATACATTTAAAAAATATGAAGCAACATTTGTACTGCTCATGGACACATGAACAGGTACTAAAAATAGAGAAACAAGAACTGGAAGGATACACATCAAATTCTGGGTTGTGATTGCCTCTAGTGAGAAAAAAAAAGGGGGGAATGAAAAAGAACAAAGGAGCATAAACTTCATTTTCATTTAATTTTTTTCAAGTAAATGTGACAGGATGTTAACATTGATTATCCAGGTAATAGGGACAGGGATGTTAGTTATTTTGGCATTTTAGAATACTTGAAATTTTCCATGATTAAAAAAACTATCCTGGTTTCTTGTTTGACTATGAGTAAGCCTGGGATTTTATAGTGAAAGCCTGAGCCCATATGCACTTTTCAGCCATTATAATGTGTAAAAGGATTACAGACTTTTAAAAATGTTAATTATATTTTTCAATTTGCTAATAGCCAAGTCCTGCTGTCCAGCAAACTTGCAGAATTTTTTAAAATTATTATTATTAGTTATCCATGGCACCACCAAGCGGCAGAATTAAATATTGTAAGTGTATTTCTGTGGTTTGTAAGGTAATGGAATTTTCAATTATTTAAAAATAAAATGCCATTTCAGAACTAACATTCCAAAGAAAGAATGTGCAACTTTGGCTATAGAGCCTGTGTAAGTTTATTTTACTGAACTGAGAAATTTATGTTTCCACTGCTTAATCTGGTTGTTCTGTCAGATGCATTGTTTCCAGATCTCAACTAATAAATCTGAATATATTACAGTTAGGAATCTATCGACTGAGAACCGTGTGGAACTTCCTATGGTTGTACAGATAATGACCAGTTATGACATTGCGTTACTTAGATGTTATTGTCAGTCTCTGAGTGAACATCATTTCCTGGTGCGGTAGAGTCATATGTTCTCTATCTTTACGTACAACTGAAAGTCAAGCACTTCTTTCAAGCTTCGAAGCTCTGTCCTTTGAAATCATACATTCTACTTCATAATAACCTGCTATGTGCTGCAGCTATTACAGTGACATTGGGAGACCAGCTAGCCCCACCAATACCTCCCCATACAGTCATTAAGATAACTAAGTAAAGATTTTCTCTGGCCTGGTTTCACATCCCCATGGCTGGTCACCACACTTGATTATTGAGATAATGGACAACGAAGAGTGCTTATATGGGTGGATATAAGGAAAGGATTAAAGAAGGCAACTTATAGGCCTTTTATTATGACATATTGTCTTCGTTATTTATTTTTTTAATCCAGTGGGAAAATATATGTCACTCTACAATGAAATTAAAAGAAGGTAGGGATGGAATAAAAGAAAGAAAAGAACTTCCCTCCGCATGAGTTTTTCCTGAGCAGTTAGCTCCAAAGTTTACATTTTTGTAACGAGTACTCAGTGAGACAAAATCTGAAGACTTGCAACTTTAAGGAGCTCTACAAAAAATGGGAATTCTGGGCTTGAAATTTTGTAACTTTTTCCTTTGGCCGTGCCTTAATGCTTTGCCTATCTCAGTCACAGCAAGACAGATGAATGACAGAATAGGCCCAGAGCCCTGACATACCTTATCCAAAATCACATGAAAGACACTGGCAGAAGCAAAACTAGAACCCAGCTCCTTCACCTCCACTGCAGGCTGTATTTTCTCTGCTAGGTTTAGTGCCCACATGTGGTAAACCCTTTACTATTTAGTTTAAACAATAAGGTGAATGAGTCCTAGATTAGGGGTAAGGATGCCCAAAGGGTATGTTATGTTCCTTGGTATTTATTTGGACTTGTACCTTCATGAAATAGATACCTTTAGAGCTGTTTAAAGGGAAGGGGGTGGGGCTGGTCTAAGTATACAGGGGTCTCTCTCATAACCCAAGGGAAAGGTCCAGGAGGTGGGTGGGGTGCAGGTGAGAAGCAGAAACATTTTACTGCTCACACCTCATTTCCGACCCCTGCTCTCCTCTGTGTTTTCACTTCATAGTTGTTTTTTCCCTTCTGGTTTTCTCTGCTGCCCAGTCTTACAGGAGGAAATGGTCACATCCAACATACAGATTTATATAATTAATCTATTAGATTTTTTAAAGTTTATAACTGTATTCTACATGTATTTATGTAGCCTTTCATTTTTAGAAAGAAGACTGTTATTCACTATTTTCTTCCCAAGCCAATCCATTAGCAGGACCCGAATCTGTCCACTATTTTCCACCTCCATTGCTACCATCTCTTGTCTGGATGCCTCAAAAAACCTCCCACTGGCCTCACAGCTTCCATCCTTGCCCAACTGCAATCTTTCCTCCACAGAGCACCCAGTGTGATCTTCTGAAGCATAACACTTATTAATTAAAACCTTCTAGAACCCACAGAGCACTTAGAACAAAGTCCATATTCCTTACCATGTTAATAAGCCTTTACATAGTCTGGTCCCTGTGACCTCCCCACTTCATGTTCCAAAAGGGCGATAGCAAAGCCTCAAGTCTTGTTGAGGTCTAGGCTCTAGAATTTGTACATCACTGCTGCCATATTGTACTGATCAAAGCAAATCACACAGCCAGACCAGATTGATGGGAGTAGAGAAATACACACTGCCTCTTGATACAAGGGGCATGAAGATCAATTGTAAAGGCTATGAACACAGAGAAGCCTGACTCACTGGGGTACATTACTAGAACAATCTACCACCCTTCGCCTCCTACACTACCCTTCCTTCTGTTCCTCAGTCTTCAGAAACTTTGTACCTGTTTTTCTGCAGTGGCACTCCAGAATTTCTCTGCAGGAGGAATTTAGGAGGATAGATCTAGTTGGAAGAGGGAACTGGGTAGGAGACATTTAGAGCTGAGTTTGAATAGTGAACTCACTGAACTTATTTAAGATGTTTCGAGGGAGCTAAACCCCAGACACCACCAGCCTTTCCTTGGTGCTACTGCTCATTATACTTGGCCTGGCCTTTCCTGGATCTGGGTATGATTGCATCCTCATCATTCAGGTCTTAGCCCACCCATCGCCACTTGAGAGAGACATTCCCCGAGCATCTGCTTAAATACTTCCCTTTCCCATCTCTCTGTGCTCTATTGTTTTATTTTCACCATAAAACTTATTGCCACTTGAAATCACCTGAGGCAAATCAGCAGGTTTTGTGAAACCCTCCGTGTATCTCATCTTCTAGGACTCTAAGCAACTTCTCCAGAAGGGCTCTGGGGGCCCTGTCTGTGCAGAGCCACCTGCAGACCTAACATTCTAGGTTAGACAGAAAAATGGCCTGTCAAAGATATCCACGTTCTAGTCTCTGGCACCTATGTTCAGGTACATACAATTAAGGTTGCACATGGAATTAAGGTTGCTAATCAGCTTTCCAAAGAGAGAACCAAAGAGATGGCAGCGTGAAAAGGAATCAGCCCAACGTTGCTGGCTTTGAGGATAGAGGAAGGAGGCCACGAGTCAAGGAATGCAGGTGGCCTCTAGAAGCTGGTGAAAGAAAGAAAAAGAATTCTCCCCTAGAACCTCCAAAAGGAACACAGCCCTGCCAAGAGACTGATTTTAGCTCAGTGAGACCCCTTTCTGACTTCTAACCTCCAAAACTGTGAGATGACAAATTTGCATTATTTTAAACCACTAAGTTTGGAGTAATTTGCTACACCAGTAACAGGAAAGTAAATAACTCCTATAGCTGAGGTAACTCACAGTGCTACACCCAGCTCCTTTCTTCTACTGTGACCTGAGGTCATTGATCATCCATGGCTCAGAGTCATCCCAGCCATATTATTCCCAGTCCCCTGCCACATACTGTATGTTACCACGGCTACACTGCAATATTGTGACAGGTAAAACAGTGGTGCATGGGAGCAGGTTCATACTGGCTTGAGAGAGCCAATTGTTAAATTTTCAGGAGTTGTGCAAGTTAGTTATTAAACGCAGCCATCATTAAAGATTAAATTATATGAACGTTAAATAAGTTATATTACAAAGATATATATTCAAAACTCATCACTTCCTTATTTTACTATATTTAACTCTGATCTATATTTAACTCTGATCTACTCTAAGCTCTTGAAATTGCTTTTATTGTATCTATACGATACTATACAGCAGTGTGCTATGCATATCTTTGCAACTCTGCATTCAGTGACATCATGTTGGTAGCTTGAAACTGGCCATCATGGGAGGATTTACACCATGGAAATAGGCAAATGCTACAAATCTGGGCTCCCTCCACCCCAGAGCCAGTTACACATTTGCCACCTGTGTATAGGACATTTGATACCTGACTTTGGAGTGTTACCTACAACTTCAGGGTGCTCTTTGTATTTTCCATAACAAAGGCCATGAACATCTGTGCAAGGCAAAACCCAGGAACTACTGAGGCAAAATTCATCTGCTAGGCCCCTGAGGTCTCACAGGGTCTGGGTCTAATTCATCTTTATTTTCCTAATGCAGTCAGTGCTCAAGAAATGACAACTGAATAGAAAGAAGAATCCATAGTTTCTTCAAGGTGAAAAGTGACACCTAACTTGAACAAGGCCCTTTCGATCACAGAATGACTAGCACTCTTATTTTCTCTATAATTAATGAGTTATCATTATTAGGTAATTAATTTAAATCAATAGGAAATGTTTCATAAATGTTAGCAGCTGCTATCATTACAATTATTACTTTTAGCCCACAATTTATCCAAGTCCATTAACATATCAATGTTCTTCTATATTAGGTATCTTTTTTCTTAAAACCAGGTGAGCAAATTCTTATATTTACCTTTTGAATAATACTTGATTATGAGAGCTTTTCTTGTCTTAGCCTTTTAAAAAGTTTCTAACAATCAGAGCTGGGAAAACTGGACAGCTACATGTAAAATAAAATTAGAACATTCCCTCATTTACTAAATACAAAAGTAAACTCAAAATGGTTTAAAGACCTAAATGTAAGACATGACACCATAAAACTCCCAGAAGTAAACATAAGCAAAACACTCTGACATAAATCATAGCAATATTTTCTTAGGTCAGTATATATATGTGTATATATACATGATAGACTGTTACTCAGCCATGAAATACTGCCATTTGCAGCAATGTGGATGGACCTAGAGAATATTATGCCTAGGGCTAAGTCAGACAGAGAAAGACAAATACTATATGATATCACTCATATGTGAAATCTAAAAACTAATACAAATAAATGCATATACAAAGTAGAAACAGAGTCACAGACATAGAAAACAAATTTATGGTTACCAAAAGGGAGAGGGAAAGAGGGAGGGACAAATTAGGGGTATAGGATTAACAGATACAAACTACTATATGTAAAATAGATAAGTAACACGGATTTACTATATAGCACAGGGAATTATACCCAATATCTTATAATAACCTATAATAAAATATAATCGGCAAAAAACTGAATTACTATGCTGTACACCTGAAACTAACACAATATTGTAAATCAACTATATGTCGATGAAAAAAGTTTCTAACAATCAATAAGCCCAATTAAAATTTTTCACTAGCAAATTAAAGACAAATAATTATTTTTCTTGCCTTTCCTATATGACAATGAGAGAAAGTTGGTAAAAGAAGTTTCTTCTTTATAGAACAATTTCATATAATAAATATGGAGGGATAATAGAATTTTTAAAAATAAATTTATTTCTTTATTTGTATTTATTTTTGGCTGTGTTGGGTCTTCATTGCTGCGCATGGGCTTTCTCTAGTTGCAGCGAGCGGGGGCTACTCTTCGTTGCAGTGCACGGGCTTCTCATTGCAGTGGCTTCTGTTGTTGCGGAGCACGGGCTCTAGGCGCACGGGCTTCAGTAGTTGTGGCACACGGGCTCCAGCAGTTGTGGCTCGCGGGCTCTAGAGCACAGGCTCAGTAGTTGTGGTGCACTGGCTTAGTTGCTCCGAGGCATGTGGGATCTTCCCGGACCAGGGATCGAACCTGTGTCCCCTGCGTTGGCAGGTGGATTCCCAACCACTGTGCCACCAGAGAAGTCCCTAGAATTTTAAAAAATCACCATTTTGCAATTCCTAACAAGACTCAAGGCAAAGATCATTTGAAACCACTGGATGAAGCGTTGATGGGGAAGTTTACACTGAGGGGATCAGGTCACAACCACCTGGAGCTACTGCATAGTGTCTTAATTAAGAGTGGGGCAACCATGCCACTTATGGACTTTCCGATGCAGTATAGGATGACCTATACAGCACCACTTGCCAAAGTATTTAAACTGAATCTCATATGGATTTTAGACCAAACTTCTAGTTTATAAGAAACCCGGGAGTTAGAGGGAGAAGTTAAGCAACACTACAGAGGAGCTGATGGACATATGCAGAGTGTAGGACTATTGGAACATAAGAAAAGGAAGAGCAGGGGTGCTTCTGAGAAGACACTTGGGGTTTTCTTACAAAGTTAAACATACACATTCGCTGTGACTAGTTATTTCACTCCAGGGTATTTACCCAAGAGAAGTGAAAACATACGTCCACAAAAAGAGTTATACAAAAGTATTCACAGCAGCTTTTTTCTTAGTAGCCCAAATTGGAAACAATTTAGATGTCTAGTAACAGGAGTGTGCCTAAACACATTGTGGTACGCGCATGTTATGGACTGCAACTTACGATAAAGGGAACATGCAACAACGTGGATGAACTTCAAAAACATTATGCTGAGTGCAAGAAGCTGTACACAAAAAGAGTACATACTGTACATTTCCATCTTATATGAAATTCTGGAACAGGCAGAGCTTATTCACAATGAAAGAAATCAGAGCAGTGGTTGGGGGTGAGGGGAGAGTTTACTGTGAAGGCACAGGAGGAAACTTTCTGAGGTGATAGAACTGTTCTCTTTCTTACAAGGTCCTACTGTATAGCACAGGGAACTATATTCAATGTCTTATAATAACCTATAATGGAAAAGAATCCAAAAAAGAATAGATATGTGTACATGTGTATAACTGAATCACTTTGCTGTACACTTGAAACAACATTGTAAATCAACTATACTTCAATTTAAAAAACTATCTTGATAAGGATATGGGTTACCAGGTGTATACATTTACCAAAACTCACCGAACTGTATGCTTAATACCTGTGCATTTCACTATATATAAGGATAAGTCAATTAAGAGGGAAGGAGGCAGGAGGAGAGAGAGAGAAAGCAAACAACTGCAAAACAAGTTTTATATTCAAGGAAACTTGAATGTAGACTGCTTGTATGGGCATTTAGATGACTCCAAGGGATTTTTAGGTGTAATTATTGTGTATGGTTAGGTAAGAAAATGCCCAGTTTTTAGAAACGCATACTTCAGTATTCAGGATAAAGTGACATGATGTCTGGATTATAATATTTAAGGGGAAAAAAAGGCAACTGAAAAATGAATGGGATACATAAAGCAAGAGTGACAAAATCTTGATAGTTCCAGAACCTGTGTGGTGAGTATATGGAAATATTGTTCTCTTCTCCCTATTTTTGTGTATATTTGAAAACTTTCGTAATAAAAAAATTGAACTGTCCTAGGTGAACAAAGACAGAATATAATACCCACAGTGTAAAAGCAGAAAATATATGGAAACTCTCAAAGTTATGTTTTCTTTCATTATCAGACCAAGGATCAATTTTCCCCTTTTTTCTGCCTTGGCGGGATTTTTCACTGTTGATTAAAATTCACACATTCCAAGATCATAGTTACGAATGGATTATAATAATCACTTTTATTTCATATTTCCATCAACAGTTATTGAGAAATAACCATTAATACGCCCCGCTGAGAATGTTCCAAAAGCATCCCCTAACGCCCGATTACTCTCCCCAGAGAAGGCGTCCCTGGCTCCGCAGAGTGGTTCTTTCTGCCTGGTACAATCTCTTGTTGCCAGCAGGGGGCGCGCACTCACCGAATTTGTTTAGGAAAGATAAAAATCAGACGACAGTCCGACTGGCTGATTATGAGTCTTTCAGTGCGCCTATGAACAGTGTTTGTAATTGTTTTGGCACGTCCCTAGTGACCTCATCCCACTACACCTGAGTCTTTTTGGGGAAACAATTAGCCTGTTTGAACAGAACTGGCAAGGCAAATTAGTAACTGGAAAATTAGTCATTTTACAGGATGCGATGGGACGTCCTGTATTCCCTTGCGGCTTAGAGTTAGGGTGTGGACCCTTCTTCTTCACCTGGCGGCTGGGAAAGGAGACAAGTCACGCCTCTCCGCAGGGCGCAGCCCTTCCTTTGTCCTGGGTAGGCTGGGCGGGCAGAGCAGGAAGGAAGCAGGCCTTGGTGGACAGGGCTTCCCTGGGACAGATGAGGGGTCCCTCTGGCTCGCAGCCTCCTGAGCCATGAGAGGCGGCCTTCGGAAGCCTCTGGGCTGGAGAAGACGCCGAAGAGGTCGTGCCATCTGCTCTGCCAACCCTGGGAGGGGATTCCCCAGCACGTCCTGGGCCCTCTTCCGGGCCAAATTCCTGCTCCGTGAGCAAGGCCGCAGAAGACACGGGGCTTGAGGCAGAGGATGAGAAAAGGAGGGCTCGCTGTCTCTCAGCTGCAGGCTTTCCCAGCAGAGCCATCACCAGAGGGGGCCCCGGGTGAGAATAGGACTCCACCAGAGAACTACATTCTGGCCACCATTCATTTACACCTTCATGCGTTCATTGAACAGGTACCAGTTGGGGGGGAGGGCGGTGCCAGGCCCTGGGATAGGTGGTGGAAGCACCTTCAAGAGCCCACAAACAGCCATCTGTCGGGGGAGGCAGATCATAACATCATACTGATACAGCAAAAGCACTTCAGCAGCTACAGGTACAAAGAGGCTCTGCGCTAACACAGAGGAAAAGAATCTGGACCTTTTGTGAATGGAAAGGAGGAAAGTACCGAGGTTAGGGAGGATTTACAGAGGAGGTGGGCATTTGGAGATTCAGTCGGCCCGTCAGCCAATAAACGCTTACTGAGTGCCCTGTGTATTGGGCACAGTTCCAGACACCGGGACGCATTAGGAAAGAAACAGTCCCAAATCCCTACCCTCTGTGGAGGTGGTGCTGTGGTGGGGGACACAGAGCATGAATAATAAATACAGCCAATACCTACAGGCTAGAACGCTTTCAGGACAACTGGGGAGGGGGTAGAGTTTATGGTCAGGTGGTCAGGTGAGCCTCACTGAGAAGGTGAGACTTGAGCAAGGACTTCCAGGAAGAGCAGGAATAAGCAGACCCCCTGGGTGCAGGTATCTGGAGGGAGTGTTCCAGGCACAGGGAGCAGGCAGGGCTGGTCCCCGAAGTGAGAATGTGCTGGTGCATTCGAGGAAAGGCAGGAGGCCCATGTGGCTGGAGTAAAGGGGAGGGAATTGGAGAAGCAGTCATTTACACGGGGCCTTGCAGGCAGTTGTAACAACTCTGGCTTTTACTCTGAGAGAAGTGGATCACCTTCGGAGCAGTGGTGTGCTGGTAAATAGTCTCAAAAAAAAGAAGCCCTGTTTTTTAGCGTCTGCCTATTTCTGTGGTGTAAATACTCCCACCACAGCTTATTCTAAGCTACCAACGTGACACCACTGACACAGTAGGAGAGATGTGTGGGCGTGGTGTCTCATCAGCTGCGACAAGCCCCTCCAGCCCACCATTGCTTTGGAGGGTTTTGAGCAGAGGTGCGACGTGATCTGACTGGTGTCTTAAGAAGGCCACTCTGGCTGCTGTGTTGAGAGCACCCATGGGTGGGGGGGAGGGCAAGGGCCAAAGCAGGGGCCACTTTGGAAGCTAGTGCCGAGGTCAAGGTGAGAGAGGATTGTCTCGGAGGTCAGCAGCAGCGGAGACAGTGAGTCCTAGACAGATTCTTCCGGGTATATTCTGAAGGAGGCATATTGAAATCCACCTGGTTTCTTGGCAGACTGGATGTGGGGTGTGAGAGAAAGACAGTGATACAGGATGGCCCTGCGGTTTAATGGAAGGCTTGGAGGGGAATGAGCAGAAAGGCATTCCAGGCACAGGGAACAGCATGTGAGAGCCATGTTGTAAGCACACATTGTATTTGGGAAAAAGAAACAAGGAGGGGGTGTGGCTAGTGAGCCCGTTACATGGGCAGAGGCTGCAGACGGGGCTAGAGAAGAGAGTGCACCCCAGAGAGAGCCAGGACTCCGGCTGTAGCCAGGGGACAGCCACTAACAGGGTTTTAGCAGAGAAATATGTGCTTAAGTTCATAAGAAGAAGGAATAACTGGAGAAGCTGGAGGCAGTGAGACCAGTCAGGAAACTGCAGCATCGATCGTTCCAGGAGAGGGAGCGGGAATCTCACCCAGACAGTGGTGATGAGGCTGGAGAGAAGAGAAGAAGAAGGAAGAGTCTGATGGCCTGGCACTGGTTCCAAGGCCAACCTTGCACATGGACCACGGAGCACAGTGGGCACTCCGTACCTGTTTGTTCAGTGAGGTAACTAATCAGCTGATTGATGTGAGTCTTGTCTGTATAAACCTCCTCCCATCCCTGCACTTATCTCCCAAGTGAAAATGTCTTTTCCAGTGGACAAATAAATTTATTATATTAGAAATATAGTTTAAATGCACATGCCCCTGTGAGGGAGCTGGAAAGTTCTCACTGTCAATCCAGGGGGTGGCTGCATGGGGGTTCCTCAGGCTGTACAAAGCAGGCGTCCACACTCCCTGGATGTGTGTACATGCATATTGGCTGGCCATGATTCACTCTACCACGTAAATGACAGAACACAGAGCCCTTCCTTAGACCGAGCCCTTGTTTCCAGGAAGGAAAAGAAGCCAGGAGCATTGGGCGAGGACAGAAGGTAGAGAGGGGGGAAAGAAGGTGTAGACAGAGCATAAGAGACTATAACATTTGCCCGTTTGTTTGCTGTTGAAAATTCACGTGGCCAGGTTTATCTGTAAATCCACATCTTTCGCCTGATGTCACACTTTAGTTAAGGTGATGTGATGGGAAGAGAAAGGACAGGTCAGTACTTGGTGGCTGACACAACAACACAAGACACACAGGGCCCAAATTTGCCCCTTAGCAAGGCTGTGTGGGACCATCCCAAGACATCATTTTTTATAGCACTGTAAAAGCTCCATCATCAGGCCCCTGGTCCATCTATCTGGGAGGAAGCTGACTTTTTCCGTCCTTCAAATCTCTTCCCACCCCACAAATAGCTTCTCTTCTCCTCCATGCCCAGGATGCACATGTATCTCTCCCACAAGGCCTTTCTGCACAGCACGTGCAGCCACAGACCCATAGACTGTTCCAGACGGATTATGAAGCCCAAACCCCACCTACTCCACAGAAGCAGTTATTACTTCCTCAAGTGCAGTCGTGGATTGTTTTTCATTCTTATAGGGTTTGTTTTCTCAGTTAGCCTGCAAGTGTGAGTTCAGAGGCTGACCTAGCCGGGGCTGGACTCCCACAGGCTCTCAAGGATATTTACTGTTCTCAGATAATGACCCACACCCCAAAAAGGAAACGATAGATGGCCACCTTTCGTGCTCAGACTGTGAGGGGTGTATCCATTCATATCCACCAGATTTGGATTCTTTCTAAAAGGACCAGAAGAGTTGTGTGTGTGTGTGTGTGTGTGTGTGTGTGCACGCGCACGCGTGCATGCATGCATGTGCCTGATTGTAGGTGTGTGTCCATTTTTGAGAGTATAAACATATTAATAGCTATCATTTATTAGATGCCCACTGGGCACCAAGAACTTAATATTCTCATTGAATCCTCACAACAGCCCAGTGAGGAAAATGTTATTATGGAATCTGTGATTAATAAATCCGTTACAAGCTAGTTGTGGGAATGACATGAGACTTTCTGATTTATTTTCTCTTTGGAGATGTTTGATTATTTTTACAGCTAGGTTAATGTTTTTCCACTTTACCACTTTTATGGGATTACACTGTCTATAATTCAGACTGTTATGCATGATAACCAAGTTTAATAAGAAAAATAAAAATGCATTTCTGCATTTAAACATTTTTAACAAATGGTAATATTACTCGTGAACAGTTCTAAGTCAGATGATTTTACTAAGAGAAAATACTCACTTAAGTAACTGTTAGATCATGAAAAATAAATCTTGAGCAAAAAGCAAAATAATAATAATGTCTGTTACAAACGGGTATTCGGTGTGCTTTGGTAACTTGTTCTAATTGTTTCCTTAAGAACACAAGTTACTAAGTGCCTCAGTTGCTACACTGATACTCAGGGGAGTAAAGAGACTTGCTCAGGGTCACACAAGCTCAGTCTCTGAACGCCCTTCATCTACCTCTTGCTGGACAGAGAAAGTCATGCAAGAAATACAGGCGTCCCTGCTCTCCATGTGGGCACGAGCTGGGGCCTGGGATCCTTGCAGTTCAGGTTGGAAATCCCCAGGAAACAGTCATCATAAACCAACCCTAAGCCAAGAGCAAAAGAGGGTGACTCTTTCAAAAGAAGGTGCTATTCCAGAGCTCACATTGGGGACATTACTGACTGATCCTCACTTCCTTTCTGGACCTGAACACATTTCAAAACAAAGGGTTTTCTAAGAATGAAGATTCTAAAACGTAGTGGGAAAAGAGCCCCGGACAGTCACGGGGTGGTCATCAGGCAAACACATCACTCACCACATCCTCAAAAACGATGACACCTTCTCCAGTGTTTGGTTTCTGTTGTCCTGGCAACATGCCATCTCTGAACAGTCCTTCTCCCAGGCACCTCTGAAAGAAGATTGCCAAAGGGCTGGAGCAGGAGATTTGATCAAGATATAGCCCAACCTGAAGTGCAAGTTGGTTGAGATTTATCTGTGGTAAGGGTAAAGATTTTTCACTGCCCTGCAAATATTGTTTATATGTGTTTGTTTTACACCCCTCTCACTCCTATGGGCGTTCAGGGAAGCAGGCACAGCCCCTGGCATAGTTCTACCCACAGAGGAGGCAATCAAGCCACATCTGTGATTGGATGGAATGAAGTGACATGATTTTTAAGGAGGTCATAACATTTTCTTTCCCCTCAATTGTTTTACAGACGAGGAAACAGACACAGAAAGGTTAAATTACTTGCCCAAAGTCACAAAGCAGCTTAATTACTGAGCCCAGTCCCAGAGTTCCTGACCATCATCTGGTCCAGGGAGATCCCACTGGCCTGCAGTTTGCACAGGTTCTCTGTCCCCTTGCTTTGCCTGGGCCAGGCTCCACAGGAGACACTGCCGCTTTGTATCTCCCTCCTTGGCACAAGATGAAATCAGGTGGTCCCCGTTCTTCCTGTTCCACTCGGCCAAGTTTATCCGAACACATTTCCTGTGCACAAAGCCAGCTCACCAATTATCTGCTCCAATTAAGGCGTGTGAGATGTGGTTAATTCAGTCACTCCAGCGGGGTGACCAGGGCGAACTGTGGGCTGGCCGTGCAGGCTGCAAGTCCCCTCGATGCCCCTGGCCGTGCTGCTTCCCCTGGCACTCTCCCTACCCCCAGATGACCTCTGTGGTTTCTTCAACTCCCCATCCCTTCCTTTCCAAGTCCCTGGAGTTCCAGAACTGTGCCTTGCCCTGGCTCCCCCTCTATCAATAGATAGTTCTGTCCTAATTCTGTGTCCTCTGATAAACTAATGTGTATAGAGTTGTCATGGTAGGTCACAGATTAATATTGATACTTAACTCTCAGAAACAATTAACTCTCAAATGACATTGCATATGAGGCATCATCTGTATTTATGCCCAAAGCCAGGCTTGCTACTGATGAATGTAAAAATCATGCCTGTTTTGCTCTGACATACAAACCCCACTCAGCTCTCTATTGCCAGTCCTTTCTGCCTCTTAGCATGAAAGCGAAGAAGGCCGACAAAGGCTGAATGTGTAATAGTCTGATCAATTGGGACAACAGGCACAATGTCAAAACCAATGCATTTCTCCTTCTTTTATGAAACAAATGTTATGACCCTGAGATGCAATGTATAGATAATATAACCTACCCATATATACCTTCTCAAAAATAAGATCAGCATACTGCCTTGACTGGAAAGATTCAGAGGAGAAATAAAAGGGAGGTCATTTGTAATAAAGTAATATGTATTTCAATATGGAAAAGCTTGGGCCCAGCTACCTTAGAAGATAAGGTGAAGGAGACAAATGTAATTATTCATACATTCACCATGAACGGGACAGCTATAAACGTAGATCAATACAGTTGTGTCATGTTGCATATAATTAGTGCTGTGAACAAATCCTAGTAAAGGTCCAAAAAACAAAGTACAAGATTTCTTTGTTTCACATGGCAGTTGCATTCCTGGAAAATTAAGTGTGTCTGAAACCATGCAAATTATACATTTTATTTATACGTAAAATATAGTTATGTTTGAGGCACAGGTAATTATAAACATTGTTGTTGTCATTTTAATTCTGCATGAACATCTATGACAGCACATCCCAGGCTCTTATCTACTAAATACAAGTAGCGTCATTTATTGTGACAGCAAAAAAGTACAACCACCCCCCCCCAAAATTTCAAAATGCCTACTGTGCCCTTCATCCCATAGAAAGTCATCCCCATAGCAGTTACAGTTAGCCTCTACTAACAGACTCAAGTGACAGTAGTTAAACAAGATAGGGGTTTGTTTTTCTCTCAGGTAAAATAAATCTGGAAGCAGGCAGGCTTGGGCTGGTTTTTCCAAATCTCCTATCCTTTCTGCTCTAACATGCCTAGTACTGATTTCCATCCTTAAGTTCATGGTCACAAGATGGCTGCTGGAGCTCCAGCTACTGTATCTGTGACCTAGGTAGCAAGAAGAGAGAAGGGAGGAAGTCATGAAGAACAAAACCACATAGTAGATGAATAGGGCTCCTTTAGGAGTGTTCCTGGAAGTCTCACCCAACAACTCCCTTTATATCTCATTGGCTACCCCTGTCCTCAAAGCAGGCCTAGAAATGTAATTTTTTAATTAGGTACTTTGCTATCTCTAATAATAATGGGTTCCATAGTGAAGAAGCAGGAGTGAATGGACACCGGGTAGGCATCCAGCCATCTCCACCATATAGCTTCACCCACTGACAACGTCCAGAGAACGTGCCAAAGCCCCGAATGCAGATTCAACACACAGGTGCTAAGGGAGGTATGCAATCTTTTGGGTTGCTTGGCTCAGGGTCTCAAGCTTATGTGGGCTTCAATATTTGTCTGCTATTCCACATAAGGGAGCAGAGTGAAACTTCATCACAGTCATCTAGTCTAACTAGATCCTGTTACTGAACAAATCTGGGTCAGAAGACCGATCCGAGAAGGGGCTCAAAACTCAGTATCTGCCTGAGCCTCTAGTGCGAGAACTCAAGATGACAGCGGTTGAGCTTCTCACATTTGGCATTAGCCATTCAAATGTGTGTACACGTGTGTGTTTTCCAGACTTTGTGCCAGCCCCTCTAGAATTTTCCTAGGGGGAGCTCTGTTCAGTTTTACAAACATGCATTGCATCTACTGCATTTTTCCTGTTGTGTGCCAGGGATGCAAGATGAAATAAACAAAGGCCGTTCCATGGAAAGCTTACATTCTGGGCATGGGGGCTGGAAGGCAGGGAAAGAAGGGAAGGGAGGGGGTAGCAGAGAGAGGCCACCGCATGCTGAAGTGGAATAGCACGTACTGGGCATCGTGTGTCCGCAACAGCCAGAACAGTGCCATTCCTCGTGGGTGCTCAGTAAACAGTTAGCTGTATTCTTGACTTATAATTCTTCTCTGTGATGCCTGGAGAGGAATCTGTTCTCTTCCAAGCTGAGGCTTCCTGGGCTGTGGAGTTACTCACCGTGGCTGAATTGCTTTGTTTTCCATTCCATTTCATTCAGTCAACTATGTCCTAGGAAAAGTTCCCGAAATGTGTTTTAATTTTCAACCTTGCAGAAAGCCCTCTTGGTTGAAGCCATGCCAAAACTCTTGGAACTGGGAAATATCAGAGCTATACAAAGATAATAAAAATAATCTCTGTACTTGGAAATTCCTAATTCTTCCATAGTCTCCCTCCAGAGGGCAATTTGGCAATTTTCAAAGTTTTAATAAAACATTCATACCCTTTAACAGCAATTCCTCTTCTAAGAACTTATACCAAGAAAACAATGAAGGAGGTACACGAAGATCCAAAAATATGGACATTTGTTAGAGTTTGGTTTATCATCATGAAAGATTGGAAACCACCTAGGTGTGGTTGTTTCCAATGTTTTCTAACCAATAACAGGAGATCAATGAATTAAATATAGTACATTCCATACAACAACACATTAGAGCCACTTGAAATGATTCATTTAGCAATTGATTACCTGCTATGTGCTAGGCACTGTTGTAAATAGGATACATTAGTGAATAAAACAGACATTGTGGATCTCATTCTGGTTATGTGCCATAATTGTACTTATTAACATGAAAATATATTTAGCATATATTGTTAAATTAAAAAGGCAGGTTAGAATGTTAGTATTCTTATTAAGAAAAATAATAGCTAACACTTGTATTTATTATGTGCCAAGAATTATGCTATTATATGCCAAACATCAAACATTTAATTTACATAAGAACCCAGTATGATCCAGTACTTGTTTAAAAATATTTCTTATATTTGTTACTATTTTGTTGATTAAGATGGGCACAAGTGTGATAACAAAGCAACTGTTTTCCTTCTCCCACATTTACTTCAAACCTACTTTCTGGATTTGTCCTTTTCCTGTGCCTGGATGAAGTCTCAGGCAGGTCTCAAAGCTTCTATGATCCCTTTCAGTCAGTTGGGCGGTCTTAATTCGATAATTCAGTCCAATCTGAACTTTTCCACTTAAAGGGAATCTTCTCCTCCAGGCCAACCTGCTGCGAACTTGGACTCCTGGAAAGCTTAGTAGTGCTGTCTTCCCTCTCATAGTGCCTCACCTTCCCTTCAGCTCCAACCCCATCCAAGGCAGGGCCCTTGGGATGGCAGTGGGGGAAGGGCAGTCTTCCCTGGCAGGCTCATCCAGATCGTTCATTGGCTCCTGCGTGTGTGGTAGATGCACCTTGCAGCCTCTTTCTCTGGCACATGCCTTTGCAGGTTGCTCCCAAAATTCACTGTTAAGGATGCTGTCTCTCTTCCAGGTGGAAGCTTCCAGTTCTCCCCTCCACCCACGGGGTTTCCAGCCATCTCCCTTACACTAACCCTATCCTTTGGGCCCTTTGCCCTCCCACTCAGGTATCCTCTTAAGTGGTCCCCTTTTTATTATTTTTTTCAATTTTGGCTGTGACCCACAACATGCGGGATCTTATTTCCCCCACCAGGTATCGAACCCGCGTCCCCAGCAGTGGAAGCTTGGAGTCTTAACCACTGGACCACCAGGAAAGTCCCTGTGGTCCCTTTTTTAAATAACTCAGGCTAGATCCCTCCTCGGATCCACATGGCCCTGGCAAAGCTCACACATCTTGGCCTGCCACCATGGCAGTGCAGCCCTTCTCTCTCCTTGCTGTCGTGTAGGTTTAGGTCCAGCCACAGTCTCTCATCTGCGGGCTTTTCTTGATAAAAGGCAGACACCAGTTCCCAAGCTCCAGAAGGACGTGTCTAGCTCTCTGAGTGGGTCTTGGAAGCCCCTCTCGCTTGGTTTCAGATGAGGGGATGTACTTCTCTCCCCGCTGGGAGGTGGGGTGGGACCCAGCCCACCAGCAAGGCCCTCCATGACATTTTCTCTCACTACTCTTCAACCCCTACTTTTTAGGCTGGTGGGGTGATTGCTCAATTCTGGCAGAACCTGTTTCATAATCTCTCAGTCTACCCTTGCCTAGGCATCACAGCACCTTAATTTGAATATTTAGGATGTGGGATTCTTGGGTACCTATTGTATTGTTATCCACCTGTAGGGCTTCAGCCAAAAGTAAGCAGAAAGAATCCCTTTTTAACATCCTGTTATGTACATATATAGCACATATTTGAACGTTTACTTCAAAATGCTATCAGTTCTCTTCGGATCATGGAGTTATTTTCCTCTTTTTTGTTTATCTGTACTTTATCTATACCTACTTTGAACATTGGAAGAAAAATGATTTTTTTCACAAATTTTATTGGAGTATAGTTGATTTACAACGTTGTATTAATTTCTTCTGTATGGCAAAGTGACTCAGTTTTACATATATATATTCTTTTTCTTTTTCTTTTTTTAAAAATTATTTATTTATTTAATTTATTTTTGGCTGCGTTGGGTCTTTGTTGCTGTGCTCAGGCATTCTCTAGTTGTGGCGAGCGGGGGCTACTCTTCATTGCGGTGTGCAGACGTCTCATTGTGGTGACTTCTCTTTGTTGCAGAGCACGGGCTTCAGTAGTTGTGGCGCACGGGCTCAGTAGTTGTGGCTCGCAGGCTCTAGAGTGCAGGCTCAGTAGTTGTGGTGCATGGGCTTAGTTGCTCTGCAGCATGTGGGATCTTCCCGGACCAGGGCTCAAACCCGTGTCCCCTGCATTGGCAGGCAGATTCTTAACCACTGGCCACCAGGGAAGCCCTTCATATTTTTTTCCATTGTGGCTTGTCACAGGATATTTAATATAGTTCCCCGTGTTGTACAGTAGGACCTTGTTGTTTATCCATCCCATATGTAACAGTTTGCCTCTGCTAACCCCAGACTCCCACTCCTTCCCTCCTCTACCCCCTCTCTCCCTTGGTAACCACAAGTCTGGTCTCTATGTCTGTGAGTCTGTTTATATTTTGTAGATATGTTGATTTGTATTGTATTTTAGATTCCACATATAAGTGATATCATATGGTATTTGTCTTTCTCTGACTTCACTTACTATGATAATCTCTAGGTCCATCCATGTTGCTGCAAATGGCATTATTTCATTCTTTTTGATGCTGAGTAATATTCCATTGTATATATATACCACATCTAGAAGAAAAATGATTCTTAAAAGGAAAATATTTTTCCACATGTAAAAAAAACAGAATCTGGACACAGACCTTACACCCTTCACAAAAAGGGTCACAGACCTAAATGTAAAGCACAAAACTGTTAACTCCTAGAAAATAACAGGAGAAAATCTAGATGACCTTGGGTGTGGTGATGACTTTTTAGATACAATACCAAAGGCATGATCCATGAAATAATTGATAAACTGGACTTTGTTAAAATTAAATCTTTCTGCCCTGCAAAAGACAAGGGTAAGAGAATGAGAAGACAAGCCATAGACTGGGAGAAAATATTTGCAAAAGACACATCTGATAAAAGACAGTTATCCAAAATATGCAAAGAACTGCTAAAACTCAACAATAAGAAAACAAACAACCCAATTTAAAAATGGGCCAAAGACTTTAACAGATACTGCACCAAAGAAGATATACAGATGATAAAAAAGATATGAAAAGATGCTCCATATCATATATCATCAGGAAAATGTAAATTAAAACAAAGATGTACCACTACACTCCTATTAGCATGGACAAAATCCAGAACACTGACAATACCAAATGCTAGTGAGGATATTGAGCTACAGAAACACTCAGTCATTGCTACTGGAAATGTAAAGTGGTACAGCAACTTCAGAAGACAGTTGGCAGCTTCTTACAAAACTAAATGTACTCTTGCCATACAATCCAGCAGTTGAGCTCCTTGATATTTACCCAAAGGAGCTGAAAACTTATGTCCACAAAAAACTTCACGCCGATGTTAATAGCAACTTTATTCATAACTGCCAAAATTTAGAAGCAACCAAGACGTCCTTCAATAGGTAAATGGGTAAATAAATTGTGATACAGCTAGACAGTGGAATATTATTCAGCGCTAAAAAGAAAGGAGTTCTCAACCTATGAAAAGACATGGAGGAAGTTTAAATGCATACTGCGAAGTGAAAGAAGCCAATCTGAAAAGGCTATGTATCCTATGATTCCAACCATAATACATTCTGGAAAAGGCAAAACTGTGGAGACAGTAAAAAGATTGGTGGTTGGCAGGGTTTGGTGTTGGAGAAGGGCATTGATAGGCAGAGTGCAGAGGATTTTAAGGGCAGTGAAGAAACTCTCTATGATTCTATAATTATGGAGATATGTCATTATAAATTTGTCCAAACCCGTAGAACGTACAACACCAGAAGTAAACCCCAAGGTAAACCATGGGCTTTGGGTGATTATGATGTGTCAATGTAAGTTCATCAACTGTAACAAATGTACCACTCTGGAGGATGTTGATAATGGGGGAGGCTATGCATATGCCAGGGCAGGAGGTATGGGAAATCACTGTCACTTCCTCTCAATTTTGCAGTGAACCTAAAACTGCTCTAAAAACATAGTTTTTAAAAAAGGGAAAATATTCTTCCTGAAAAAAATATGTACACACATTTATTTTCTATTTTCTTCTTGAATCAGCTTTGGTTTTGGGTCTTCCTAGGAATGCATCCATTTCATCTAAGTTATCTAATTTACAGACATGCTGTTTCTCAAGTGTTTCTTTATAATTCCTTTAATTTCTGTAAGATTGGTAGCAATGTCCTATTTTATTCCTGATATGAGTAATTTGTGTCTTCTCTCTATATATATATATTTTTCTTGGTCAGTCGAGCTAAAATTTGTCTGTTTTCTTGATCTTTTCAAAGAACCAACTTTTTATTTCATTACTTTTCTTTATTGGTTTTCTATTTTATTTATTTCCATTTTAATCTTTATTATTTCTTTTCTTCTGCTTCATTTGGATTTAGTTTTCTCTTTCTAGTTTCTTAAGGGAGAAGATTAGGTTATTGATTTGACATCTTTCTTCATTTCTAAAATAGGCATTAGCTATAAATTTTTCTCTTAGTACTGCTGTAGCTGCATCCCATAAGTTTTGGTACATTGAATTTTTGTTTTATGTATTTATTTTCCTACTTTTCTTATAAATTTCACTTTTAAGAGTGTTTAGTTGATCAGACTCAAATTAATGAAACTGGAGGCTATTCTATATTCAATCCACCCTGTAATGCCCTTTAGACAGTGTTCTACCTGGTCATGATATTTTGGCTGTTCAGTCTCCCCTTGGGATTGGTTTGAACAGTGAATGCTGTTTTACATATCCATTTGCTGCTTTAAATTGCTCTCAGGGCTTCAAAGGCCCTTCTGTTTACTGGTTCACATGGCTATAGCCAGCTACTTCTTCAAAACTTAAAATACAGGCAAATCTCCCCTATAACAAGAGCTTTAAAAACTTATTCTTTTATTTTACCCTTTTATTCTTTCAACAAAAATTTATAGAGCCCCTGTCATAAGCCAAATATTGAACCAATCCCTAGAGACACAAAAGTCTTAAGACAGTTTTGGGGGCTTCCCTGGTGGTGCAGTGGTTAAGAATCTGCCTGCCAATGCAAGGGACATGGGTTCAAGCCCTGGTCCAGGAAGATCCCTCATGTCGTGGAGCAACTAAGCCCGTGTGCCACAACTACTGAGCCTGAGCTCTAGAGCCCGCAAGCCACAACTATGAGCCCATGTGCCATAACTACTGAAGCCTGAGCTTGGGCCCGTGCTCTGCAACAAGAGAAGCCAGGACAATGAGAAGCCTGCGCACTGCAACAAAGAGTAGTCCCCGCTCACCGCAACTAGAGAAAGCCCGTGCACAGCAATGAAGACCCAACACAGCCAAAAATAAATACATAAATAAATAAATAAATTTATATATATATAAAAAGATGGTTTTGGGTTTGTGGCCCTGATGAACCTGTTTACTTCCGAACAAGATCTGACTTTATTTTTTAAACCTCAGTATAGTCCTCAAATATATGAGCACCAACATGTTGAAGACATATTTTTTTTTTTTTGAGGACAGATTTAACAATACTAGATAAGGCATGTAACAAGTCAGTGGAAATGATCTTTGCCCCCTACATGTTTGCGAGCTAAATTAACTTCACATTGACTTAATTATAGGGAAATCTGGTCACACTTTTAACTAGATTATGAATTGGTTAGTTATTTGAGTCTCAGTTTCCTCAACTGCAAAATGAGTCTTGTACTAGTTAACTTGCAAGCGTCTTACAATTCTAATGGATTATATATAATTCTCCTATTGGAGTCCCCCAAGTGAATACCATTAATTAATTATGCAAAGATATATGTGCATTTACTATGTGCCAGGCACTGAGAGAGAAAACATGGTACCGACTGTCCTCATGAAACTCACTTAATAAGTGTCTGCTAATTGATTTATTATCTGACTAAAATAATAATAATAATAAAGATTTCTGTTCTTTAGACCCACTCACCTGCGGTCAATTAATCTTCAACAAAGGAGGCAAGAATATACAATGGAGAAAAGACAGTCTCTTCAGCAAGTGGTGTTGGGAAAGTTAGACAGCTGCATGTGAATCAAAGAAGTTAGAACATACACTCACTGCATACACAAAAATAAATTCCAAATGGCTTAAAAACTTAAATATAAGACATGACACCATAAAATTCCTAGAAGAGAATATAGGCAAAACATTCTCTGACATAAATTATACCAATGTTTTCTTAGATCAGTCTCCCAAGGCAATAGACATAAAAGCAAAAATAAACAAGTGGGACCTAATCAAACTTACAAGCTCTTGCACAGCAAAGGAAATCATAAACAAAACGAAGACAACATGCGGCCTGGGAGAAAATCCTTGCAAATGATGCGACCGACAAGGGCTTAATTTCCAAACTATACAAACAGCTCATACAACTCAATAACAATAAACACAACCCAATCCAAAAATGGGCAGAAGACCTAAATAGACATTTCTCCAAAGAAGACATACAGATGGCCAATAGGCACATGAAAAGATGCTCAACATCACTAATTATTAGAGAAATGCAAATCAAAACTACAATGAGGTACCACCTCATACCAGTCAGAATGGCCACCATTAAAAAGTCTACAAAAGGGCTTCCCTGGTGGCGCAGTGGTTGAGAGTCTGCCTGCTGATTCAGGGGACATGGGTTTGTGCCCCGGTCCGGGAGGATCCCACGTGCCGCGGAGCGGCTGGGCCCGTGAGCCATGGCCACTGGGCCTGCGCGTGTGGAGCCTGTGCTCCGCAACGGGAGAGGCCACAACAGTGAGAGGTCCACGTACTGCAAAAAAAAAAAAAAAAAAGTCTACAAAAAAGAAATGCTGGAGAGGGTTTGGAGAAAAGGGAACCCTCCTACACTGTTGGTGGGAATGAAAATTGGTGCAGCCACTATGGACAACAGTATGGAGGTTTCTCAAAAAAATAAAAAGAGAGCTGCCATATGATCCAGCAATCCCACTCCTGGGCATATATCTGGACAAAACTATAATTCGAAAAGATGTAT
This sequence comes from Monodon monoceros, assembly GCF_005190385.1. NCBI lineage: Eukaryota > Metazoa > Chordata > Mammalia > Artiodactyla > Monodontidae > Monodon > Monodon monoceros. Next base: position 48,852,539 of record NW_021703775.1, read on the forward strand.
GCACCCCTATGTTCATAGCAGCACTATTTACAATAACCAAGACATGGAAACAACCTAAATGTCCATCGATAGATCAAGAAGATTAGGTATATATATACAATGGAATATTACTCAGCCATAAAAAAGAATGGAATAATGCCATTTGAAGCTACATGGATGGACCTAGAGATTATCATACTAAGTGAAGTAAGACAAAAAGAGAAAGACAAATACCATATGATATCACTTATATGTGGAATCGAAAATACAACACAAATGAACTTATCTATGAAACAAAAACTGACTCACAGACATAGAGAACAGACTTGTGGTTGCCAAGGGTGTGTTGTGGGGAAGACTTGGAGTGGGAGTTTGGGGTTAGCAGATGCAAACTATTACATATAGGATGGATAAACAACAAGGTCCTATTGCACAGCACAGGGAACTGTATTCAATATCCTGTGATAAACCATAATGGAAAAGAATATTTTGATATATATGTATAAACGAATCACTTTGCTATATAGCAGAAACTATAACATTGTAAATCACACAACATTGTAAATCAACTATACTTCAATTAAAAAAAACTTTCTCTTCTTAAGGAAATCGTTATACTGTATAACTGGGGGCAGAAAAAAAAGGTAAACAACTAGGGCTCTCAAATTAACAAAAAAACGGTTTCATGAGAGAAATTCTAAAAGAATATGCTTTTTGGGAAACAAACCAAACAGTCTGAGCAAGATGATTCTGGAAATCCAGTTTGGAAACAATATCGCCAGTCCACACCTGGGTCTGTCCAGCCCTGTGCTAAATTCTCTAGCAGAGTCAAGTGCAAAAGAGGAGGGACAATCTTGCAGAACTTTCTGACTGCTTGGAAAACTAAGATATACTTGCAAGGCCCCCTACCTGAGAACTCATACAACAACTTTGTGCAAATTAGGAAAAAGCACTACTCCAGGCAGACAAATTACAAAATGGCATCAGGGCGACAAATCAGTTAAAGACACATTTCTTGAGAACACCTGAACGAGGGTGTGTGCGGACATATGGAGCATAGGCTGACTTCAGCTCCACTCACCCCCTAACTCTGTGTTGGGCACAGACCATACACCTGTGTGACAGCCCAGCTTATGGGGAGCAAGAAAATAATGGGTCTAAAGACACCAAGGAGATAATCATGTGAGTTAAATCATGACCCTTGTGAAAAAGAGGTTTTAAAAATTTCCAAATTTACCAGTCTTTTCAAACCAAGTAAGGTCCTTAGTCTAAACAGAAAGTTTCCTCTCATGGCCTTTAGAAAGATAGCTTAAAAAAAAAAAAAAAAGCTGCATTATTCATACTAAGCCATTTGTCTAGAGATTATTGCCATATCAGCAACAAGAAACCCCGACAGTGTGAGGGTTAAATGTTTGAAAATTCTCTTCCACTGAAGGCTGATCTTGTTGCCTAGTGACTGCTGCGTCGCTTGCTGCTGTCACTCACCTTTTCTCCAGAGAGTTATCCCACACTCTCATAAGGAAGGTTATGATTGGACAAAGGTGACATCATAGCACAGAAAGGAATGGCATCTCTTTGTCAAGACAGCACCAATAAGATGACTCAAGAGTTGGTGGCCAAGTGTTTTGGTTCCTTTGTTTTTGTTTCTTTAATATAGAGCTAACAAATTTGCTGAAACATTTTCTTCTTTTCTTGCCGAGCCAATTTTGCAGGTGTTAGTAGTAGTGAATTTTTGCCCATAAAAATATTCCTAGACAGCATATGGATTATCTTCCCACCCATTTAATCAACACTATCCTTGCCAAAGCCTTTTCCCCCCCCTCAAGCACTTGGTCAGCACTTGAGAAGCTGAATAGATTACAGGCAGAAAATGACTACCCCAGAGCTCATTATCACACTACTGGTTGCAGAGTGGAATTTCATACAAGGCAGGTTCTTCTGGGTGCTTATCTGAGAAGTACCTAAAGTGGTTCCAAAGCATCAGTTTCAAGGACAGCACTGTAATAAGCCTTCGGTGCACATACACAAGGCATCAAAAAAGTTTTTAAAAAACTAAAGTTGAAAGCACACCTACTTTTAAAATCAAGCAGTTGGAAAAATCTCACGCATTTTAGATAATAAACAAACATAAGCTCTTTGATTACTTTTAAAATTTACATCACACATGTTTGCCCTGCTTTGAAAATCAAGCCTGATAGTCTTTATTTTTTGTTTTGTTTATTTTTTGCCCTGACTTCAGCTACACATGTACTCTTGAATATTTCAGGCATTGAAGACATTAGCTATGTGATTGGAGTGTCCGTTGCAGGTTCATTATGCCAGGCTGCTATATTAAATCATCTGTTGAATGTGCTCTTTTCTTGGTAAAAATTGGGTATACAGCACAGTCACAGCTGGTATAATTGGATAATTGCTTCCAATTAACGCTCTATTTCGAAAGCTGCAACTCCATATAAAGCTTAGAGTTAAGCTGTAACAAAGGAAACCCCCAAGGGGAAACAGAAGAGAGTGAGAATTCCTTTCTGCAATTCTACTGGAAAGCAATTAGAGAGAGAGAGTACGAATAAATTATATATGGTCCTGCTTTTACCTGCACTGGTAAAGAACCTGTAGTGTGTCAGCTGAAATGTGTAAATACACCACTGCCTCTCCAAAGAGCTGGCTGCAAGTGTTTGAATGTTGCAATTTCTCATTTGAATAATCAACATTTTTCTTAAAGTGAATTCAAGCTGACTATACATTTCCTGGGGAGAATTCATCTAAAAGAAGGGAGAGATAGTATTTACACAGAATCAAGTTACAAGGAAATATTTAGTCTCAGAATTATTATCAAACACTGATTTTCAGGAAAAACCAATTTCATTTGTAATACAATTTCCTTTAAGAATTCAGATTGGTGTGTAAGTGAAAGCAGAAAGTGGGTGGGAGTTCTTTTAAATGAAATCTTAATAGATGTGAGGGGCAAATTCTGCTGCAACATGGTTCTTGCTCATTTGACTAGAAAGATACCAAACATCTCGGTTCTTAAAGTGTTTACTTGGTAACAGTGAATTAGGCTCTTGTAGAACTGACAGTGCTATAATTTGATCAAGATTCAGTTTTATATTTACTTTTACTCTACTTATTAAGAGATTTAATACTGTAAACAAGATCTTAAGGGAATGCTTGAATTACTTAATGAAACCTCTCAGATAGGCTAATTATAAAATTATTCCTCTCTATTCCCTTGATGCCATAAAAAACTTGGGTGGCTTAGATCCAATTATATTTAAAAGTAATAATGATGTATTTTAATAGACTTTGCAGTAATGTAGCCTTATAATAATGAGAAGAGGTAAGATTTTCACCCTATGAAACAACTTGTTAATAAGATACAGTAATGTATGTGCCAGTTTAGAGAAACACCACTACTATCTTTTTTTTTTTTTTCACCGCTACTATCTTAACTTCCTAGATTTACATACATTTCTTGGTTTTGGAGTTATTTTGGCTTGAAGGGTAACTGTAACAGGTGATCATGTAGAGGATGCCCTGTTTTGTCAGAAGGTATTTAATTAAGATTTTGGATTTAAGCTTTGCTATGGACAATCTCTAAATCTCAAGGTGTGGTAGCGACCCTTAGAAAAATATCAATAATTTGATTACATTAGGCGCAGATCTGGGATTCTAAGTTCTTACTGTGGTGGCCACAGAACTCTGCAAGACATGGCCCCTGGTACCTGAATACTTCACAGGCCTCAGCTCCTACCAGTCTTTCCTTTGCTCTGGATGCTCCAGGCAAATAGCCATTCCTCTTGCTAATGCTGTAAAAACATTAAGTAGCTGCAGCCTCTACTTTAGCCTTCACTGTTCCCTTCCTCTGGGTATTTGTGTACGTTGCTCCCGCACATCATTCTAATCCCTGCTCAGAGCCACCTAGGTAAGAGGTCCTCCCCATCTAAAACAGCAACTGTTGGGCTGTACCCTGCAGGCCTGCAAGCCCTGTACTTGCCTAGTTTCAAGATCGGAGAAAGAGCCTGGAGTCAGCAACAGAGACATCTATGGTTTAATGGATTGGGGAGCTTACACGTCTGAAACAAGGTCCTGGAGCAACGCCCCACCGTGTGCAGCAGACAGTTGGCAGGACATGGCGGCAGTCTCCGCTCTTGGTGGGAGGGGGAGGTTACCAGTTATAGGGGAAATGACATCATGTTGGCTCATTGGTTACTAGGGAAACTAGCAGAGGGGGATGCCCCTCATCACCCCTTTGATAAGTTATCCCAGTGGAGATGGTCTGATATAAAGTTAGAACAATCACTAGCTGGGCCCGGGGCGAGTATGTAGGAAGACCAGTCATGTGACTAGGATATAGGTGAAGAACACACTGCTTGAGCAGGGGATGTGCAGAGAGCAAGAGAACAGCCATCTTGGGTGGCCTGACCACACAGCAGCTGTCACCTCTCCTCTTCCTCCCCTGTTTTTCTTCATAGCACTACCATTTCCGGTATTCTGTTTCAAATTTTTATTTTGCCAGTCTCCTCCCACTAGAATGTAAGCTCCATGAGGGCAGAGACTTTCATCTGTTTTGCTCACTGCAGATCCACGAGGGCCTCGGCAAAAATTTGTTGAATAAATGAATAAAACGCCAATCATTCTTCTTGTGCTTGGTTGGTCCTATAAACTAGAGGCAGAAAAGCCGGGTAGTTAAAGCACAAATTTAGGAACCAGGCTTGGTTTTTTTTAACCATCTACTAGATGGTGTAACCATTGGCAATTTAAGCTCCTTGAGTGTGGATTTCTTTGTCTATAAATAACATTTACCTCATTAACCTCAAAGAGTTGATGTGAGGATTAAATGAAATAACAAACAATATCTAAATGCTTGGCTTAGTACTTGTCATGCCTGTCAAGTAGAAAACACTCATTAAGTAGTAGTTATAGCATTCCAGATAATACCCTTCATAGATGACTAAATCAGATTCAGGTAGTTCTTAATTTAATTAAAATTAAAAAGCCATTGAACTCCCAGCAACTGATTTTCCACACCCACCCAACCCTCCTCAGAGAATATTTCTTTCTCTCCGATCCATCTCATACTTTGTATGGGAACCATCCATCTGACTTGAGGTGACTTTATTCAACTCTCAGCTCTGAAAGTAATAGAATCTGTTGAATGTATTTCAGCTTCTCATCTGTTCCTTACTAACAAATTTTTATTAACTCCTTTACTCTGCAGTTCAAATAGGACAACTTATTTTTGGTTTGCTAAAACGAGTTAGGTCAAGGAGCTTTTCTCCCCAATGTCTGTGTATGTGTTTTAGCTCTCACTCCACCCACCCTGCCCACACCTCTATCTTGGACTTCTTACCTCCAGAACTGTGAGAAAATAAATGTATGTTTCTTAAGCCATCCAGTCAGTGGCAGTTTATTGTAGCAAACAGCCCTAATAGACTAGTACACTGGGCTATATAATAAGTGTATGTTTAACTTTATAAGAAACTGCCAAACTGTTTTTCAAAGTGTCTGTGTTACTTTATATTCCCACCAGCAACCATGAGATTTATAATTGCTTCACATTTTTAAATTCACTTGTATTGTCAATCCTTCTAATTTTAGACAGTCTATTGGATGTGTAGTAGTATCTCATTGGGGTTTTAGTATGCGTTTCTCTGATGACTAATGATGTTGAGCAACTTTCTGTGGTCTATCTGCTATTCATATATATTTTGCTATTTTTCTGCTATTCATATATATTTTGGGTTAACAGTCTGTTCAAATCTTTACCTGTTTTTTACTCGGTTTATGTCTCTTTAATATTGACTTGTAGGAGTATTTTTAATATTCTGAATACAATCCTTTGTCAGATATACATGTTGTGAATATTTTCTCCCAGTATGTTGTTTGCTCTTTCTTTTTTTTTTTTTTTTTTTCCGGTACGTGGGCCTCTCACTGTTGTGGCCTCTCCCGTTGCGGAGCACAGGCTCCGGACGCGCAGGCTCAGCGGCCATGGCTCACGGGCCCAGCCGCTCCGCGGTATGTGGGATCTTCCCGGACCGGGGCACGAACCCACTCTTTCATTTTCTTAATGGTGTCTTTCAGAGAGCAAGAGTTTTTAATTTTGATGAGGATCAGTTTATAAATTTTTTTCTCTTATGGTTTGTGTTTCGTGTGTTTTATCTAAGAAATCTTTGCTTGCTCTGAAGTCAAAAAGGTTTTCCTCTGTTTTCTTCTAAAAGTTTTACACTGTTAGCTTTAACATTTAGGTCAATGACATTGATTTTAAATAAATTTTCATGTATGGTGAGAGATAAGTCAAGATTCATCATTTTCCACATGTATATACGATTGTCCAGCACCATTAAAAAAAAAATTATCCCTAGTTCTTTGAATTAACTTGGCACCTTTGTCAAAAATCAACTGCTCATATATGTGTGGATTTTCTTTCTGGACTATTCTGTTTCATTGAAATATATGTATTAAACCATACTGTGTTTATTATAACTTTATAGTGAAATTTGAAATCAGGTAGTATAAGCCATTCAACTCTTGTTTAAAAATGCTATGGGTTATTCTAAGTCATTTGCATTTCCATATAAATTTTAGAATCAGCATGCCAGTTTCCTCAAAAGAACCTGCTAGATTTTGATTGGGACTGAATTGAATGTGTAGATAAATTTGGAGAGAATTGACATCTTAACAATATTTAAGTCTTTGGATCCATGAACACAGTGTATCTGTCCATTTATTTAGATGTTCTTAAGTTCTCTCAGCTAGGGTTTACACTTTTCATTGCACAGGTCTTGCACGTTTTGTTAAATTTTCTCCTTTGTATTTCATTTCTTGCATACTAATGTAAATTGTATTTTAAAATATTTCATCTTCCAGAAGTTTGCTGCTACTATATTGGAGTACAATAGATTTTTATAAATCATTCGACCTAGTATCCTGTGGCCTTGTTAAATTTATTAGTTCTAGTAGCCTTTTGTAGATTTCTTAGGATTTTTTATATACACAATCATGTTGTCTGTAAATAAAGGTGACTTTATTTCTACCTTTCCAAGCTCTATGCCCTTTAGTTATCCCACCCTGCCCCTCCTCCCTCTATTTTATTTTTTGGCCTTACCAAAGTGGTGAGGAGGCCCAGTAAAATATAGAAGTAATGAGAGGGGACACCCTTGGCTTATTCATAATTAAAGGGGAAGTGGTCAGCCTCTCACCATTCAATACGATGTTTGCTGTAGATTTTTCAGAGATGCCTTTTATCAGGCAGAAGAATGTCAAGGACTGTGAAGGATGTGAGCTTTTACAGTACTTTCAAGCTAACAAGCTTACCTGCTACAGTTTCATGGATGCTGGCAGAAAACATGAGACTCCTGGGTCAGAGACAAAGAAATTTATTACTTACAGTACAGCAAGCAACATGAGCTTCAGTCACTTTGGATTTCAGTTTTCCCATGGGGCTGTGCAGAGCAGCCCAGGTGGATGCTGCTTAGGAAACCCTAATATTTTATAAAGGCTGCAAGCAAATGTGTCTGACCTTTGCCCCAAAGTGAGCCATTCTCTTTATTATGCTGGACCGCTAACAAACCTGTCCTCTACTCTGAAGGTAGACACTATATCCATCTTCCACAGTCATCCACTATAAAAATATCCTTGAAAATATAGTTTTGAAGAAAAGATTGTCAGTGCCTCTGTTTGCAAGACATGGGCAAGTGTGAGACACCTTACTTCACCTCTATTAGGATGATTTAGGATTACTATTATGAGAGAGAGAGGGAGAAAGGAAGAAAAGAACAAGTGTTGGAGGGGATATGGAAAAATTGGACCATTTGAGCATTGCTGTGGGAATGTAAAAGGGTACAGCTGCTGTAGAAAACAGTATCATGGTTCCACAAAAAAACTGAACACAGAATTATATCATCTGGTAATTCTACTTCTAGGTATATACCCATCAAAATTGAAAGTAGGTATTTAAACAGATACTTGTGCACCAGTGGTCACAGCAGCATTATGCATAAGACCCAACAGGTAGAAACAATTCAAATGTTCATCAACAGATGAACAGGTAAACAAAATATGGTATGCATTATGGTATGTATATACATTGTATGTATATTATATTATATATTATTTATGGTAAGTTTATAGTGATACAAGCCTACCTCAACAAACAAACAAAAAATCTCATATAACCTAAACTTACACCTAAAGGAACTAGAAAAAGAACAAACAAAACCTAAAGTTAGAAGAAAAGAAGTAATAAAGATCATAGCACAAATAAGTGAAATAGAGACTAAAAGACAATAGAAAAGATGAAGAAAACTAAGATCTGGTTCTTTGAAAAGATAAACAAAATAGATAAACTTTTAGCCAGACTTATCAAGAAAAAAAGAGAACAGTCTCAAATAAATAAAATCAGAAATGAAAGGGAACTTACAACTGACACCACAGAAATATAAAGGATCATAAGCGATTACTATGAACAATTATACCAATAAAATGGACAACCTAGAAGAAATGAACAGATTCCTAGAAATGCGTAACCTCCCAAGACTGAATCTGGAAGAAATAGAAAATATGAACAGACTGATTATCACTAATGAAAGTGAATCAATAATTTAAACACTCCCAACAAGCAAACGTCCAGGACGTTTCAGATGGCTTCACAGGTGAATTCTACCAAATATTTAAAGGAGTTAACACCTATCCTTGTCAAACTATTCCAAAATATTGAAGAGAAAGGAATGCTTCCAAACTCATTCTTTGAGGCCAACATCACTCTGATACCAAAACCAGACAAAGGTACTACAAAAAAAGAAAATTACAGGCCAACACAGGAACATAAATTCAAAAATCCTCAACAAAGTATTAACAAACTGAACTCAACAATACATTAACAGGATCCTACACCATGATCAAGTGGAATTTATCCCAGGAATGAAAGGATGGTTCAATATCTCAAATCAATCAATGTGATACACCATATTAACAAACTGAAGAATAAAAATTATATGATCATCTCAATAGATGCAGAAAACTTTTGACAAAATTCAATATCATTTATGATAAAAACTCTCAGTGAAGTGGGTGCAGAAGGAACATAACTGAACATATGACTTTTATTAAGTCATATATGACAAACCTACAGCCAACACTTACAACTACATCAAAAAGAATTAAGTACCTAGGAATAAATCTAACTAAGGAGGTAAAAGACCTGTACTGGGAGAACTATGAGACATTGATGAAAAAAAATGAACATAACACAAACAAATATTCCATGCTCATGGACTGGAAGAATTAATATTGCTAAAATGACTGGATTCCCCAGGCAATTTTTCAGATTCTATCAAAATACCAATGCATTTTTCTCAGAACTAAAACAAGTACTTTGAACTGAAACACAAAAGACCCTGTATTACCAAAATAATCTTGAGAAAGAAGAACAAATCTGGAAGTATTATGCTATTTGATTTCAAGGTATACTACAAAGTTACAGTAAATAAAACAGTATAGTACTGGCACAAAAACAGACATATACATCAGTGGAAGAGAACAGAGAGCCCAGAAATAAACCCATGCTTATAATATCAATTAATCTATGACAAAGAATCGAGAACACACAATGGGGAAAAGACAGCCTCTTCAATAAATGGTGCTGGGAAAACTGGGCAGCTACATGCAAAAGAATCAAACTGGACTACTTTCTCACACGATATACAAAGATAAACTCAAAATGGATTAAAGACTTAAATGTAAGACCTGAAGCCATAAAATTCTTAGAAGAAAACTTAGTAATATGCTCTTTGACATTAGTCTTAGCAATATTCTTCCCCTCAGGCAAGGGAAATAAGCACAAAAATAAACAAAAGGGACTACATCAAACTAAAAAGCTTTTGCACAGTGAAGAAACTATTAACAAATGAGAAAACAGCCTTTTGAATAGAAGAAAATATTTGCAGATGATATAACTGATAAGGGATTACTATCCAAAATGTAGAGGACTCATACAAGTCAACATCAAAAAAACAAACAACCTGATTGAAAAATGGGTAGAGGACCTGAATAGACATTTTCCCAAAGAAGACATACAGATGGCAACAGACACATGAAAAGGTGCTCAACATCAATATCATAATGGAAATGCAAATCAAAACCACAGAGAGATACCACCTTACACCTGTCAGAAAAGCTACTATCAAAAAGACAATAAATGACAGGTGTTGGGAAGGATGTAGATGAAAGGAACCCTTGTGCTATTTGTGGGCATGTAAATTGGTACAGCCAATATGGAAAACAGTATGGAGATTCCTCAAAATATTAAAACTAGAACTACCATGATCCAGCATTTCCACTTCTGGGTATCTGAAGAAAACAAAAACACGAATTCAAAAACATATATTAATCTCTATTTTCATTGCAGCATTATTTAAAATAGCCAAGATATGGAAGCAACCTAAGTGTCCACTGATAGATGAATAAAGATGTGGAATATATACATACATACACACACACACACACACACATATAAATATCTACCTATCTATCTATATATGCCATAAAAAATGAAATCTTGCAGCCTGTAACAATATGGGTGGACCTAAAGTGTATTATGCCAAATGAAATAAGCCAAAGACAAATACAGTATGATTTCACTTACATGTGGAATCTAAAAATCAAAACAAATGTAACAAAACAGAAACAGATTCATAGATACATATATAGAACAAACTGGTTGTCGCCAGAGGGGAGGTGGGATGGAATAAATGAGTGAAATGGGTGAGGGAGATTAAGAGGTACAAACTTTAGTTGTAAAATAAGTAAGTCACAGGGATGTAATGTACAGCATAGGGAATATAGTAATATCGTAATAACTTTGTATGGTGACAGATGGTAACTAGACTTATCGTGGTAATCATTTTGTAATGTATAAAAATATTGAATCACCATGCTATGCTGTACACTTGAAACTAATATAATATTGTAAGTCAATTATACTTCAGAAAAATTTGTTCATTTCATCTAAGTTGAATGTATTGGCTTAACGGTCTTAATAGTACTCTTTTATTATCCTTTTAATACCTGTAGGATCTGTCCTTATGTCTCATTTCATTTCTGATTTTGCTAATTTGTGTCCTCTTTATTTTTCCCCATTAATTAATCTGGCTAGAATTGTATCACTCTTATTGACCGCATCAAAAATATTTCATATATTTTGCCCAGTTTTCTGGTTGTTTACAGAGGAGCTTAAATCTGACCTTGTTACTTCATTATGGCTGCAAGTCAAAGTGTCAGGGTGAAACAACGAGGACCTATTGTATAGCACAGGGAACTGTATTCAAAATATTGTAATAACCTATAATGGAAAAGAATCTGAAAAGTGTGTGTATATATATATATATATATTCAGTTATATACATATAATTGAATCTCTTTACTATACACCTGAAACATTGTAAATCAACTATATTCCAATACAAAAAAAAAGGGGGGGAGAAAACCAAGTCATGGAATAAAATTGGGGGAAAAAACCCATAAACAAAGTGTTAGGGTGATTTCTTAAACCACATACACCTTCATCGGCTTCCCTAGGTACTTAAAATAAAAGCCCAAATCTTCAATTTGACTCACGTGGCTTTGCAAAGTTTGGCCCCAGCTCTTTTGCTTTGTAAGACTAGCCTGTTACTTCACTGAAAATCTCATGTTTCCTCCAATCACAGGGCTCTTAGTGAATGCTATTATCCTTGCCCAGAAGAATTTGCCATGCTTTCATTCCCAAATTACCTGCTTCTTTCAGATTTCAGCTTAAATTACATTCCTCAGGGTAACCTCCCCTGAAACCCCAGATTAAATGTTATATATTTTCAGAGCTCCTTATTTTCTTCTTTCATGGCAATCACCACAATTCACAATTGTGTTTACATTTTTGAGAGGGATTGTCTATTTTTCTTCTTAGTGTGTATTGTATGTCCAACACTTAAAACCCAGTGCTTGGGATTAAGCACTGAAATACTTCAGTGAAAAGATGTTCAGTTCACAAAGGGTGTGCAACTTCTTGTCAATTCGTCTCAATATACAGGATTATCATATGAATTTAGTTCCATGGCAGAGCACTTTATTTAGCCTCGCTTAAAACACCAAGTCCTAACCACTGGACCACCAGGGAATTCCCGACTGCAGAGTACTTTAATCTGGCTGCAGTCTCTATTTCAAATTCTCAACCAGCAGATAGCAATTTTGCTTCAGGTTCTTAAATCTCCCCTAAATTAATAATTTTTACAATCTTTCTTTCCTGCACAACTCCTAGTTTCCTCTATTATTAAAATTTCCCAACAAGGTGGACTTGTTAAGTATTTACTTGAACCAAAACCTCACGGTTAAGGAAAATCTATAATGGAAGGAAATCCACCTAAACAGAATTTCTGTGTAAGAATCACTTTCAGTTAAGAGGGGATTGTTGTTTATCCACTATATTATGAGGTACATAACTTGCCCTGAAGTTCACTGAAGAGTGTTTCTAGTTTTCCAACAATCTTTGGAACACAAACTATCCTTAAATATGTTATATTCTCTGTGTAGCACATGGCTATTTTTAATTTAGAGGATGACAGCGTCTAAACATTCCTCTACTTAAAATTTCATGGAGCATATTAATATGGCTATTTCTAAGATTAGTAACTATTTTCATTCTTAAAGATTCTCAACACTTTTATATCTAAATTTTTGTATTTTGCTAGCTTCATTTCCCCCCCCCAAAAAACGAAAAAACAAAGATCCATGTCCTGAAATTCTTGAGGAAAAGACTAAACATGTTTTAACCTATATTTTAATATTTTTCTAAAAATGGTGTATAAAAATTATACTAGCTCAGAACTTGTATGAGCGAGAAAGTGGTGAATCTAATAGTGAGAATAAGATTCTCTTTAAAGGGACAAATACATGAATCCCAAATGGCTATTTTTAAATGAATCTGGATTTCAAAGGGAGTTTAAAATCAATATGGCTGTCTCACCAACTCATTTTGAATACACAACTCTAGGTAGATACTACCGTTTAAATGACCAGCACAGAACTTCAAAGAAGTGACAGGGGAAATTAAAATCAAAGTATTGGTTGTAGATTATTCCATTTTACAATGGATGCCCAATTTTTAACAGGTGGTTATTATGGGTATTTTTGAAGTAAAACTACTGTACAGTTGACCCTTGAGTAAGGTGGGTTTGAACTTCGAGAGTCTACTCATACTTGGATATTTTTCAATAGTAAGTACTACAATACTACACAGTCCACAGTTGGTTGAATCTGCCTTTACGGAGGAACTGAAGATACAGAGGGCTGACTATAAGTTATATGTGAATTAACCTCCACATTGTTCAAGGGTCAACTGTATTTAGAAATAGTCTTTTTTTTTGGCCGTGCCGTGTGGCTTGTGGGATCTTAGTTCCCTGACCAGGCACTGAACCCAGGCCCTCAGCAGTGAGAGTGCACAGTCCTAGCCACTGGACCACCAGGGAATTCTCAGAAATAACCTTAATAATTACATATTCTACTCAATTTTTCTTAGTTATATTTCAAAATATCTCATTATATATATGAACAGGAAAAGTTCAACTTCAGGAAGAGAATAATGTAATTCACACTATTTTAGCTTTCAATGATTAAGATGACATATAAAAACCAGGAAAAAGGATACTTTCAAAAAATAGCCTTTAAAAAATTCTGAAATTAAAACTTTTATTCTTCATCTGCATGACTCCAACTTTTTAACACTGGAATAGAAAGAGTGTGTCAGTGTAGGAGTATGAACCACCTACATCTATACTACCAACCCCCAAAGGAGAGAGAAAGTACAAGTATGTTATAAAACAAGGTTTATTCTGTAATACTTTATCATAATGAATTGCATCTCTTTGGTAAAAATAAACTTTATAAACAATTTAATAATCAGAGATTAGATACAAAAACTAAACATTTGTTAAGTTGTTTTTAATATGAGCAAAGACTGGCAACTGAGAAGTGGTTCACTTGGACTGGTCATCTACTTACTGGCAATTATAACTCAAACTCGGTAATTTTTATGCTACATTAGAAAAGAGGATAACGACAGTTTAATAACTCAAATTTCTTGAATCAGAAAGCATTCTTTCACTTAAAAATAAATAATAGTTACAATGAATTGGCAATTATACATTTTTATACACTATATAATGGCAACATAATACTTTAAAATTAAGCACTTAGTTTAATAAGAAATGTACAATTTTAAAAACAAGTTTTGACAATGGCACTGGCAGTTAGATGCAAAAAATGTGCTTTTAAAAAAATGGCAGGTATAACATTAAAATACTCTACTTTGTCTTTCAATAAATATTTTGACTACATCATTAACATACTAAAGCAAACTTTAAATCAAAGCTTATATAACATTTCAAACTAACAAAAAACTATAAAATATATGTAAACTAGAAAGCCTCAAAGTTTCTTAATTAAATGCTATGGTCTTCACAAAAGGTTGTTAAGTTACTGTAGTATTTAAGACAATAGTCTTCACAGCTTTGTGAAGTATTCACACCTGTTGCTTTAATTGCTGGGAAAGGCCTCCTGGTCTACGAAGACACACACATTCCCCCCTTAAAACTTTCTCTAGTTTTGAATTCATGCTAACATATATTTAACTGACGACCCAGTATGACACTTTACATAATGCCTCAGAAAGTAGCAAAAGAAAAAATATATATATTCTAAACTTTACTATATACAAAGGAATCTGAATTAAGAGAAGTCACTGGTTACAAGGAGGACATGAAAGGCTCAAAGGTGGAAAAAAGGAGGTGATCCACCAATATTAGCTTCTCCATGTAATACTTTCTTTCTCTGAATTTGAAAAGTAAAATAAAACATGAACTTAGTAATATATTGCACAAATAAATTTCAAAAATACATATTCATGAAACACTGATTCTATTTGGGATGTGAAAGATGAAGATTAACTGTTAAAACTTCTACTAGGGATCTATTATAAACTGGAATTGGTTTTAACAATTTATATTGATGCAAGGCAAATTATATGTTAGTTTAAGTCACAGTTTTAAAATATAAAATCTCTCCAGGATTGCCAAGTTGTTTTTATTATAGTAAAATTTGCTAGTAATATATTCTTAGAAATACAATTTTCAGTCCATAGGACTTGAAATGACTTTCCTTAACTGGGTGGTTATTAGCTATGTTTTTATCTCAACAAACCTGAGGAATGGGATGTCTATGGAAGTATTAATGGCGGACCATAATTAAAAAGGTTCTTCACCCTAAAAATAACTGCCTTGGTAAATCAGCACATGGAAAGTGATGCACTGAATTCTACATAAGAATTCAATATAAAATATCCTATAACTTCTTCTTGTTAGGTTTTAGTGTGAAAGTTTATTGACCTTGCTAGTGATGAACAGAACTTTTAACTTTTAAATTTGTGGGAAGAGTACAATGAAGAGGGAGAGAAAATCAAGTTTAAAGAGTTATTGTTATTTACATTAAGACAAAAATAACTTTGAAGATCTCTATTTGAACTGGGAAGGACTTTCCCCCTCATCTTACTTTCCTTTACTTCACAAATACTAATTATCCAATGGACTGGAACCAGACAGAACATTTGCGGTACAGAATTTCAGCTGAACAAGATAAACTGGAACCAGATCATTAAAACACTGTTAATAAGGTCTATACAGAGGGCCACAGTAAATAGCTTAAAAACATTTTGTTATTAAAATGATTTTTATAATCTCGGTACTACTTATACCATGGTAAAAACAATTTTTGGTGTTATAGGCACTGTCTACAGTAAAAGATGTTAACTTGGGTTAGCCATGTTCTGTAGCAGATGTGACATATACAAAGAACAAAAAAATCCAATACCTCATCCTGCACACTTATTCATTATCAACAAATTGAAAGATTACTATTTTTCAACAGCACCGATTCTATAAATATGGCTATCCAGGTTCAATTACAATTAACATGGGAACAGGACAGGTAATATTAATGTTGTTATCCCTGGCTTAAAGTCTTGCCAACTGAAAAAGACGTTTTCATTATGCTTCCCGTTTCAGTTTTGCCCAAATAAACTCTACAAGTTAAAAATATTTGTTTATTAAAAAAAAATCCAAGAAAATGCTTTATTGTCATAGAAGTAGCTGAAAGTAACAAACCAAAATCGTGAGCTTATGTGTGTATGTACGTATATGTCTGTATGTATATGTATATATGAAATTATCAGAAAATGAAAACAAGGTCATTGTCCATGAAACAGGATGTAGCATGAGATAAGACTGAACTTTTGGAAAGTTGCTTCTGCCGTTGTAAAAAAATATATAGTGAATAAGTTGAGTTTTATTAGTATCCCTTGTTCCTTTTGAATGATATAGTCACATTATATAAATGATATGAAAAAATGTATCATACAAGCAGATTTGTTCAAATACTGAAAAAGGCCTTGGTCAATACACATTTCGAACAGTAACAAAATCTTTTAGCATGGATTTAATGGCACATAATAGGTATTATACTGCCTCCTCAAAAGGATGTATTATATGAGATTTAATTTTATACGAATTTTGAAATCCACGAAGGCATTTTGTCTCTATAGTTTTGTTAAATCCTTTACCTTAACTGGGTGCACATACAAATTTAATTCATACAAAGTTTGGGCAGAATTTTTTTCCTAAATGATCTACCTTTATTTACGATAACATAAGTAATACGTATTCAAAATGTTTATATTAGATTACACTCCATTCGTACTACAAGATTCTCAGAATGCAGGACATTTAACAAGCAAATGAAAGATGCTCTTATTGCAGAAGTGTGCCAAAATGGGTGTTAACTTCCTAATACACTCTATGGCTATATCCTCTCATTGGATAGTTTCTCCTCAACAAAGACAGTTAGTGGCTAAAATTTAAACAATGGTTGCAAAGCACTTTGGGAAAGAAGAAATGGCTCCAATAAATGCTATGCAATATCTGGGAAGTTAAAAAATTTCAAAGATAATATGGTAATAGGAATTACAGGGTTCTTAAATGAAACTACATCACAAAATTGCCTTTTGTAAATCTTAGAATTTTTGCTGTGCTGCCTATGTATCCAAAAGGAACTTTCTAGACATCTAGGATCTTTTCCAATTTATATTCAACTTTGTTCATGTGTCAACAAAAAATAATTAAAAACAAAAACTAAGACAAAATAAAAAATTGAAATCTCATCCTACTGGATTGCATTGTGTCAAGAGAGGAGTATGTGAGAAAGAAAGCAGCAAAATTTTTAGCTGGATCAGCAACTATAATTAATTACAGATTGGAAGAGAAAATGAAAAAAATATGTTACAGAGTTGCCAATTCATATATTTGGACACATTAATAGAATAAAAGATTTTCCCTACAAGTTTAAGACAGAGGCTGGGGATTTTTTTTACATAATATTTCCAAATCTTATCACACTTATCACAGAAATTATGCTTTTAGGACTTCACATCATATTTATGATTGGGCATGATCCTAACAGCAATTATTTAATAAAAATTTAAAAAACAAAAATGTTTAGAAATAAACAGGTAATTAGCACCCCTCCCCCACCCTGAAACAAAAGAAGTCCATTATGGCTTTGATATCCCTTGTAAAGAATTAAGTAGAAGAGTATTGCCACATTTAAAAATAATTTCACACTAATAAGTATTTCTATTTTTTCCGCTGCTTTTGATTTTGTGTCTTTGCAGTACTTATTAGGGAACCTAGACATGTACGAATTCCAGCAAGGTGGAGCAGAGATCCAGCTGCCTCTTTGAGCTCCTCATCAATTTCTTGACACGACTGTTTTCGCATCTTTTTGTCTGGCTGCCCTTTTTCAGAGGTATCTGCACAAGCCTGTGATGCATAGCCACTGTCTCCAAGAGGATCATCTTCATAATCAACGTCTGTATCTTCTTCACTGTGAAATCCTTCACTGCCATCACTTCCTACATGGCTACTCTTTGGGATAAATTCATATACCTCATCCACAGAAGACAGGGAAGACACACTAGACCTGGATGCACAACGCTGTGCTGTCATGCTACTTGCACTGTAATTGTGGTCTTCTTTTGGATCAATGCTGGTGGCTAAAGAATCACTCTCGTGTAATCGCATAGCACTGGAATGATTAAATGCATTGCTATAACTCCTTTTTTTTTGCACTGCTGTTTTAAGAGGAAGAGGCTTCTCACCTGTGGAAAATAAAGCTTCCATCAATAAATCAAATGCATTTGATTGCAGAAACAAGCCATTTAAAACTACTACATCACTCCTGAATAAGTGCTTTAGATTGGTAATGTTTTGTGGATTTTAAAATTTTATGCAGACCATATCATCCTGTAGGTATTAATGTGAAACATTTTTAAACCACTTAATGGTATGTCTTGACCTTTCCATGGACAATATAATTACTTTGAGCTGCTTGCACAGAATGCCTCAATATCAATGTGCCATTGGTTAGCTAACCATTTACTTATTGATATTTAGGTTGTTGCCAGTTTTCCACTATTACAAATAATACTGCAATGAAAATCCATCCACAAGCCTTTTTCTTACACATACGCAATATTTTTCTAGGAGAGGTAACAAGAAATACAATTAATAAGTAAAAGAATATACACATTTTAAGTTTTAATTGGTATTTCCAAACTGCCTTCCAAAATGGTTGTACCAATTTATATTCTACAGTGTATGACAATACCCATTTCCTATACTTAACCCCTAATATTATCAATCATTTTAATTTTTCATGATCTCATGGACAAAAAGATAGTATCTCAATATCGTTTCATTTTGTATCTCCCCGATTTCTAGAGAAGCTGCATCTTTTCAAACGTGTGTTGTCCATCTATATATTTCCTCCTCTGAGGCCCACCTATTCATATATTTTGCTGACTTTTCTGTTGAACTGTTTCCTTATTTCTTACTTATAAAATCTTTTTTATATACACATGTATACTCAATATTATTCCTTTGTCTGTATATAAAGTGAAGAAATATATTGTCCCAGTGTTATGCTTAAAGATATCTGCTGTTGTCAGAACTCTAAAATTTTGATGTTTAATTAAATTTACACCGCTTTTATGGATTTCGCATTTTGTATCTCACCTCAAAAAAGGCTTTTTCCATTTCAAGGTTATAAACATACTTTTCTATGTTTTCTTATTCATTGCTTTCATTTTTACTTTTAAATTTTCAAGCTTAATTTCTAGGTATGCTATTTATTTCTTCATTTCTTGGTCAATGTAACAAGATCTATCACAGCATTAACCTCGATCTCTCAACTGCTCACATAAATTAAAAGAAATATAATAAAACAGAAACTAAGTTATTCAGATGAAAACACAATCTAGTTAGAAAGAAGTAATTCTGCCTGCAACACTGTAATATTTTGCATCCTAAATGACATTTGAGGGACTTCCCTGGTTAAGACTCCGTGCTCCCAATGCAGGGGGCCCGGGTTCTATCTCTGGTCAGGGAACTAGATCCCACATGCCGCAACTGAAAGACGCTGCATGCCACAACTAAAGAGCCCACATGCTGCAACTAAAAGAGCCTGCATGAAACAGCGAAGATCCCGTGTGCCGCAACTAAGACCTGGAGCAGCCAAATAAATAAATATTAAAAAAAAAAAAATGACATTTGAAAGGCACTCACAAAAAATGTATTTTAAAAAGAAAAGTGTGATTGCTTACATTCCAAAATTCCTTGTTCTATAGAAGTATTTAAAAGCATCATTGCAGTGGCAGCGTCAATATCAGATTCTGAAAAAGGAAAAGAGTGATAATATTCATGTTCTTTATAAAAGACAGTCTATTATAAAGGAGAATTAAGAGGTACTAGAGATAAAGAAAGTTCTCTTCTTTAATTATTCACAATGAAAATAAGAACCTGACCTGCATTTCAATAAGGATTGCCCTTAAACAGATTAAATTAGCCAAGAAAACACAAAAATATTAATACTGTCTTTAGTCATAATTATATACAAGCCTACAAGTACTACAGATTTATATAATACTCAAGAGCTCAAACATAATTATGGATATTCCATAAGAAAAATGGGTTTTAAAAGAAAGGCTGGTAAAATCAGCAGGTTCTATTCCAGAGGTCATTATGCTCTCATACCTACTTCTGTACTAAAAGTTCACCCCTCTCCATCTTAGCCATCTCTGTTAGTCTGAACAATCGTGACTGAATAAGAGTAAAATGGTATAATCTAAAATGTGAAGGAAAAGTTAGAAAATGTTTATAAATTTTAGGTTATAAAGAATAAGTTTAAAACAAGACTGATATGAAACCCCCCATTTCTATATCTCAAAGCTGGAAAATTTTTATTACCCCAAAGTTTTGCATTTTACTTGTAATACCTAATTATAAAGTTATTTTTGATAATAAATTCATGAGGATAGTGACTTGCTTTCTCCTCATCTTGACCATAAACTCTGTGAAGGCAGGAAATGTTTTTGACCTTAATAAACAGGCTTAACTTATCAGAAGATTGTTGCTATGAAGGAGCACATAATACTATACTCTTTTCCCTTGAATAAAATGTGATCTCATGAATCAGAGTCTCTAGATGAATGTCTTTCCAATTAGACTGTCAGCTTCCTTAAGATAGGAATCATGACTTATCCTTTTTATGTTCCATAATGCCTGGAACAAATAGTGGTTCCTTGATAAATGTGTAAAGAATATATTACATCTTTGCCCTCCCTCCTTTCCTTAGATTAAGCTGATTATCACCAGATTACAGAGTCTTTGGCATGTTCTAAGTATTATCAACTTAGAAAATGGACAAAGATGGGCCTCTAAGAACAATAGAGGTGGGATTTAAACCTGTGCAGTCTACCTCCAGAACCCAGGCCTTCAATTTGTACTCTCATCCCTTAATACTTACTAAGCATCTATAATTAGAGTAGGAAATTTTGTAGAAAATTACCGAGTATACTGGAAATTCTCTATTCTGTTATTCATTCAATAGTGTCCTGTTATAAGGCTGACATCATTCCAGGCTGTGAGAATATAGCAGAAAACAAAACAGGAAAATCCCTAACCTCTCATAACACAAAGAAATACAGTATATCAGAGTGAAAAACACTAGGGAGAAGAATTAAGGGGGATGGGAGACAGAGAATGAGGGGAAAGGTGGTTGCAATTTTAAGTAGAGGTTAGGGAAGGCCTCAAGGAGAGGAAACAGTTGAGCAAAAACCTCAGGGAGGTGAGAGAATGAAACCATGAAGACATCCAAAGGAAAAGCATTTCAGGCAGAAAAAAACAGCAAGTTAAAAAGAATTTGAATCAGTGATTTCCACATGCCACAGCCACAGAGGCTAGCAAAACAAAGACCTCTGCAATTCCTATCTTTCAGAATGAGACCTGACTACAATACGATAAGAGTTCAGTATTCTAACATGTCTTTGAAGAATAAAAGGTACAGCTATAGCCCATATTGTATCTCTGTGTGAACTGGAAAAAAAAAAAAACTTGCCTCCAGGTGAATGTTTCCCTATACCAAGGCACACAGCTTGGGGACTGGAGTGCTGGCTAATTTCAAAGCCCATTCACTGCCTCAGCCAGGTGTCCTTGTGCAGGGCACAACTTGCATGGCATTATACTAACAGAGAGACTCCTGCTCCATGAAATAATTAAATATCTACCTTGTTTCCAACTTTATTAAAAAAAAAAAAAGGGAGTGGTAGTGAGGGAGAGGATCTAATACTGAAATGCATTATAATGAGGAAACAATTTCAGGAAATTTATTAATCTTATAAATGAAGCACCTATAAAACATTCTTAATTTCTGAAATACAATACCTAAAACTAAAGAAAATTGATTAAGAGACTTATCCTGACAAAATAAGAAAGCTGCATGAATACCATTTCCTTTCTTAAAATAATAACAAAATTAGGTACTGTTTCTATAACAGTAGAATGATAGGAAAAGTGTTCCTTAAATACCCTTATTTCTTATAGGAATTTGTTACAGGCAAATTAATTTGAATTTTCCCACATGAAATTACTTCTTTGCAAAAACTTCTTTGCAAAAGGATTTTATCTACATCTGATTTGTTTGGTTCAGAACATTTGCTAAGTATGCTTCCCACAATGCCTTGCCAATTAACTAAAAAAAAGTTTAACTTCAGTGTTAATATAAGCACCAGAGAAATGATCGCAGACACTCGGTAATCAAGAACACCTGGTTATCAATACAATCTTGAACTTCTTGGAACAAAAACTGTCTGTGTAGATTTTACAAACAATTTTTATTTATAGTACCAAATCAGTTTTGGTATTAAAATTAAACTTAAGACTTATTTGTTTATTGTCACAACTGAACACACTTCATAATGCTTTTTTTCATTAGTAAGTACTTCATGCTATTTTAAAGATGGTGCTGTGGTTTTAACAAACATACTATTAGCTATATTATTTAACATATTCAGTTCATGAAGAATGAAAATTTGGTTCATTTATAAAGTCTTTTGTATATATTTTCTCTGACACTATTTAGTTTAATCCTATAATTCACTTCCAGTTTACAGTCATTTGTCGTTAGAGCCATGAGAGCCATCAAAACAGTGAGTTAAACAATAACAACAACAACAACTTAGTTAAGTCATATTATTTCCCTTTTTATCCTTCATAGTTGTGACTGAGGTTCAAAATATGCTACTGATTTAATAACTGGTTCAAATAAATCTCTGTAAAAAGTGTTTATTTATGCCTCCTGGTTTATATTTTCTTAGCCTTGATGCTAAGAAATTATTAACAATAATTGAGAAAAAAATTTAAAAGACATCAGTCTTAACTATGTGAAAGTGAGGGTTATAATAAGACAAATAAGTTTCTATCATCTGATTCTCAGTCCATTTGCTTAAGGAATGATATGAGAACCAGAGGCAGAATTTAAATGGTTATAAGCTAAGTAATAAATATAATAGGACTCACTGCCTTTATCAAACCAATATACCCATTTACAGAGCATCCAAACAGAGAACCTGTTTCTCGTGATTCTTTAAAGAAGTAGGAGAGCGATTTCAAAAAATTACTAAGACTTTAAGCTGCTTGGACCACCAGTTTACTTTCATTTCAATTAAGATAAAAATTATGCTAATTTATAACCTGAAATTTGAACTTAGATATGCACTTAGCCCCTAACTTCATCATTAACTGTCTAAATTTCATATTTCCTTGTAGTATGCTAGTGCTTAAGTATAAATACTAAAATTTACTAACTAGAATATAGTTCCATTTTTGTCTTCTTTGTTCACTAATATATCCTTGGTGCCTAGAACAGTGCCCAGCACACAAGTGCGCTCGATAAATATTTTTAAACAGATGAATTTACTCCAAACCCACACCAAATATTGACAAAAACAGCTTTTGTTTTGCTATCTCAGTATGAGATTCCTGTGCCTCCTGCTGCCCGCTATACAATACTGTAAAATAGCTATTGGCAAGATGAGCAAAAAAGATTAGACTTTAAAAAAGATGATTCTGTGAAGTGACAGATGAATCTTATATTGGATTCTAATACTGGAGCCAACAATGAAACTTCTGTGATCTTTACAAAACACAAAACGGACAGTGTCATCTCATTCTTTAAAGACCTTCAGCAGTTCCTCCAACGCCTCATATCTGGTAGGAGTGCAGGCTTTGAAATCAGAGTTCCTTCTATACCATTTACTAGTTGTGTGACTTTGAGAAAGTTACTTAATCTCTCTGAAGTTCAGCTTCCTTATTTGTAAGAGAGGGTAACAATACCTCAAAGAGTTGCTGTAAGGCATGCGAAACACCACAGTCAGGAATTCAATGCGAACTAATGTTATAGTTATAGGAAGAAGTTCAAACTCATTATGCTAAATAAGCTCTCCTTGATTTGGCTAATGCCTGCTTAAACTTCTTCATTTGCCTTGCTCACACTAAACGATCACATCTACAGCCACTGGACCGAGGCTACCTGGTCCTCTTCTATGCTCTTAGGTTTCAGCCACACTTACCGACCTGCAGTTCCCAGCAACTGTCCTCCACCAAACCTCTACCCAAAAATATCCTCCCAACTTCTGAGGCCCAGAGCTCAAGCATCACAGCTTCTTCTCTAAGAGGCCTTTCCTGACCCACCTCTAAGCTTAATTTGCCACCCACTTCCTTTTCTCCCAATGTACTCTGCATAATTCTAGTCAACCTTCTTCAATTAAACTCTATGTTTTCTGAGAGTAGGGCCTGGGTCTCTTTCATCTCTGCATATCCCAAAGCACCCAGTTCAATGCTTGGCACAATGGAGGAATTCAGCAAGTACTTGTAGAATAAACAGTTGAATGTTTAATCGATTTATCGTTGTATTTTCAAACTTTACCCTAGAAATAATATCAAGAGTTATGAAAAAGCAAATTTCCTCAGAAGTCTATGAATATGTGCTAGAGCAACCTGATTTAATGATAAATTTTCTTAAGTTTTTGTGTGTCATTACGTTTTCCTGTTAAAACTCATGAGAATTGTGTATTCTGTTCCAGGACAGACTTGCATTGGTTGACAGAATGCCAACCACCCTCCCCACCAAGTGAATTACTAGAAGGGGAATAGCCCTAAGACTCACAATGATAGAGATGGAGGGAAGTAAGGTGTTAGCAGTCATGGAGAGATGTAAACTCATTAGATGAAGAAGTACCTAGGCTCTAGTTGTGGAAGCTGCTCCCCAAAGGAAGAAGAAGAATTTGGATGGAACAGAACAAGAGCAAGAAGAAATTCTAAATAAACCCCAGAATTCAAAAGAGAAAATGTTCTCAAAATGTGTATATGAACTAAGCTTAAAAGATTAAGGGTCAGAACTCACTGAGGCAATAAAAAGATAAAGGAAGTTTCAGCAATACCTAAATGTAAAGAGAGCACATTTACTCATGCAGGTAACAGGAAAATGGATACTTGCCTTACGTTAAGTTACAGCATATCTGAAGCAGACTCCCAATCCGCTTAACTTCTCTGCAGAGTCCTCTTAAGCTCTTTCACACTCTTTCCCTCCCTTATTTTTACAGACCACCATCATATTGTTTCCTAGGCTTGGCTTAGTGTAGTTCTAAAGAGCCTAAATATCTCTGATACAGAGAAAGGCTTTTAGTCTGAGAATTTCTATTTTTAAAGGTCATAGAAACATCTGTAGGCTCCAAAGCAACAATGCTAGGAAAACTTATGTTAATATATCACTAACCTGTAATACTAACTATGAGTAGGGGGGGAAAACTGCAATTTCAGAATTTTGACCTACTTTTTAAAAGTCTACAAAATTCTAAAAGTTAACATTGCTTTCTTCCTAAATTATAGTTCTTTACACTTAACCTATAAAAGAAATATGTAAAACCATCCCTAACTCAAAGGCCGTACAAAAACAGGTGGCAGGCCAGATTTGGCCCATGGGACATAGTTTGTCAACCTCTATTCCAGTCTGACAGACTTAAAAAGATAATTCTCTATTGCAGGCATTACTAAGAAATATTTCCCTATTTGCAAGGAAAAGTATACATAAAAGGAAATGAAAACAGGGATATAAAACAGTATACACAGTATAATCCCAGTGGAGAAAAAGTGTGTGTGGGAGGTGGGGGGTGTATGTGCATGTATGTGCATGCACGCAAACATATCTACTCATGTGAAAGGCATAAAAAGGACCAAAGCAATTATATTAAAATGCGGACAACAGAGGTGCAAGATAGATAAGGGTAGGGGATTAAGAGGTACAAACTACTATGCATAAAAGAAATAAGCTTTAAGGATATATTGTACAACACAGGGAATAGTCAATATTTTATAATAACTATCAACAGAGTATACCTTAAAAAATCGTGAATCACTATGTTGTACACCTGAAACATATAATATCAAGTATACCATCAAGTATACTTCAATTAAAAAGTTAACAGCAGAATAAAGGGTAAGCTTTAGTTTCTTTTTTATAAATGTTTTTATTTTCCAAAACTTCTACAATGAACATTTACTACTTTTATAATTTAAAAATAATTAAACAAAAATTCTGATTTTTGATCTGAGTTTTTATGATTTAAAATACTGATCTTCCACATACCTTTGAGAGTTCGCACCTGGTTCTGCTTGAGTACAGAGCTTAAGTAGTGAGGTGATAAAGAACCACTGAAAAATAAAGAGATAAGACAAGCGTACTTATAAAAGATCTTTATTTCACATTTTATAGAACTTAGTTACAAATACAACTAATTTGTACAATAAAAAACACAAACTATTTTTACCTTGTTTTCTTTGCTAATACTATTCAGTTTAGGAGGAGTCTGCCAAAGCAGAAAGAGCATAAGATCCAAGTTTAAATCACAACTATTTGGGTGTTCTTAGGCAAAATAATTAATCTTTTAGTTTCTTCATCTGTAAAACAGGAATAATTAAACCTCCCACGTAGGGTTGCTGTGATAATTAAATAAGAATAATGAATTTAAAATGCCTGGAACAATAGACAATACATAATAGTTACTGTTTGATTTTGTATTGGATGCCTAAGTTTGATATGATATTAATACAGGTGTTAAAATACAAATAAAGTGTTTATCAAAACAATGTTTAAGGAAGACTGTATGGTGATGACAAAAAACAGATAAGCTCCTGATTTAATCAATAAATATCAGTATCAAATTAAACTTTCTATATTCATGAAAAAAGACCAGTAGTTTTTTTCTTGTTTTTGTTTTTTTAGTTCCAAAAATTAAGACATTTTGGGGACAAACTATTTCTCTTCTTTGGAATTTTTGATAGTATTTTTAAAAAATCTGCTTTTTGCTAACCAAATTAAAAGTCTAGGGCTTCCCTGGTGGCGTAGGGGTTGAGAGTCTGCCTGCCGATGCAGGGGACATGGGTTCGTGGCCTGGTCCGGGAAGATCCCAGATGCCGCGGAGCAGCTGGGCCCGTGAGCCATGGCCGCTGAGCCTGCCCGTCTGGACCCTGTGCTCCGCAACGGGAGAGACCACAACACTGAGAGGCCCACATACGGCCAACAAAAAAAGTCTATTTCTTAGTCACAGTTTTACATACTCTATAGATCATTCTCTTCCTCAGACTGACCAATTATGACATGAAAGGGCTACACAAAGCTGTGTCAGATGGAACTGTCATTTTGCCAAACAATGATAAAGAGAAAATGTTTCTAAAAATATTAAGGTAATGTTTTAAAGTCAAAGATTATAATCTTTATGCTGTTGTTTTATCTACCTGTTTTTAAACCACAAAATCAGCTTTATTTAACATATAAACATGATAAAGCTAAGAGATATAAACATGAAAATGCATCATATCAAAGGCACAGGAAAGTGTATTTTTGATGGTATACAAAATAGAGTGCCAATTCTCCCATTTAATTTTTAATAAAAAATAACATTGCTAAATAAAACATGAAAGGACCATCAGCAGAACTTACCATTAGTTTCTAAACTATTTTTTTTCTTTTTTTTTTTTTGCGGTACGCGGGCCTCTCACTGTTGGTGGCCTCTCCTGTTAAGGAGCACAGGCTCCAGACGCGCAGGCTCAGTGGCCATGGCTCATGGGCCTAGCCGCTCCGCGGCACGTGGGATCTTCCCGGACTGGGGCACGAACCCGTGTCCCTTGTATTGGCAGGCGGATCTCAACCACTGCGCCACCAGGGAAGCCCTAAACTATTATTTTTTTTAACTAGGACATCTCATAAGCACCAACATTAAAGAAGGTATCAACTCCCAAACAATGAGAATATAAAACTCTGATAACGTCTTTTCTAGGTTTCATTTCATAAGGATAAACCAGTTCTTGTTACAATGATCCTTCTAATCTACTAATATGGTAAAAAGCTTAAATCTCAATAAGTATATATGTATATATATTGCTGACATTTCAACTTTAGTCTTACTAATTTTTTTAACTGTATCTCAGCTATAACCACTCCTCTAAAAGTCATCTAATAATAATTAAAGAAATTAAACACATGAAATGTTGATAACTGTTGCAAATGGGAGTTCACATTCTCCCTACTTTTGTGTATGTTTCAAAATTGCCATGTATTATTTTATTAAAAAGCTTAAAAAACTTTTTATAGACTACCCTTAAAAGTATCTAGACAAAATCTGTCATTTTTAACTCAAATTAATATATGTAATAGAATTTAAAAAAAAGATTCTGAAGGTTTCTTTAAGAAAAGGAAACAATCAGATTTAAGGACATCATATCATTTTCAGATTTAACTTAAAATTGGAAAGCTATAAGATCAATTTGTTGATCACTGAGTTAGAAAACAGAAGCCAAGGAAAATCATAATTATATTTACCAGCAGAAACAAAACAAATAAAAAACTCCAAAGCATTATTTTACTTGACAACATTTAAAAATTTGAGACTTGAACATAATTTTCTAATATTAAACATATTGTGAAGGAAAAAAACTTAAAATAGAAAAAGAAATATAAATATGTATATAAAAATGCTGCAATGACAAATTTAATCACCTTATTTAAAAATTTTTAAATATACTTTTACTTTCCCATGTCTTCAGGTCAGCATTAGCACTGCAGACAATTTAAATGATTTAACCTTTACAAAAAGGTTTCAGGTGATACCTGAAATCATATTATCACTGTCTTTAGAGTTTAGTTAGAATATTATTAACTACATTTTCCAGAATTTATGTTCTCACTTATCCAACATCCTGTTTCCTAATAAGTTAGACTATAAGTAAAAATGCCTTACGCTAATGTCTTATTCATAAATCTCTATATAATTAAAAAACACTACAACTCTAAGTTTCTCCATCTCATATAATGAAATCTTATATATCACCACTGACATTTACATGTTAGATCCTGTACCTTTGTGGTGATGCAGGAGGGGTGTAAAATGTTGATTTTGAGGGAAAAGGTTGCTTCTTCAGTGCTTGCATAAGGTTGGGTTTATATTCTGGATCAATACACCATAAGGAGCCTTTTCCATTAACCTAGAATAAAATATACAAGAATTAGTAACCTGGAACTTTAAGACACACAAAATCAGTGTCTGAATGCTTTTAATAAATGTGTGTGGGGAAAAAAACCCAATAGTACCTTTTGAATACAAGGCAAAAGTTGAAGTAAATTTGCTAGGAATGGACTGTGTGACTAAAAGCCCCAGAGGCAGGCTGCCTGGGGTCCTATCCCCTGCGCTGCCATTGACCCGCTGTGTAATTTTAGGAAGGTTAACTAACCTCTATTTCTCTGGGCCATTATTCCCTTATTTGTAAGGTATGGATAATAACAGTACCTACCTCATAGGTTTGCTCTATGGATTACATTATGCATAAAGTACTCTGCACATTGCATGGCACTAGGGCCACAGGACTGCACAACTCTAGGACATGGCATTCACATTACATTCTGTGAGAATGATACAACACCAAGCTGTGCAGAGAACAGCATGAAGGGCTGTACAAGGTGGCCCTCCACATGCTAAGATGTCAACAAATGTTACCCCTTATCATTACTGTTAAAGAAAGAAAAGATTAGGTAGTGTCATTCTCCCAAAAGTGCTAAACAATATATTAGGTGATGCATATAAAAATAACTTCATTTTTTATGGCATTAACACTAGTGTTTAGTTTCCCATTTAAACTGTTTAAATTCAAGGCAAACAATTTAATGAAAAGATGGCAAAAGTCTCAAAGAGTAGTTAAGTCAAAAACTGAGGCATGGAAAAGACTCCTGTAAAAGATAAAAAACAGGGAGAAGTATCAACTCTTCCCTCAAGATGGTTAAGTTACAACATTCGAGGAACTTCTGGATAATATGGTAATGGGCACACAAGCCCAGATTTCATGGAAATAGTCACTAGAATCTAAAAATAATACAATTTGTATGATTTCTGGAAACTAGAGAAAATATAACAGAAGTGCCTGCTAAATTGCAAATGGGCGGTGCCTGAAAGACTGGCTTGCCTGCTCCACAATTCCGCTAATATGAAGGAACAGCTTACCAGGAAGGTAAGTAGACAACATACCTGAAGAATCTCACGAAAATGATCTAATGTGCAAGGGGAAAGGCCAGGCTATGAGATAATTCCTTCAAACAGGTTTGAAAAATGCTGAGTATTTTACCTCTTTCCTTCTTAGAAGGTTATATTACATACTAGCAGATTAAGGGTCCTAAACAGTCCTGCTTTAATTAAACCTGTTTTAAGAAGTTTCCCAAAGTTATTTGACACAGAACCTCTTTCTCCCAGGAAACATCTGAGGAGGCTAGTGTTCTGTGCAACACCTATGAAAAACACTGATGTAATTAATAAATTCTTGAAGAGCATACTTTCCAAATATTAACAGAAAAAACTACAAACATTGATTAGACCATGAAGAAAAATAAATTACCCTTTAAAGATCACTGTAGCGTAAAAAGAAAAAAAAATATCCCAACAACAAAATTCTGACCACTTGGAAATTTATAAACACTCTTGTATTAAAAATATATCCAAACTACAATTATAGATTATCTAGTAAATAAAAGGTATAAGAAACAGTTATATAAAAACTAAGTGGGTGTGGTCAAACGCCACACACACTAGTTGAGCTAGTCAAACTAAATAACTGAAGGACTTCAGGAGCTGTAAGATCACCTGCAAACTCTTCCTTCAGGATGTATCTTTCCTACTTCTTTAGCTGAACATCCATCCCTACCTACACATCCTGAACAGTCTGACTAGATCTAGCACATCCCTACAAATGTACCACATCTACCTACAGCTTACATACAAAACCCTATAGCCATGCAAAGAGGAGGTCCAACTGCAAATTCATCCCACACTGTCCCAGAGCTAAACACTACTTGTACAGAAGTTAAGAGTACAAGCCTTGGAGGAAGAATACCTATTTTGGAATCCTGGCTCTGTCACTGAACAGCTGTGTAACCTTTAGAAAAATGTCTATGTTCTCTGTGTACTAGTATGCTCAAAATATATATAAAACAGTACCTACCAGACACAAAAGCACTCAAACATTGGCTACTACTATTGTTATATTTTATGTTCATTTTCTTTGTAGTTTTAAAAATTGTTTCTTCCAGTCTAATAGCATGCAAATTTGTTTTTCTGTTTCTATTCCGCTAGTTACTGATACTAAATTTTAATAAATATTTTTGAATATATTTAATCTTTTGAAGATACAAATGTCAAAAATTAAATATAAAGTATAACCTGACCCCTTCCCACCATGATGTACAAAACTTCCTCAGAACTCACAAGATTAGTGAGATTCAAACTGTTACTATTTTTTTTTTTTTTTTTTTTTTGCGGTACGAGGGCCTCTCATTGTTGTGGCCTCTCCCGTTGCGGAGCACAGGCTCCGGACGCGCAGGCTCAGCGGCCATGGCTCACGGGCCCAGCCGCTCCGCAGCATGTGGGATCTTCCCGGACCGGGGCACGAATCCGTGTCCCCTACATCGGCAGGCGGACTCTCAACCACTGCGCCACCAGGAAAGCCCTGTTACTAATTTTTGTTTTTATGTTACACCTTTTCTATTTCAAAAACCCTTTCTTAAAATTTGAATTACACTTCACAACATTAACAATTATATAGACAACAATAAAACTGACCTGTGTCCTATTCCCCTGCTCCTTTCTGCTTGTATAAAATCCTATATGATGTACGCTATTATCATTGCTGAAGATTTAATGTGATAAATTCCAGGGTGCTTCCATTTCCTGAACTCTTTTTCAAGGTAACATTAGCCTATTACCGAGGCTTTTTTATCTCTAAATATCATGTCGTAACTATTATAGCAGAATGGCATAATGAAAGAATACTGTTTCACACGTTTTCAAACTGAGGTGCTAATCATTGCTTATTGATTGGCTACTTGATAGTGGACAAATCACTTAATCTCTAGGAGTCTGTCCTCTCATATTTTATCTGTAGAATTAAAAAAACAGGCCACTTACTTGAGTTGTGATGAGAGTCAAATAAGGTAATTTATATGTAAGCGACATAGAGCTGCAAACTAAGTGAATACTAAGAGATTATACTGAAATTGGCACATATCAATAGTAAGCGTATATGGCTTAATAACAATATATTCCTACTCCTCTTCTAAGAGATGAGGGAGTTTTTAAAAACATCAACAATAAGAACAAAAATCAATTAATTCCAAAGAGACAAAAGTTAGAAAAAAAAAGAGATGGATTAAATTGATAAAGGAAAAACATTCTTGTCTGAGGAAAAGTATGGTAATTGAGTATAAGGCAGTTTTTAACATCCTAGCAACTTAAATATATTGGAAAAGAAAAACCATGGGTGCCAAATCACACTGTAATATAGTAAGAAACATACCATACTATCAGGTGAAAACTTTTCTGGCCTACAGCAGCAAGATATCACATGAAGTACACTAAACAAGTATTTGAAATTTTAATTTTTTTCCAAAGGAAGTCAAATTTTACAAATGTAGTTTTGAATTAAGTGATGGAACATCTTAAATTAGATATATTTTCAGTCGCTTGACCTAAGTGGTAAATGTGTTTTGAAGATTGGGAAATAAAACTTTAAAATGTTAGCACCCACAACATCCTTTGCCCCAAAACCACTTCAGTTTCATACAGAAAAGATATGCATGAATTATTTTTCATATATTGACTAAGACAATTATTTTAATAATTCTAACCATGTTCTACCTTGGTATTCCTGAGATTATACTCCTAGAAGCTGTTTAGTTCAAATCTACTTTTAAAATTCTCTTGTGAGAGAACTGCAAATAATTTTGATCTTTTAAGAACTGCTATTTCTTTGAAACAGCAAATTGGAAGAACTGGTACTGAAAACTTGTAGTTCAGGGCAGTTAAGTGTCTTGAATAAGTTCTCCAAATAACAGTCTGGTTTATGTTACCATGGCAGCACTTCCGTTCACTGGGTCTATTCACAAACTATCAGTAACAAGATAAAATTATGTATTTGCTAATCTATGTTTCAGAGTCTAGAGCAAAAAACTTATTTGGAATCTAAGTCTCACTTAAAAACTTTGCTTCTTTATTAAGTTGTGCTTAGATGATGGAACACAAGTAATAAAGAGTTTTAGAAGTACTGTTTTAAAATAAATTTGCCTATTACAAGACACATTTTTTGTGCAATGGAAACAGGAAATGTGCATTCTCTCATGTACTATTTTGCATTTTGGAACTCTAAGGCTTCTGGACTTATTTGGTAAAGAACCACAGAAGCTTTTGAAGAAATGAGGAATATATATTAAGAATTGAACTTTAAAAAGATTTATCTTAATGGAAGTTGTAAAGAAAACCGGGAGAAGAAACAATGTTCCCTATTCCTGAAATGTTTTTATGTACCTGCCCTGTACATTTTAATAGTTTCCCCCCTTGACTACCTTTTTCAGTGGTTTTTAGAACCACTAAGTTTAAAAGGGCATTATTCATAATTCTTGCTTATAGTGTGAACTTTTATGGTGGCTTGCATGACTTCCTTTCTTGGGATTTAGCTATTGAAGCAAATCACGACTACGAAAACGTAGAGACTAAAATTGTACTAAACCAGGCAAAACTTCTAATTTCATGTTTCCCAGTTAAAATCTCCATTAACTGTTTTAGTTTGGCTTTTACAAAAAGTTTGAAAAGCAGATTTAAGACTTCAGTGTTAACATTTAAAACATAAAAACAAATCAAAACAAAAAAACACCATGTCTAGTTTTTGTAATTTTAAAATTCTGAGACTTATAAATGCCAAGCCAAGATTTTTAGACCCATCTTTTGAGAGTGGTAACTATGGTATGGATGAGGGTAGGAAACTAATCAACAGCTATACCAGCTGGCTGGGTATCAATATCAATTTGTAGTTTGACCTGGACCTTTGTCAATCTTGTCTTCTTTTTTGAGATTACCATCTCTAGATAACAGCTTTCATCAGAAAACTGCTTTCAAGGTTGCCAAATTCAGTTCCAGCATCTAATGGAAGTAAGTGTAACTTGCTTGCCTTTTGCCGATTGGAAGAGAAATACTGTCCTTTTGAGGCATTGATTCAAGAAGTATTTTATAAATTAAAAAAAAAGAAATTCACAAGCCTTCCCAATCCCACTTGAATGTATCACTTTCTGTCCAAACTTCAGACATTTAAGTAAAGTGATCCATTGATTTTCGTGAAGACCATCACCTACTAGTTCCTTCCCTCCCACCCCAACTTGTGGCAATAGCTGGCTAATTTTTATACCAATGTATTACAATTTCTGTATTTATTCTCATATTCTTTATTAGCTCATAAGATAATTTCTTTCTCTTTATCACACTCTCCCTGAAATCTGGGCTGTATGTTTTCCCATTCACTAACTTCCACTTCCTTAATTCCTTTCTTTCTCTAAAGATTCAAAAATGCTCAGGTTAATTATATAAATAATGCATACAATTAAAAATTAGGGACAAGAACAAATCCCTTTCGATTACTAACACAAATTATACCACACTAGACATATTGTTCTAGAACTTTACCACAATGAATATTCTTATATATTGAATGCATCTCTGTGTGCAAGTATGAGTTTTACTTAAGGGGAGAAATCAGAATCTGATCCACTAGATCAAAGGATACGCACATTTCTAATTCTAATAACTACTGCCAAGTTGCCCTCACGAATGGTCATACTAATTTACACTCCTATTAATGGTGAGAAACTATTGATATTGATTTATTTCCCCATATCCTCAACTAATAAAACATTTAAAAATTTTGCAATCTAATGGGTAAAAACTGTTTTGTTCTTTTAATTTGTATGTCCCTGATTGCTAGAGAGGATGAACATCTCTGCATATGTTTATGGCCATGTGTATTTCCTCCTCTGTGAAGCCCCTGTTCATATTCTTGTCAATTTTCCTATCAGGTTTTCTTTTTTTTATTGGATTGTATGTGTTCCTTACATACAGCGGTGTGCTGCTGACTGTAAACATCCCCTATCCACTTTGCATTTAATGACATAATGTTGGTAGCTCGAAAGTGGCCACAATAGAAATAACCACTGTTCATATTTTTTTTTTTAACTTTTTTTTTTTTTTCGGTACGCGGGCCTCTCACCGTTGTGGCCTCTCCCGTTGCGGAGCACAGGCTCCGGACGCACAGGCTCAGCGGCCATGGCTCATGGGCCTAGCCGCTCCGCGGCATGTGGGATCTTCCCAGACCGGGGCACGAACCCATGTCCCCTGCATCGGCAGGCGGACTCTTAACCACTGCGCCACCAGGGAAGCCCCATATATTTTTAATTCTAATCTTTTGGCTGCTACTTGTCTCAATCACTTCTTAGCTCATCATTTTCAAGTTTTTTTTTTTTTTTTTTTGCAGCATTTGACACTGTCGCTCATTCACACTTAAACTGACTCTCCCTGGCTTCCATTATACCATACTTTTCCTAGACTCTTCTACTGAAAATCATCGCTGAGGGCTTTAAACTTAGAGCTTTAATACCATAACATCACTACCATTCCTGTATCATATTTCTAAATATCTAGTAGACAGCTCCCCTTTTACATCCCATCATAAGCATAAACACAATAGGTCTAAAACTAGAAAAGAATTAAGGATACAGTTCAAAAAATAAAATCTAATGATGCACGGTGGAAAAGATACATCCAAAATTTCCAATGCTTTCAGTCATCTGAAAGGAAAGTTTGACTGGGGCAGGGGGATCTGCTTCCAAAATGGCTCACTCATATGGCTATTGGAAGGAGGCCTCATTTCCATGCCACAGGGGCCTCTCCACAGGGCTATTTAAGTGTCTGTATGATATAGCAGCTGACTTCCCATAGAGCTAATTAGCCAAGAATCCAAGATGGGAACCATAATGTCTTTTATAACCTGGATTCAAAAGGCACACACTTCATCATTTCCACAATATCCTCTTGGTTACACGAGTCAGCCCTATGCAGTATTGGAGGGGACTTCACAAGGGCACAAATACCAGAAGGTGGGGCTCATTTGGGGGCCATCTTGGAGGCCGGCTATAACAGAGACTGATCCTTTGAAATTGCTAAGGCTTTGTTTAATGGCCTAACCACATAGTTGGCCTCCATAAATGTTCCATGTGTAGTACAGAATGTGTTACACAGCAATTTATTACATAGCAATAGATAACTAATAAGCTCCTTTAAGTTAGTTATAAGACGATGATGTGTCCAAATGTCTTGCTACCCAGGGTGTGTCCATGGATTAGAGGCATCAGGATGACCTGGGAGCCTGTTAGAAATGAAAGAGCCTCAGTCCCCATCCTAGATTTGCTGAAGCAGAATCAGTATTTTAACAAGATTCCCAGATGATCAGTAGGTACATTCAAGTTTGAACAGCACTGTCCTATAAAATCCTTCAGTTACCAAAAAATATAAGTACTTGTCCTTTTAACTTTTATTCTAAATAAGAATAGGAGATTTCTGCTACCACTTGGGGTATAGAAAGCCATAAAAGAACATCACTCCCAGCCTAACAAGAAAAAAACTGGACTTCCCTGGTGGCGCAGCGCTTAAGAATCCGCCTGCCAATGCAGGGGATATGGGTTTGAGCCTGGACCAGGAAGATCCCCATGCCGCGGAGCAACTAAGCCCGTGCGCCACAACTACTGAGCCTGTGTTCTAGAGTCCGCGAGCCACAGCTACTGAGCCGGTGTGCCACAACTACTGAAGTCCGCAGGCCTAGAGCCCATGCTCCACAACAACAGAAGCCACCACAATGAGAAGCCTGCACACTGCAACGAAGAGTAGCCCCCGCTTGCCGCAACTAGAGAAAGACCATGTGTAGCAATGAAGACCCAACACAGCCAGAACTAAATTATAAAAAAATTAATTTTTTTAAAAAAATTAAAAAACAAAATAGCCTACATAACCGTAATTTTTTATGAGCCTGAGATCTAAGGCTGCAAGACAACAGAAATAATTGAATTTTGAAGTATGACAGGTCCTGTGAGGAGAGACAAAACATATGAACGGTTTCACATTTGGTAGACCATGGAAGAAGTGGCAGTCACAATAAAAGGCAAGAAAAAAAAATACTCAAAACTGTAGGCAGGCAGGAGACCGAAGGAAGACACTCTTGGAGACGGAGATAGATGTGCAGAACCTACCACGGTCTGAGGCTGGAGCAAAGATATCAGGCAAAGCCCATTCATGCTCCAGGCCCTGAATGAGCAGAAGGTGAGATCAGGTGTCACTGTGGCAGAGGCACAAAACCTGCCTAAACCCTGGACAAAGCTCCATACCAAGCAAAAGCAGTCTGCCGCTGAGAAAGAGGCAAAGTTTACTCCTCACCCCAGTCCCCGGGAAAGGATGGCTGCTGTTGGGAGAAAAGTACAAAACCCAGCTATCTTCACATTTTACTGACACTAGGCAATGTATTCAATACTACATGCCATTAGAAGGGCAGGAAATCTGTTCATGCCCAAATCCTTCAAAGATACAAAGCAGAGATCCGCTGCTGCTGGGAAATGGTCACTCACTTGAACCTAGAACTTCCCACTGATATTAGGCAACATCTACCGACCATGATGGGAATGAGAAAGAAATTGGCCTGAGTGCTGGAACAGTGCTGTCCAGTAGGAATTTATACAATGACAGAAATATCCTATTTTGTGCTATCCAATATGCCAACCACTAGCCATATGTAGGTAATTGGCTATTGATGAGTGCAGCTCTAGACTCCACTCTGAGTAAATGGGAGAGACTGTCTGCTCATGGAGGAGACAAGGAAAGTCCCACTCTTGAGGCACAGGTGTACAGAGTCTGATTAAGACTAAAACTGGAGCAGAAGAACCAAGAAACCCACCCTGTTCACACTAAGAACTTTGCACCAAGTAACAAGCAAGAGCAATCTATTGCTAAGGAAGGGGCAAGAGTACAGAGAGAAATATTCAACTCCTCTCACCTCTAAATGTGTCACAAACTGAAAGATGGAGTTGGAGCAGAAATGCTGAGAAACATCACCTGACATTGCAGGCCGCACACTAAGTACAAAGTATCAACAGTCCATCTCTGTAGGAATGTGAAGACTATGGTACACTGAAGGTAACTATGACAACCACAAAACCCAAACCCAGCTCAATTATTTACTAGATTGACCAATACCTGTTCATACTAACAATGTGACAGAAGTAGAGGAATATCTGTTTCTGGATAGAAATATTATTTACCTCAGTCTCTACCATTCTTTAACAAGCAATGGCTG
Source organism: Monodon monoceros (assembly GCF_005190385.1). Taxonomy (NCBI): domain Eukaryota; kingdom Metazoa; phylum Chordata; class Mammalia; order Artiodactyla; family Monodontidae; genus Monodon; species Monodon monoceros. The sequence continues at coordinate 48,890,740 of NW_021703775.1, forward strand.
CCACTTAATCCAAAATTATGCAACACACAAAAGCAGGAGATAAAACAATCAACAAAACCAGACCCAGAGATGGACCAGATATTGAAGTTATCAGACAAACACTATAACTATGATTAATATGCTTAAAGATCTAGCGGGAAATTTAAACAAAAATATGGCAACTATTTTTTAAAAGGCAAATGAAAATACTTAAAAAATATGAAGACAACTTTATCAGGCTAATCAGCAGAATGAACACAATAGAGGAAAGAATAAAACTATAGAAAGATCGGGAGATTGGGACTGACATATATACACTAACATGTATAAAATAGATAACTAATAAGAACCTGCTGTATAAAAAATAAATAAAACAAAATTCAAATATTCAAAAAAAAAACCCCACAAACTATAGAAGGATCAATAGAAATTATCCAAACTGAAACAAAGAAAGAAAAGAGTAGGAAGAGGGACAGAGCAACCAAGAGGTGAGACAAGAGCAAATGGTCTAATATATTTTTACTTGGAGCCCAGAAGTAGATGGTGAACCACAAGAAATATCTGAAGAGATAATGAGGAAAAAAAATTCTAAGTTTAATGAATGACAACAAACCACAGATCCAAGAACCTCTGAGAAACCAATGCAGGATAAAAATAAAGAAAAATAAAATAAAATAAAGAAAAACACACCTAGGCACATCATAGTCTGCTGCTAAAAAGTAGTGATAAAGAGAAAAATCTTGAAGACAGATAGTAAGAAAAAAAAATTACAAACAGAACAACAAAGGTAAGAATCGTAACAGACCTCTCTTCAGAAACTATGCAAGCCAGAAGAGAGTAATGTCTTTAAAGTACTTAAAAAAAAACCTGTCAACCTAGAATTCCATACCCATCCTCCACAAAAAGGTTAAAAAAATATTTCATTGCTAGTAGACCCAAACTATAAGAAATGTTAAATCAACTTCTTGGGAAAAAGGAATTGATCCAGATAGGGCATCAGGATTAGTCAACTTTTTCTGTAAAAGGCCAGATAATAAGTGAATTAAAATTATTTGAAGGTAGACTGTGATAAATTAAAAATATATACTGAAAACTGTATAGCAACGAGTTTAAAAAAAAAGAGTAGCTAGTAAGCCAATAGAAGAGATAAAATTGAATCATAAGAAAATACTCAATTGACAAAAAGGCAGGAAAAGTGGAGAAAAGGGAACAGATACAGCAAATAGAAAAAAAATAATGTAATGACAGATTTAAATCCAACCATATCAGTTACATTAATGTAAATGATCCACACTCCAGTTATAAGGCAGAGATGGTCACGTTGAATAAATAAGAATAATACATAAATATAGTGACAAGAACATTACAGAAACTAAGAATAGAAAGTTAGAACATTAAAAAAACTAATTATAACTGAATCACTTTGCTGTACACCTGAAACTAACACAACACTGTAAATTAACTATACTTCAATTATTAAAAATTTTTTAAAAAGAGAGAAAATAATAATAAATAAACCCTAATTTATGTACCTACAGTAGACTGAAAATAATTCTGCTAGGTTTATATCAATACTGAAGAAATTTTTAAACTTCTCAAATGAAAGCAAATGGTGAATATAATTAACCTCAAGCTGAAGTAATCTGACTATTTTTTGTCTTCCTTTGATTTCCTCATATGTTACGATCTCCATGTTAATTCTCCCCCACCTCCCTAAATATAGCAATGTTCATAAACACTGACCTTGCCATGGCTTCTTTCCACTTTCTGAAAACATTTATTCAGGGATAGATTATGTCGAACAGAATTCTTCCAGCCTGTTGGTGCGGTTGCAAAATATGGGAAGCGGTTCAGTATCCAGCTATAAATTTCTTTGACAGGCAAACATTTATTTGGAGACTGTTCAATAGCCATGTAAATGAGAAGACTAAAGGAGTATGGGGGTTTTGAAGTTGCTGATTTTTTTTCTGGGTTCTGATAGCACGACGGTCCTAAGGATGGCACATCATCTCCCTCTATGTCATACAATGGACTAACAATTGGAAGACCCTCACTTCCAAAGCTGAAGTTGGTTAGGAGATTAGTACTTTCGTGAAGCCAGTTCAAGTTTGTGAGTTCATCATCTGCTGACTCACTGTTCACTAGAGTGGCCTTTGGCCTGGCAGCATCAACAGCTTCAGGCAAGCTTCCCATTTTGTAAATCTGGCTTAATCCTGCAACCTTTTCAGCTCCTGGAGTTTCAGCTCTCTTTTCTGGAGTCATTCCAATTATTGGACCCATTTACTCTTACAGTTCTGCAACAAAAGAAACAATTATCAGTCAATGTAATACTGAAGATTCGTAAACTCATGGGAGAAGGAAATACATATTTAAATAGCCCCAAATCAGAGAAATTTTGCAATCAATATCCCACATAATATTTAAGCACAATATCTGTATAACAAAGATGCTAAAGGTTACTATACAAGGAACAGAACTTATTTCATGTTATTTGAAATGACGGCAAATAAAATGCAGCACTATAGCACAATATGTACAGGTGATATTAACAGAATTAAGTAATGTATTTTGAATACTTATTTAAGTCCCTAGGCTTTAGTAACTGCCTAATAAGTAATATTTGCTGTTATTAAAAATGAACAATTATTTCTTTGAATTATAACTCTATAATCTATTCATCTTATGGATCTATGACTTCACTGTAATTAACAGTCATACATATGGCTCAATACAAACAATAACCAAATTTAAAATAAAGCTCAAATAATAATTCCAAATAAACCCTTTCCTCAAATCTGAAATACTTACCATAAATAATTTCTAATATTTTTATAGTATATCATACTAAAAAGATAATATTCCTTAGTAACAAACTAAATTCGTTACTAGCAAAATTATATTTACTATAAATTTATTATTTATTTGTAAATTCCAGTATTTTTTTTTTTGCGGTACGTGGGCCTCTCACTGTTGTGGCCTCTCCCGTCGCGGAGCACAGGCTCTGGATGCGCAGGCTCAGCGGCCATGGCTCACGGGCCCAGCCGCTCCGCGGCATGTGGGATCTTCCCGGACCGGGGCACGAACCCATGTCCCTTGCATCGGCAGACGGACTCTCAACCACTGCGCTACCAGGGAAGCCCCAGCTTACATATTTTATTATAGAGAAATAGCTAAGTAAAAGCACATCAATTTAATATTTAGTAGTCGTTAAAAATGACTGTCTTGAAGATTGTGAAGTAAACAAAAAAGCTTATTAAAAACTGGTGAAAAAGTAGAAAATATACAGAAAGCTAACAGTGCCTTACATTAGTAACTCGGTAATTTTTTTCTCTGTTATATTTTCCGGTTTTTCTTTAAGGTGTTTATTATCTTTATAGTTTAAAGTTAAAACAATGTACTCAAGGGAGAAAAGACTGTGTTAGACTATTTTTTAGTTGTAGTATTTCCATTTCACAAGAAACAAAATCACAAAAAGGTCACAGACTGATCAAAGACTTCTAGTCAAAAACAGAAGCCACCTCTCATTCTTAGTACAGTTTATTTTGTTATTAAGCTTTTCTGTAACACAAATTAGTTCACTGGTAAGTAGGGGAAAGATTTTAGTACAATGTGAAAGTCACACTGGTTTGTACATGATTCTTCCCAGCCTATGTCTTTGCACTACTAAATAGTAAGAGCTGAACCCCAAACAAGCTAATACAGTGGAAAGCAGCAAGCTGCTGAAAATACAGTACTGTACACAATTCTCATTCAACCCATGTTCTTCCTCTTGGCCCAACCTGGTCACACGCATTGTCTTGAAAATACTTAATGAAGTCTTCTCTGCAAATCTTTATGCATTTCACTCTGGCCTCCATAACCCTGTAGCTTCAACCCTTCCTTGCACACGCTTCCACCAGGCTACCTTCATCTCTTGTTTTTTAACCTTAAGTCGATTGTAGTATTTCTTTATATGTAACAGAGTTAATATATCTTTTTAAACATTCTAGTATTCTTATTAAGACTTATTTTTATTAGTGTTCTGATTACAAAGCTTTGCATGTTTTGGGTGCGACCCATTAGCTCTGCACAATTTCAGTGTTCTCAGAAATACATACGTAACATTACAACAGAAAGGTCTGTATATTTTACACCAAAATCAAGAAAATTTTGTTTAAAATTTTTATGAAACTACTTCTTAAAATGAACTGAAAGCATTCGATAGCAGATAATTAATAATGTGCATGGAAGTTTGCTTCATAAAGCAAAATAAGTAAAGAAATAAAAGGAAATCTGGGCTACTGATGTATTGATAACACTTCCTTTTAGTGATCTTTTAAGAACAATACTTCAACAAACCAAATTTCACTGTTACACATAATAAATGTCACTCAAAATAGGCACTTAAGGCCTAGAAAATAAAATGTGGGATATGAAAATGTATCCTAATTTCTTAGGTGTATAAATAACATAACCCAAATAATGAATACATCCACTACAAATAGATGTCCAAAACCAAGACATTGGTACAAAAAAAAGGCATGTAAATGTACAAGACGATTTAGCAAAGTACACATTTGTGTTAAGACTCCAAATCTACATTTCAGGAAAGGACAGAATTTCCTCTCACAAGGAGAATTTTCAAAGTGGAGAGTTCAAATAAACCCAGTACAATCACTCTGGAGCCCCTGTCTAGAGCTTCACTGTATGACGGCCATGGCAGCATCTTGAGAAGACAGCTCAGGATTAAAATGCACCATTTTTTCCCACAGCTATGCAGCTCATGCATCTCCAAAGCTGTCCAACAGAGAACTGCATGTCTGCATATTATGTTCAATGCTACAATGACACTCAACTCCAGGGCAAGAAAAACATAATAAGATTCCATATTGGAATTCTCAGATCACTTCTCAAAAGGTTAGAGGAGAGCACTTTTGCTTAGGTTTGTATTAACACTGGTCTGAGAGGAAATGCTTGACAGAGAGTAAGTAAGAGAAGGGAAACTAAGGCAGAGAATTTTCAGTGTCATCTAAGGTACAAGGTGCCAAATTACAAGGTATTAGAGGTGTCACAGTGATAGCTTTTTTTAACCCGAAATAATTAAGGAACCTCCTAAACACAAAATGTTGGTTAAAACCACATATATTTTATGACTTAATTTATCCACATTTTTAATTGATTGTATCAAAGATTAAGCAAACAAATTTTTCCTTTATAGTTAGAATCCTTAAATATTATATTATTTAGCCCTCTAAGTTTTTCACACATCATGTATAATTGAGTTGTACTGAAACTTGTTTTTCCCCCCACCAAATTCATTAACATTATTGCAGCAGTAATTCATTCTTTTTACAGATGACTTATATTCTACTTTATGAACATACCACAATTTATTATACTCTTAAGAACATTTATTTATGTTTATGTTTGGGGCTATTACAAGTAGTATTGTTATGGACATCCTTGTTCATATCCCTTGGAACACAACTGTAAATAAATTTTCTGAAATTCTAAAAGCAGAATATATGTGAAGGAGTGGACTTATTGGGTCACAGAGTATTCTTTTCTTCAATTTTAACTGATAATGACAAATTGCTACCAGGAATGTATGTGTATTTTGTTTGCTCCATGTACTCATCAAAAAAAATTTTTTTGCCAACCTGATGACTATGAAATTGTAACTCCTTGTGGTTTAATTTGCATCTCCCATATAAGTAATGGGGTTGAATATCTTTTCATATACAAAAGAAACATAAAAGTCAAGTGTATATATATGGCAAACATATATATATATATATATTTGCCATTTAGATTCCCTCTTCTATTAAGTGTCTGTTGAAGTCATTTGTATTGTTTGGATACCAATCCTTATATGTGATGCAAATATCTTTCCCTATTTAGGTGGCTTGTCTTTTTATTAGTTGCCTATTAATGAAAAAGTTCTTAACTTTAATAGGGTGCATTAACCCTTTTCTTTATGGTTACCATAGTTTGTTTCTCATTTAAGAATTCCTTCTGAGGACTTCCCTGGTGGCGTAGTGGTTAAGAATCCGCCTGCCAGTGCAGGGGACACGGGTTCAAGCACTGGTCTGGGAAGATCCCACATGCCGCGGAACAACTAAGCCCATGCACCACAACTACTGAGCCTGAGCTCTAGAGCCCACGAGCCATAACTACTGAGCCCACGTGCCACAACTACTGAAGCCTGCATGCCTAGAGCCCATGCTCCGCAACAAGAGAAGCCACCGCAATGAGAAGCCCGCGCACTGCAACGAATAGTAGCCCCTGCTCACCGCAACTAGAGAAAGCCCACACGCAGCAACGAAGACCCAACACAGCCAAAAATAAATAAATAAAATTTATTAAAAAAAAATAATTCCTTCTGTACACCAAATTCATAGAGCTTTTATCCCATACTGTCTTCTAAATGTATTATAGCTTTTACCTTTCACAGTACGTCTTCAATTCATAAAAAAAGTTATGTACATATTTTTTACTCAATTTCATTTTTTTACATATGGATACACATCTGTTCCAGCATTATTTGTTAAAAATTTTCTCTTTCCTGCTGGAAGAACCAATTCATCATTGGCCCTTAGCATCTCTAACATTCTCATCAGGTATGCCAAGACTGAAAGGCCTTTATGTGGGCCATTTCTCAGGGTTGTGTTTGCCACAAACAAAATTGAGGGATGACCTAACATCTCCCAGACAAAGGGCAGTCCAAGCTCCATTAACATTTCTTCTTTCATACATGATTTATTTAGAAGAATATATCTTAATTTCCATGTGATTTTTCTTCTTACTGATTTCTAACTTAAATGAATTGATCTATAGGATATGAATCCTTTGAAATCTGTTGAAACTTACTAGATGGTCCAGTATGTGGTTGATTTTCATGATGATTCAGCTGATGTTTCCACAGTGACTGGGTGCAATATATGTTCGTTGGATCATGCTTGTTAATTACATTAAGTTTTCTATATTCTTGATTTTTTTTTTTTGGTCTGCTCTCTTTACCAATTAATGAGGAAGATATATTACAATCTCCCACTATACTGGTGAAATTTATCAATTTTTCCTGGTAGTTCTATTAATTTTTGCTTTATTTGTGGTTTTGGTTATTAGTTGCATACAATTAAAACTTCTAAACATTAGTGGCGAAATGAAACATTTACCATTACATATCAATTCTTCCTCTCCCGTTGCGGAGCACAGGCTCCGGACGCGCAGGCTCAACGGCCATGGCTCACGGGCCCAGTCGCTCCACGGCATATGGGATCTTCCCGGACTGGGGCACGAATCCGTGTCCCCTGCATCGGCAGGCGGACTCTCAACCACTGCGCCACCAGGGAAGCCCTCAATTCTTTTTTTTATCTCTAGTAATTCTACTTGTCTTAAAATCTATTTCAAATGATATCCCAGCTTTCATTCCATTAACATTTGCCTGGTATATCTTTTTCCATCATTTTACTTACAACATGTTTTCCTTTTGTTTCTTTGTAGTCTGGACTAAGCCCCATATAGCTGAACATTTTAAAATATAAGGTATATATATATTTGAATTTACTTCTATCATCTTATCTGTTGTTCCACACTGTGTCTTTCTCTCTTTTCTTGCCTCCTTTGGGATTATTTTTTTCTGGTTCCATTTTTTATCATCTACTAGTTTGGAAGTTATATATTTATTTCTATTACTAAAGTGTTACCATAACATTTTTTTTTTCCTGCGGTACGCGGGGCGTCTCGCTGTTGTGGCCTCTCCCCTTGTGGAGCACAGGCTCCGGATGCGCAGGCTCAGCGGCCATGGCTCACAGGCCTAGCCACTCAGCAGCATGCAGGATCTTCCCGGACCGGGGCACGAACCCGTGTCCCCTGCATCGGCAGGCAGACTCTCAACCACTGCGCCACCAGGGAAGCCCATTACCATAACATTTTTATCACACATACTCATCAAAATCCAAAGTTACTTTTAATCTTCTCCTGAGTAACAAAAAGATCTTTTGGATACTAGTTCCAATCACCTCTCCCCAGCTTATAAAATAAACTGACAATTAGTAAATAACTAAAACAACTGCTATTTCAGTTTTTTTAATCCCATAAGACACTATTGTTTATACAGTTTTTAAAAAATTAACTTACACTTTATTAACATACACTTACCACTGTCTTTGATCATCATTCCTTTTTGAATCTCAGACTTTCAATGACCATTTTCCTTCTACTTAAAATGGTCTGCTAGGGGAATGGGGGAGCAATGGAGTGGGAGTTTGGGGTTAGCAGATGCAAAGTATTATATACAGAATGGATAAACAACAAGGTCCTACTATATAGCACAGGGAACTATATTCAATATCCTGTGATAAACCATAATGGAAAAGAATATGAAAAAGAATACATGTAACTGAATCACTTTGCTAAAAAGCAGAAATTAACACAACACTATAAATCAACTATACTTCAGTTAAAAAAAAAGAAGTGGTCTGCTAGTGAACTTTCGGATTTCTCTGAGCATGTCTTTATTTTGCCCTTGTTCTTGAAAGTTATTTTTTGCTAGCTGTAGAATTCTGGGTTGAACTAGAGTAGGTCACAGCTTCTAGATTTATTTTCACTGAGTACATCATTTCATGATCTCTATTTCCATTATTGTTATTGAAACCTGATAATCCTTTGAAAGTGTTCTGTGTTTTCTCTTAAAAATTTCCCCTTTATTAACCTCTTTTATATTTTCCACTTTATTGTCTCTCTGTACTGAATCTCTTCAGGTTTATCTTTTTTTTTAACTGATGTAATCGGAATGTTTATTTATTTAAATTCATTTAAATTTATTTAAATTTATTTACTTATTTATTTTATTTTTGGCTGCGCTGGGTCCTCGTTGCTGTGCAGGCTTTCTCTTGTTGTGGCGAGCAGGGGCTACTCTTAGTTGTGGTGCACAGGCTTCTCATTGCAATGGCTTCTCTTATTGTGTAACACGGGCTCTAGGCACGCAGGCTTCAGTAGTTGTGGCTCGTGGGCTCTAGAGTGCAGGCTAAGCAGTTGTGGCGCATGAGCTTAGTTGCTCCACAGCATGTGGGATCTTCCCAAACCAGGGTTCAAACCCATGTCCCCTGCACTGGCAGGTGGATTCTTAACCACTGTGTCACCAGGGAAGTCCCACGTTTATCTTTTACTGTATCATTTTTTCTTCAATGGGGTCTATCTGCTTTTACCTATTCCTTGAATTCTAATTTCAGTTACTGTATATTTTCATTTCTAGAACTTCTGATTCTTCTACAAAATGTTTGTTTGCTCTTTTCCTCATTTTTAAGCTTTCATTGAACATATTAAATATAATTATTTTATATTTTACACCTGATAATTCCAAGATGTGAACCATTTGTAGGTCTGATTCTACTGATTCTCTTACATTGTGCCCTGTTTCCTTAGATGGCTTGTAAATTTTTATTTTAAGCAACTCATTTTCATTATAACTTTACCAACAGGAATTCTTTGACAATGATGATTTGTGCTGCTTCTGTCAGGCCCCTGGGAGTAGTAACAATCCAGGATCATTTAAAATTCTTATAACAGAATTCAAATACGAAGTATAGAAAGTGAGGAAGTGGAAAAAGGTAAGAAAAGCAAAGAGAGAAGAATAGGGCAGAGGGGACTTCCCTGGTGGTCCAGTGGTTAAGAATCCACCTTCCAATGCAGGGGATGCGGGTTCAATCCCTGGTCAGGGAACTAAGATCCCATATACCACGGGGCAACTAAGCCTGTGTGCCACAACTGGAGAGCCTGTGTGCTGCAACTACAGAGTCCATGTGCTCTGGAACCCACGTGCCACAATTAGAGAGAAGCCTGCTCGCCGCAACGAAGGATCCCCCATGCTGCAACGAAGACCCAAAGTAGCCAAAAATAAATAAATATTAAAACAAAACAAAACAAACAAAAAATAAAATAAAATAAAATTCTTAGCTTGAGGTCTAGTGTGAATTCAGGCTGCAAACCAGTGTGAGGGCTGGTTTGTGGTAACAAATTTTCAGTAGAGATTTTTTATTTTTCCTGTTAGCAGCAATATTATAGAAAGATAATTTTCTTTGTTGGGAAAGAATTTCTAGATCACTCTTACACCTAGAAGGTATATACCCCTATGGAAAAAGGGCTATTACTGGAGAAGACTGCTAAATGTTTTACTCTGGTGGCTCTGGGCTTTGCTTCCTGATCCCTGAGCCCCCAAAAGTCCAGGAAAACAGAAGCTCACTTGATTTGGTAAATACCCTCAAGGCAATAGCCAGCTTCAGTACTCAGCTTACCTCACTGGGTTTCCAATTAGTGTTCAGTCTAAATATTCTTTACTTTTGTGCCAGAGCACTGATGCATTTTGTCCAGCATTTTAGGTTGTTTTCAGCAGAAAGACTAGTCCAGGTACTTAGTTCCCCATGCCGCTGGAAACGGATGTTTACATTAGTTTCTGATGGCAATATCTCTAAAGAACATTATCCCATATTTTAGAGCACTGGTTCTTCTCTAACTTACATTATCCCGTATTTTAGAGCACTGGTTCTTAAGTTTCTTCTGCCTCCACACACTTGAGGAATTTCACTTACTCCTATCACTAAGAGTTGCTTGTTATGACAGTGATTCCCAACTGGCAGTAGGTAGAAGACATTTCCTTGGAGGTGAAAGGTGGTAATCAAAAATTGTGTGTACATGTTTTTTTCCAAGAGGTTACTTCCTCTCATCCCTTTAAAAAATCATACTTTAAATACAGGAAAGGTATTTTAACCCCTTAACTATGATTCAGGCTATTATAAACAAAGATTTGGTAAAGAATAATACTTATAGGGATTACTCAAGTATATAGGACTATTTGCCACTTTCTCAGTGTTTCTCAATAAGTGTATGCCATGGATAAACTCTGGGGGCCACAAGTTTTGCAAATTTTCATTTTGTGTTTTCATTTCAATAACAATATAAAGAAAAAAATGAAAGACTTAAAAATAAACTTACTTCAGAAACTAAAGTCAGTGATTCTAAAAATGGGATATATAATTATTTTCTTTAAAAGGGATCCATATATTATTCCAGTTACAAATACTGCTTCACACTCAAAGGTCTCACATTTGTTATGCTTGAGTTACTGGATTAATCTTCCTAGTTCTATATCCTAGTCCTCAGTTGTACTGTAGTCACTGTACCTGATTATACAGGTATATGATCCCTTACTTAAAATCCTTGAGGGCAGATATATTTCAGAATTCAGAATATTCTGGATGTTAGAAAGGGACTACAATGCACATGTGATATGTTATACAGTGTGTCAGTGAGGTCTGAGGCAGGACCCCATAATGAAAATGTTAATGTTTCTGCAGAAAAATGTATATTCACAGTAAGAAGGGAGTAAATAAAGACCATCAATAGTCTTATATCAGTTCAGATCATGTTTTAACACTACATGGGTTAAGAGAAAACTTTTGGCTTTCGGAGCACTTTGGATTTCTAAAACATGGAAATACAATTATAGAAGCATTATCTGCTATAGACTGGAAATCCAGATAAATTTCATTAGAATTTCATATAAGATATGATAATGCACCTTAAGGTGCATGAATTTAATGCATCAACTTTGTAATTTTTTTCCCCAAATATTTAGGAACCCCTTTTTGTCTACTTGTAGTTTAATAGTTGAGGATACAGAATAAGCAATTTCCTGACAACCAGGAAATGTATTATATTATAAATTCTAAAATGTCAGAAATATCTAAATGTATATAGGAATTTAAAATATATTCCAAAGCTAACATATAAGCTATATTGGATTATGATTATAATATCTCTACATCTGGTAATGTGGATAAAAGATAGAGAAAGCGAAGTATAAGAGATACACTATTCAGAATAATCTCTCCTTGTCCTTTTCTAAGATGCTTCAAGAAGAAACCTTTTACTCCTACTACACTCATGGCTCCGTTGTCATAGGTGTTAGATTCTATGGTAAAACAGTGTACAACTATAAAATGAAAGGCTTCTTCCTTGAGAAAGGAATATATATATGTAATACTAGAAGGTACTAAACAGAAAGTTGGGGAGGCAGTACATTTGAAGTTAAAATTGTGAAAGATAAGGCAATTTCATATTATAAAGTCATAAAAGTGAAATCTAAATCATTATTATTAACATTAGAATCACATCTGGTGGCAGTGAAGCAGAGGGTTAAAGAGCTTGAGCTGTGAAGAGATATTGCCTGGGTTCAAATTCCAGGTCTGCCATTCAACAGGCTATAAGACCTATCAACGAAGAATTCTAACAGTACCTACTTTCATAAGATTGTTAGTACAAATTAAATGAGAATAAATATAAAGGACTTAGAACAAAGGTAGAGAGTAAGTACACAATAAATACTAGCTATAGAGATGGTAATTATTATTACTGTTATTAATTTTTAATTATTAGCTTTCTTCCTAAAGTAGTAGATTTATATATATCTCTCGAATACAAAAAAATTAGGTATAAAATCAGTAACTATACTTTGTGTTTTGAAGAAATTAAAAAAAAATTCTAGTATTAAGGATGGGCCTCCTTTATGACCAGTGACACCCTCCGGTGAGGCAGAAATTAGGACTTCTCAGAAGAGTGCTGCAATAACAGTTTCATCATTTTCTTTATGATACGACTTTCACTTCCTTATTCTGTTTCCATGAGCTTTATGTATGTCAGTCTTTTACCAATCATACCACATGACAGAACCTTTCTTCAAATCTTTCTAGTTTAATAATCTAAAAGCATTTAAACCATATAAACTTTCAGAACTTTTTTTAGTTTTTTGTTATTAATGGCCCCAAAAGATTTTAAGTTCCTTTATTAATAGCTGCCTAATGCTAACATTCTAACAAAAGAATTTATATAAAAAAAAAACTACATTACCTCTGAAATAAAATATGTTGAGTTTTCACTAGTAATGACATTCTCAATAACAAAAAGATACAGTGGCAAATATAATGCTATAATCAAAACAGGACAGGAATATAAATATCTACATATATAGTTATATTTATTTGTATCTGACTAGTTCAGAATCTATCATGAATCTACCGAATTCTTACCAAGTTAAAATATTCAAAATAATTTCTTTAAGATATTACTTATACTGTAAATTTCAGCATAACATCTATAGTACCTTAAAAATAGACTCATGTATATAAAATTTAACAACCCAAAAAAATCAGGCTCTCAGTCCAGCAATTCTCATGAACATAAAAGTTTTTTAATGTATACCTTAGTAATATAAATCCACAGCAAATAAGAAATAATTGCAATTAATTCAGTTCTACTGTGTTTAATACTTTTAAAAAGTGCTTTTCAAATTATATTATTGAATTTCATGTTACACTTTTCAACTTTAATTTTTTATCTTACCTATATCATAGTTCTTAAGAACCCTAAATCCGTAAGTTATTGTTTGCAAGATACTTTTTTAATTGTTACAAATTTAGATTTAATCCATAATATTATTTAAGAATTCATTTTAGGAAATGAAAAATAGCACTGAAAAAAGACATCAAAATAAAATAATAGTTAATTTTTGATATCCCAAAGGAAATTTATTCCAATTTATTTCTGCCCTGCACCCTTGAGCCAATCATTGAATATTTCTGTCCTCATTACACAGAAAGGATAAATGAGGAAAATCAATTTTGCTGTTTCTAAAAAAATTTTACTACACTGGACTAAAAAGGAAGCATGCCATCTGTTATGTTCTACTAGAACTGGAAAGAAGTTGAAACCAGCTCTTGAGCAATCGTACTGAGAAGCCCCGAAGAAGACTTAAAGCACGGGATGATTAATCTGGAACTATGTGGCAGCATCTGACCTACAGATACAGTTGTTTCTCACCGTCTTCACCCTACTAGTCTAGCTTCCTATTTAAAATCAGTCTCATTATAAATACTTTAAACATCTAAATTCCTGAAGCATGTGACAAATGAGTATGATATTTGGTTGTATTTAATTATACATATTTACAATTTCTAATTATGCTTTTTTACATGGTCTTAAGACATCTGGAAACTTTATTTCTATTGACTTGCTATTTTACCTCTCACCAAGAACTTAATGTCATCAGTAAATTAAACAATCTTAGAAGTGTGAAAAGAGTAACCAGAGAGTAGGCCCCTTCTCAGATTTGTGGCTTTCCCATCCAATCACTTTAAAGTAACCAACATAAAAAACCATTTGACAGGCTAAGACAACCCTAGCAAGGGGAAATAGGCTGTCATTCACTTAGCTCACATGACTAAACAATGTTTCCATAGGAAAAAAAATCTACTACAGAGTTAAGGCATACACAGAAATCGCAAATGTTTGTGAATTTTATCAGAACTGCCTGGCAATTACTTCAATTCTTTACTGTAATTTAAGCTTTGTCTCTGATTAAGATTTACGATATAATAAAAGGAATTTCCGTTCAATTTCCCGCTCCTTTCCTCACCTTCACCTCCTTAGGAATAAACCATTTTTATTAATTAATTATAAAACATACCATAACTCAAGACTGGAAGCCACAGTACTATATTTCCTAGATTTATTCAGCAGTATAATAAGCTTATAATAAGCTCAACATAAAATATTTTAGCAGTTTACAGATACTAATTATTTTCAAAATCTTAAGAGTTCCTCATTTTTAAATAAGGAAAACAATTTTCTTGTTAATTTATCACATTGGTAGTGATAATAGTGTAACACTTATTGAGCACATACTACTTGCAAGGCTTTGTGTAACAAATTTAGTGCTAGAACTTTATAAAGATATTCTATTAACTCAAATTATCTGATAACTTTGGTAACCCTGAGGTAAGAAAATTAAGCCATATAAAAGGAACTCACAACCTTTCCTACAATACATTCTTTGTTTTAAGGTTCTCTATTATAAATACTGTCCATCGCATAAAATCCAATATTGAGATTAGAGGGTAGATTCAAATCCCAAAAGTACTACTGCAAAAAGACGTATGTTTGATTATAATGCTACATGATGTCATGTATCCAGGACAACTGAAGCATTATGATCTCTTAGGGATAAAACTGCCTCTTGGTCATAGATTTAGGTGACACAGCATGTGATCCATTGTCTCTAAACAAAAAATGTGTGCAGCTGCATTTTCCTGTCAAGAAAGGGAAAGGGCGGGAAGGATGCAGAATACAAAAGGGTCAAAGATTTGTCTCATAGAGAAACAGTTTTTCAAATAGGGGTAAAAAAAGAAATAAAATTGAGGGGGGGTGCTTCCCTGGTGGCGCAGTGATTGAGAGTCCGCCTGCCGATGCAGGGGACACGGGTTCATGCCCCGGTCCGGGAAGATCCCGCGGAGCGGCTAGGCCCATGAGCCACGGCCGCTGAGCCTGCGCGTCCGGAGCCTGTGCTCCGCAATGGGAGAGGCCACAACAGTGAGAGGCCCGCGTACTGCAAAAAAAAAAAAAAAAAAAAAAAAAAAATTGAGTGGGGGAAAAAACCTTTCCCCAACTCGTGCTAAAAGCAGAGAACACTAAAATTGGGGAGGGGAGTGGGATCTGTTGTGGTAATCTTCCACTGAATCCACTTTTCTCCTAAGTTAACTTGCCCAAATACATCGTGTAACCATGGTTCAAATGCCATGTCTACCTAAACAATTTTGTGCTACTTCTATACAGTATATAGAGGTTCCCTACACATTGTCACAGCACTTGTCTCCCCCCACCCGCCAAAAAAGTCTCAGTTGTTCATTTGTTTCTTGGAGAAGTTAATATGAAGTAATAGCTTTATAAGTTAAAAAAAAAACTGCTTCTAACCAGTAAACAAACATGATATTTTCCATATAAAGACCAAATATATATATATTTTTTAACAATGAATCCCTAGCACATAACCCTGCCTTTCACACAGAGAAATACTGGTTTCAAAAAATAGTACCATAAGAGATCTAAATTGAGTGAAAATTGTTTTCTCTGTCGAGAAAAATAGCTATTTCTAATAAATGTTTTTAAAAAGTTCATGACAAAATAATTTGTAAACTTCTATTAGTATCTAAAACATCGCACTAGTTTACCTTACATGTTACTAATAAACATAGTGATAGAAAAAAAGCGCTTACTAGCTTTCAGAGTAAATCTAGCTGAGAAAACCCATCTTCTCAATCTTTGGGACTACAATCAATACCATATCTGAACCAAAATGCGTTAAAGGCTGAAAAAAACGGACAGTACAGAAAAACAAACAAACAAACCACAAATGGAGAGAAATATCCTTACCATCTAGAATTAGAAGTAATGTCACCTGTGCTACAAACCATATAGTGACCAGTTAGCAAACAAGCACTTTGGGTTTTTTTTAGATGTTGGGGGGGGGGGGGTAGAAGTTTATTTATTTATTTATTTATTTATTTGCTGTGTTGGGTCTTCATTTCTGTGCGAGGGCTTTCTCTAGTTGTGGCAAGCAGGGGCCACTCTTCATCGTGGTGCGTGGGCCTCTCACTATCTCGGCCTCTCTTGTTGCCGAGCACAGGCTCCAGACACGCAGGCTCAATAGTTGTGGCTCACGGGCCTAGTTGCTCCGCAGCATGTGGGATCCTCCCAGACCAGGGCTCGAACCCGTGTCCCCTGCATTAGCAAGCAGATTCTCAACCACTGCGCCACCAGGGAAGCCCAGCACTTTGGTTTTTTGATAGCCTTGTAACTGTACTTGAAAAGTTATTTTGAAAGGAACAAAGTTACAGAAACCTGAAAATCAACAGATCTAATGTCCTAAAGTACAAAGATAAATTTGGTTGGCATGTGAATACAAACAGGTGGTATTCTTTATCACCAAAATTTATTTATGTGTAATATGGTTTTCAGTGCCTTGAATATAAGCTATAATTAGCCAGCCATGCAGTAAAACTACAGTGAATTGTTCCACTGAAAATAAGCATCTTTTAAAAGCACACTCATGATCAAAATAAATTTAATAAAGGCAGACAATGATATCTTACCTTACTAATAACCCCCATATCAAATTTGGAAACCAAGATTAAAACTTAAGACTGTATACTGGTTGACTTAATATACTGATTTTATATGTAATTCTAAAAACAACACAAAAGCATGATTAACTTAACACAGAATTAAGTCCTCTTTAAAATAGGACTAAACTAACCCTATATGAACCTTACTTAAGTAAAATATATTTATGCTAAAAATTATTAAAGGTAACGTGTGCCACAACTACTGAGCCTGCGCTCTACAGCCTGCAAGCCACAACTACTGAGCCCGCGTGCCACAACTACTGAAGCCCGTGCGCCTACAACCCGTGCTCTGCAACAAGAAGCCACCGCAACAAGAGAAGTCCCCGCTCACTGTAACTAGAGAAAGCCCACCCGCAGCAAAGAAGACCCAACGCAGCCAAAAATAAATAAATAAATAAATTTACTTTTTAGAAAGTATATGTTACTAAATAGACTAACTCCAGAGCATTTTAGAAAGTAGTAACACTTAACTGTAATAATCATTCAAGTTTCTAAATAAACTTATATGGAATATAAAACCCGAATTCTAAGTAGCCATATCAACTGCAGCTATTTACAGCTAGCTGTCACTACTAGTAGATAGAATCAGCAACTGAGTGGATGTTAGTTCCATTTGATAATACTATATAGAGAATACTGAAAGAGAATATGACTTTTTCTTCTTGGAGGTAGATCAATGTTTGTGGTGATGTGTGTATGTGTATGTGTGTGTGTGTGTGTATTTTTTGTTTTGACCTGTTGAGCTTGAGATACTTGTGAGATACTTAAGTAGAGTGGGCATTTGGGATATATGTGATCTAAAGTTCAGGAGAGAGGTTTGGTCTGGAGATAGATTTTGGAGTCGTTAAACCTGAAATCTGCCCATCTTTCTCCACTTTCACAGTCACAACTATAGTCCAGGTCAACATCATCTCTCATCTAGACCACTACAATGGTAGTCTACATGAATGGTACCCCCTACGGTTTGTGTTCTG
Source organism: Monodon monoceros (assembly GCF_005190385.1). Classification (NCBI taxonomy): domain Eukaryota; kingdom Metazoa; phylum Chordata; class Mammalia; order Artiodactyla; family Monodontidae; genus Monodon; species Monodon monoceros. Next base: position 48,908,690 of record NW_021703775.1, read on the forward strand.
CACAAACATACACAGTGGCTCTGATAATATCTTCCTAAATTAGTCCCCCTGCATCTATGCCTGATGCTCCTAATTTGTTTTCTATAATATAGCATAATCTTATAAAATGCAAAACTGAAAATGTCCCTTTCTTGCTTAACCCATCAAAGGGACCCTTAGGTCAAAGTCCAAAGGCCTTAACGTGGTGTATGAGACTCTGCATAACTTAGCCCCTGTCTAACATCTCTGGCCTTATCTTTTGCCACTCTCCCTTGTTCTCCCCTCTTGAGATGTCTGAATAGGCCATGCTTTCTCCTCCTCCCTCAGGGTCTTTACAAATGCTACTATCTTTGCCTAAAATACTCTTCTTCTCATTCTTACTTGTATGTACATTTCACCTAGCCCTGGCTAACGGCTATCATTCGTATTTCAGCTTAAAAATCTTAAGAGAGACTTCCTCTAACATCCCAGACTACAGAGGGCCCCAAGTTCTTTTCTTCCATAATTGCCTATACTTTTTAATAACATTTGGCACACCTGAGATGGCTCAATACACATCTTTCCTAACTGACTGAAAGCTCCATAATGGCAGACAAAACAGTTGTCTGTTTTGTTTACTGCTCAAATATTTATTGTCTGACAGATCTTGGTTCCAGCTCTGCTACTACATAACTGTGACATCTATAAACTGAGATGGTTGAACTTTTGTTCTACAATAATCTAAGTGCTATTAAAAACTGAAATTCAGGGCTTCCCTGGTGGCACAGTGGTTGAGAGTCCGCCTGCCGATGCAGGGGACATGGGTTCGTGCCCCGGTCCGGGAAGATCCCACATGCTGCGGAGCGGCTGGGCCCGTGAGCCATGGCCGCTAAGCCTGCGCGTCCGGAGCCTGTGCTCCGCAACGGGAGAGGCCACAACAGTGAGAGGCCGGCGTACCGCAAAAACAAAACAAAACTGAATTCAAATATTACTAGCTTTCCTGTAGATATATACATGGTAAGACCTACCTTTCCTACTTGTATGTACATTTCCAACATGTGTGAGTGTGTGTATAAATTATGTACACATAATTTATGTAAATGAGAGCTCGTACTTTCTTACATAAAAAAATTCATTGAATGCTTATTGATACCTGGTGTTTTACTTGTGTTAACTCTTTTAATCTTTGTAACAACTCTACCAGGCAACTGCTATTATCAGTGTCTATTTTATGAGGAAACAGATGCAGAGAGATTAAACAGTGTGCCCACATCACAAATCATGAAGTGGCACAACTGTGATATAAGCTTAGGGAATAATGTGACTCCAGAGCTCATGCTCTTCACTAGTATACTAGTTGTCATCCTACCTAGATTGCTTCATAAGAATAACAACAAAAAAGTTACATACTATCATCAATATATCTGACTCAGTATCTATCAATACATCCTCAACCTAATGCTCTTCCATATGAAGTTAGTCCAAACTAGACAAACCTGTTCAAATACTCCCTGTACATTTCTTTATATGCTTCCTCCTGCTATTCTAAACATCAGGATTGTCTACTCTCCCTACCACCAATCAGTCAAAACCCTAATATTTAAGGCCTCACTTAATGACAACTCCTCCATGTAATTCCCACCTGAACTTCTCTTAGGGATTTTCAATCTCTCTCACAATGTTCCAATTGCATTTATATGTCCTCTTTTTACAGTAGTTATTTGTGTCAACAGCTCAAAAGAAACAATTGACATGAAATCACTTTATAAACACTAAAGTTCTATATTATAAAGTATTTAATCCAGACTAAATAAAAAACCAGAGGAGACTAGGAAACAATGGGTTCAACACACCTAAGCAGAATACTTCAAGCAAGTACAACCTGGCTCTAACTTGCTGCCAACTAGACAAGAAACACAAAGGTAAAATTATACTCAAATTATACTGCATGATAAGTTTTTTCAATTAAACAAAGGAGACATTTTTTTTTCAAAGGAGACATTTTAATCAAACTACATGGAACAAAAAGTTGAAGGGTGAAATATGATATTCATTAAAAAAAATTTACTGAGCATTAACTTTCAAGTAAAGAATATTATGTTAGATAATATGTTCCATTCTGCTCTGTGATCTTTTCACTTCCTAAATTTCAGTTCTCTACTTAAGAAATATTTGGAAAATAGTTTTATCACAAAAGGAAACTTTTAAACATCAATTATTTTAATTCCATCTGAACAACATGCTCTTTTGAAGTTGCAATTAAAGAAAGCCTAATGCTAATCCACATGTATGAAGAACTACTAAAGGAAAAGTTTGAAAAAAACAGAGATAATGAGTTGTTAAAGGTACTGACACACCATTAATAAGCCTCCATTATGACTATAAAATCCACCTCACTCAATCCCACTCATTGGGGAAAGTTCCTACTCTGTGTTCCCACAGTACTAGAATCCATGTCTAGAAGGGTATGTCTCACACTGCAATTATTTACTTTCATGCATCTGATCCTTGTTATTAAACCCAATTTTTTCTCCGTGATTTAAGAATGGTCCTAGGTGTACACAATGTAGGTTAGCTTTTGAATATTGGAAAAAGCTAAAGCATTAAAAGTCAAAGCACTAACACTTGTATATGCGCAACAGAAAGACAATCCCATGACCCTTTCACAATTTCCCAAAGGATCTTTAATAGATTCTTAAAGGCTCTCTTAACTATGAAGAAATAATCAGGGCAAAACAGGTTCAGAATTTTGTGACATCTATATACAATCAGTGGACGGCATTAAGTGGCAATAATTTCAGAAGAAATGAAAGTTTTTTGTCAAGATTTTAGGAAAAAAAGACATGACCACTCCCTGAATTAAAATTACCAGGAAGATGATTTTGGGAAGATGGCAGCTGTCGTGGCAGCAAATTTTTTTATTTTTATTTTTTGCTGTACACGGGCCTCTCACTGTTGTGGCCTCTCCCGTTGCGAAGCACAGGCTCTGGACGCGCGGGCTCAGCGGCCATGGCTCACGGGCCCAGCCGCTCCGCGGCACGTGGGATCTTCCCGGACTGGGGCACGAGCCCATGGCCCCTGCATCAGCAGGCGGACTCTCAACCACTGTGCCACCAGGGAAGCCCGGCAGCAAATTTTTGATTCCTTGCAAATCTTCAAATAAAAACAGGCAGAGCAGCTATAGAGCAAACCCCAAACCCATGGTTAATAACTACAATAAAACTATTTAACAAAGTCTCCCTGCAAACCTCAAAATACAAGGACGTAAACAAACCACCAACAGCCCACAGACTTATTTTCTATCAGTGTCTAAGTGAGAGAAAATAGAGGGAAGCAATGAGGTGTCTGAGGAACTTGAGAAGAGAAGCACAAAACAGCCAAAAGGTATTCCCTGGAACGTACTGAGAGACAGTTTGTGAACAGAAGCTGAAGCTATTCCAAAAGTGGGTAAGTGCAAGGGGTCTACAGTAAGGCCTACAGGCATGGAACAATCTAGTCCCTTTGAGCTCTCAAAACTTGACCTTTGGGACTCTCTTCCAAGACAGACCCTAGACTTAAGAGGAAGTACTGGGAATAGAAACAAAATTGAGCAGGACAGGGAAAAACAAGATTAAGGAAAGAGGGTCCGGACATAAGTGCCAGAGTAGAAAGAGCCAGAAAATCTCTGAAAGCCATCCACCATTTTTTAAACAATGGAAAAAACAAAAAACAGAGGACTGTGAAGTTAAAAGAGCTATCGGAACCAAGCCTCCTCCTACAGGTTCAAGGAAACTAGTTTCATAAAAAGAAATGATGAAAAGTGTTGAGGGTTGAATATCATACAAAGTTACAATAAGGAAAGAGAAACAAAAATAGTTAAACTTGGGACCTCCCCAGTGGTCCAGTGGATAAGACCCCGCGCTCCCAATGCAGGGGCCTGGGTTCGATCCCTGGCCAGGGAACTAGATCCCGCATGCATGCCGCAACTAAGAGTTCTCATGCTATAACTAAGAAGCCCGCATGCCTCAACTAAGAAGTCCGCATGCTGCAACTGAAGAAGCCTGCGTGCTGCAACAAGGATCCTGCGTGCTACAGCCAAGACCCAGTACAGCCTAAATAAATAAATAAAATAAATATTAAAAGAAAAAAAAAAGAAAAACAGTTAAATGCAGAGAAGCAGGGCAGAGGGGGAAATGGGAGTTGTTCCATGGGTAAAAGTTTCCATTTCACGAGGTGAATATGTTTTAGAAATCTGCTGTACAACACATTTCCTACAGTTAACAATACTGTATTGTACACTTAAAATTTTAAGAGGGTAGATCTCGTGTTAAATGTTCTTACCACAGTAAAAATAAATAAGTAAATAAAATAAAGATATAAAAGAAAAAACAGGGAATAAAATTATATCCTACAATGAAAGCATGCCAGAAAGATATGCTCACAGGAGAGACAAAAATGAGCTTCTATTTCAAAAAGAGCTTAAAAAAATTATGTAAGACATGAAAAAAAAATCAGAACTAGAAAAGCTCAGGAAAGTGGGGGGTGTGTGTGTGATGGTGGTGGTGTGATGAATTGGGAGATTGGGATTGACACGTATACACTAATACATATAAAATAGATAACTAATAAGAACCTGCTGTATAATAAAATTTAAAAATTAAAAAAAAAGAGAAGCTCAGAAATAAAGTGACAGAGCTCAAGAAAGAATCTGAAATAAAAGGAAAAAGAAAACCACTTCAGAAATGAAGACTTAAAGGAATACAAGGAAAAATAAACATATAAGATAAAGCCTTAAGAGAAACAAAGGGTAAAAAGGAAGAAAACTTAATCAGAAAGAAATAAAGAGGAAGGGAGAGAGGAAGGGTGCAAGCAGGCTAACCACACTGTCTAAGGACACATACTTGGGTAATAAAGCCAAAAAGAAACTTAAGGGATTTTCAAAAAAGTTAGAATAGTGGTTAGTTTTGTTTTTTTTTCTTGCGGTACGCGGGCCTCTCATTGTTGTGGCCTCTCCCGTTGCGGAGCACAGGCTCCGGACGTGCAGGCTCAGCGGCCATGGCTCACGGGCCCAGCCACTCCGTGGCATGTGGGATCTTCCCGGACCGGGGCACGAACCCGTGTCCCCTGCATCGGCAGGCGGACTCTAAACCACTGTGCCACCAGGGAAGCCCAGTGGTTAGTTTTTGAAGGAAGGGAGTTATGTTTTGGAAGAGGCACTCGAAAGGGCTTCTAAGGTGGCTGGCAAAATTCTATTCCTTAACCTTGAAGATGGTTACATGAGGGTTGGTCTTAGAATAATTCACTAAGCTGCACATTTCCTGTGTGGTTTTCTGCATCTACATTTTATTTTACAGTAAAAAGCATTTTAAAAATTTAGAAAATAAAAAACCATAAATGGTATTAATTTAAAACTTCTAGCTATCAGTAGAATACATAGTAACAAAAAGCTCTTGGAATAATCTTCAAAATGACTTAAAAAAATTACACGGCAAACCGAGACAAGTTTCCCACAGTGTTTCATCATGATGCTTGGCAAACAGGACAATGAATTAAAAGTCCACCATCTTATTATACAGAACCTACCTGTTCTGTTTTTCACATGTAACACATAGTTTAAAAGTGTCTGACATTTACTCATTCTTAGAATAAATTTCAACTGATACTTAAAATTTGTAAAAGATTTTTTCAGTTAAGAGGTACTCTAAAACTGCGAAGAAAACTCACCTTTGAGACAAACAAACACGGTCTTCTTAAAAATAAGTATAATTAAATTCAACAAACATTCATTGAGCACATGTTATATATGAGGTGTTTACAATTTAGTTGAAGAGATATGTAACACATATAAGAGGAAGCTATATATAGTAAGTGCTTTGAGAAAGGTAAAAGTAATATGGGTTCAGAAGAAAAGGGCATCCCACCTGCATTAAAATTCGAACCAGACACATCTCATATTCCTCCAATCCATCTTCTACAATACTGGCAGAATGATCTTTCAAAGACCCCAAGTCCCCCTTTTAAAACACTTCACAAAATAACAGTACACAGCAGGCAATTCAAAAGCCTTACAAGAACCAGGCAGGCAACAAACAAGTGAAGCTGGTCTTCTGTAAGACAACAGAGAATTATGGAGACCACCAAAAGGGGGCAGCTGCTTATAAGCTTCACCGAACCAACCCATGAAACCAATGCTGCCACGATGTTCAATTTTCCAAGGGACAAAAGAACTCTAGATTTTTGTGTGAAATGTACCAATATTTAAGTGTTGGCAAATATGCAAAAAAAATTTTTTTTAATATTCCTGGCCAAACAAAACACAGCTGTAGGTAAAGGTTGCAAACTGTGGCTTACAGAAATGGGTCTGATATTAATATTCCAATAGAGGGTCCCTACTGTCCTCAAAATTGAATAATGGCTGTCTTCCAATTCAAAGGAAAAAAATGAACAATTTTCTCTTATAAAGTTTTCTTCAAACTTTAGCATCTGCTACCATTAGTCTGCTAGCAATAGCAAAAATGCAAGAAAAAGTAGAAAAGGAACATTTGATTGTAGCCTCAAAACGGTTTAATCTTTTTTTGGTTGTGATTGTTTTTATCAAAAGTTGTGCTCATACCCACCATTTTATACTACATAACGTGTTATATGGTCAAATTTTCTATTCCTAAAATTGTTTCTAGATTGTATGATAGAATCAAATATACAAATGTATCTGTTCTTTAGCAAAAGAATGCCATGAGACTCCAGAAAAACCATGGGCCTAATAAAATCTACAATCTTTAGTACGGTGGCCTACAAATTCCATAAAAAATCTGGTTCCTGTTTGCACCTATTTCACACCACCCCAAGCTTCCGGAATATACAATGCTCTTTAACTTCTTCATGCTTTTAGATGTATTTTAGGCTCTCCACCCCATGTTTCAGAGAGACTCAAAGTCATCTCTCTAGGAGCCTTCCTTGAATTATACAATTTTTTCCAATCATGCTTCCTTAGCATCCTATTTAGAGCCCTATTATAGAACTTACTTGCTATTTCTGATTATTCATAATTATTTGCTTATCTTTCCAACTCAGCCATTAGACCAGTAGTTTTCAAACTTTTAATGCTATCCCACAATAAGAAGTATATTTTTATAAGAGATCCATGATACTTACATATGTAACAGAAACAAAATGAAATAGCACTTTTACCCTTACCACATACAACAAACTGAAATTTTCTATTTGATTGTATTTAACATATGTTGGTCACAATTTACTATATTGATTCTCTATCCTCCATTTAAGAAATATTGTACTAGAATATAAATCCTTGTAGGCAGAACAAAAATACATTCATTTTTATGCTCTACCGCAGACCATAACATTTAGTAAGCAAATGTTTAAATGAATGAAAATAGCAGCATCCTGTACTAGAAAAGTAAAAGACTAATAATAAGGTTTTGAAGTCAAGCAGACCCATCACCTACCAACTTTCTTATGCAATCTCTGACAAATGACCTAACCCCCTTACATCCCAAGGAATAACACCACTTACTTAATTCACTATGACAATAAAGTAGTGGCATTCATGTCACACAATAGGCATTCCATAAATATTAGTTTGCTCTCTTTACCCTGTATTCTTCCTTACTTTTTCCTGGGAAAGAAGTATCTCATCCTGGCAAATATCCATTTTTTCAAGGACTTCAGGTCACAGTACAAAGAATATGAAATTTTAAAATCTGACAGACCTGGGCTCAAACACCCAGGGCTGCATTTACATAACTTCTGTTTCTTTACAATAAAATATGTCCTGCACAGTTGTTTTGGAGAATTAAATTATATACTCATGTGTCTAGTATAATGCCACGCCAGAACATAGTAGGCACCTGATAAAAGGTAGTAATTGTTGCCATGATTATTAATAAATGTTGCTCAATCAGCATAGAGGTAGAATTTAAATTGAACTTTTAAGGATGCAGGTGTTGGACAGAGGCATAGGGCAGGCAGAAGGAACAGTAAAATCTCAATTTACAAGAAATCTCTTCCTGTTTTCCTGTATTTCCTCTTTTAAGATAAACAAACCACAAGGATGTAAGTTTATCAATTTCCTCAATTCTCTACCTCCAAGGTTACATAAAAACTCAAAATAACTGTTCTCTGTGTCAAAATTCTACGTTAAATATTAAATTATGCTCAGTGGGCTGAACACTATAAAATGTGAAAAGTGTAAATGTATTAATAATACATTTTAGGGAGAATTTCAATAAGAGTCCAAAGTAACAGTGCTTTTAGTTAACCCAGTTAAGGAGAAAAAATTAACTGCAATTCTTATTCAACACGTCTTTCAAACCACTTCTTAGAAAAAAACCTCTAAGTAGCAAAAGCACCAAATGCCTCTGAAATACAATCAAGAAGCCAAGAATTTTCTTATACAACCTGCAAACTTTATAAGATACGAAGATAATTAACAATAATTAAACTATTCTGCTAATTAAACAGTAATACACCTACTTGGAGAGAATCAAAGTAATTTTCCCTTATCCATGTTGGTCGCAAAAAGATGGTTATTTTAATGATATATATAATCTTTTTGATAACAGCATATTTTCTAAATGGCTACTTAAGAACTTTATTTAGCCTTTTAGGCTTACAGTAATACTATGCTTACAACTGTCAGTGAAATAAGACCTATGTAGGTGAGGGGATAAATTCTATTTACTTTATGTTCACATCAGGCAGACTCCAAAAGGGTAGAAATGATGTCTCTTGCTCACCACTATATCCTTAGCACTTAAATACAGAAGATGCTCAATGAATATTTGCCTAAGTTTAATGTTTACTCATGGACAAGAAAATTAGATTGAGGGAAATAAAAATATACATAAATTAAAATTAGGTCAAGGCCTTGAGCATGAGCTATGCTTGGAAACTTGATTCCAAAGAGTATGACTGGGTGGGGAGTGAAACCGAACGAAGACCTCAAACAGGTGATCAACATTTGTCAACATTGTATCAATTTTATGTTCTTAGTATATAGCCTAATAAGCTGTGAAGAAAATGGCACTTCACCTCTGTTGTCTTCCTCCCTAAAACTCTAACCCCAGTCTAATCATGAGGAAAATGTTAGATAAATCTCAACTGAGGGACATTCTATAAGATTTCTGACTAGTACTCCTAAAAACTGTCACAATCATCAGAAATAAGAAAAATTTGAGAAACCAGAATTCTGGAACAGAAAAAGGACACTAGGGAAAAACTAATGAAATCTGAATTAAGTATGTAATTTAGTTAATAGTAAAGTAGCAATTTTGTTTCCTTAGTTGTGACAACTGCACCACTGTAATGTAAGATGTTAACAATAGGGTAAACTGGGTGAGGTGTACTGTACTATCTTGCTATTTTTCTGTAACTGTAAAACTATTCTAAAATTAAATGTTTATTTAAATTTAAAAAGTTAGGGTAAGGGGAGTAAGAAATATATGAATCAAAATCCTTTGGAAGTGAATGATGATAAACATTCTTTTGGTTCCTATATATTTGGTAGCACTCTCATAGAGTGGAAATTAAGTTACTGAACAAGTCTACAGTATTAATTATGAAGTCACATATGACCAAAGCAGATGCCCCTTATTCTTGTTTCCCAAAGCATCATTCTTAGGCTTCAACACTTCAATTACTAACTCTATAACAAAAAATTGTAACATTAGCTGTCACCTCTATATTGAATGGATTATCTCACAGCTCTAATCTCTAGTCATTAAAGGTTATATTCACCTTGATATCTCCCACTCACCTAACACTCCAACTAAACTCACCATCTTCTTGACTATGCTCCCCTTCCAAACCTCCTTCTCAAAGTTACTAATTTGTCCTTTAATAGATCTCTTTCCTTCCCCTAGTCAATAATTAGTCCTGCACACTGCTGTCAAATGAACCTTCCTCAAATAAGGATTTTATCCTATCATGCCCAAGCTTAAATGTCACTTTTTTTTTTTGGCATTAAACCATGCTTAAATTCAAAAGTGATGTTTTCAAGCCCATCCATAATTGGTTATTCCTTTGTACCCTTCACTTATAAAGAAAGACCTTTCCATCCATCTCTCTACCTCATAAGTGCTGCCTTTCCTTTACTCAGAAAATAATCAAATACTCACTAAGCATATAACATATACCTGAGGTGGGGGGAAAAAGACTCCTCTGGGTGGTCAAAGACTATAATTTTCTTGGGGTGATAAAACCTAAAAAGATAACAAAGAATATGGGAATTTGTCTTATTCAAGGCTGTAGCCTCAGTTACTGTAACAGTGCCTGGCACATGGTAGGTGCTCAAAAAATATTTATTAAATAAAAACAAGGCAGTATAGAATGCTACAACCCAACAGAATAATATGCTATTAGAGAAAAGAATTTCAGTTGGAGAGGTGGAAGATAGGTCTAAAATTCTATGATTCTAAGGCTAGCAGGGCAATCAAGATTTTAACCAAGCCTCAAGTTTGAGAAGATCTTCAACAGTTAAGAGGATGTGTGCAGGTGCATTTCCAACAGAAAAATGTTGTATCAGCAAACGTAAAAAGTAGTAAATTGTTATACCATGTTGAAGTAGTGAATAATGAACAGTTCCTGTACGTCAGTGGAAGATAAGAAGGGAGAAGACTGGGACCAAAGTTTGAAAAATCTTGAGAAGAAATTTGGTATTATGCTTGATATAAGGTATTTTGGTTGTTAAAGTGATATAACCTTTAGGAAAATTAATCTAATGGGAGTAACATGAAGGTTAGACTTTTGAAAACAAAAGCCTTACTTTCTTCAAGAAGCCTCCCCTATCTATATCATCTCACATTGTAAACTTTTTTTCACATATATTAATCATGTCTCTTCAACCCAAGAATAGGGATCAAATATTAGAACACTTTGTCTTCCCTAAGAAATCAGCAAAGGGACTTCCCTGGTGGTCCAGTGGTAAAGAATCTGCCTTCCAATGCAGGGGACCCAGGTTTCATCCCTGGTCAGGGAACTAAGATCTCACATGCCGTGGGGTAACTAAGCCAGTGTGCCACAACTAGAGAGAGAAAACCCGAACACCACAACTAGAGAGAAGCCTGCGGGCTGCAACGAAGACCTCACACAGCCAAAAATTAAAAATTAAAAAAAAAAAATCAGCAAAGAATTGGGCCCTCAAAACTTTGTTTTTGGAGGACCTTTTTACATTTATGCAAAACCCACTTACTAAAATGACAACAATCTAAAAGCAAGGCACACACATATAAGCTGCCATAAGAACAAGATTAATCCTTGTTTGGATGGCACTTTTTAAAGTTTTATTTGATAGCCGGATTCCATAACTAATAATGTAGCTATCTCCCAGCATATGTTTTCAGTGCTTCCTGCTTTATATAAGTATTTCTTTACCTCATTTAGTTTTCTTTCTCAACTATGCACTGCTCTCAGTGGTCAGCACACATATTCATTTCTCAATTGCATTATCTTTTCCGCACCTAAGCCTCTCCAATCTTTTTAACTACTAGCTTCACTGAATTAGAATTAGAATTAAAATTCTAATGGTACTACTGTTAACTTCTCCACACAGTTCTTTTAAACATTCTAAGTGTTTTCTGTGGTTTAGCATTCTTCAAGTAAAACTGATTCAAATAAAAACATGTTACAGACATAATTCAAATTCACCAAAACATTTACAAAATGAAACATGATGCACTAGTAACCAAGGATTGTATGTAATTCTTAAATTCAATAAATTCCAAACTCTCCAAAAGTTTATCTTCAACCTGTTTTTTACCTTACTTTAGAATAATTTATTTAAAATTATTTCATTTTATTTGTTTTACTTTTTATTAATTTTTTGCTCTTCAGCCCTTGACCTTTTACTTTTATATATTCTAAAACTTTAATTTCATTCCCTTAATATCTGTTGATGTTAACATTTATATAAACTGTTAATACTTTTCCTTAAAAAAGCTTAAGAAAGTGCCCATGCACAAATCAAACAAGTACTTATTTTATCCCTAAACAAGTATTTTCACTGGTAATATATTTATATCTTTTCAGATCACAATTTTTATGTAAAAAGAGAAAAACTGAGATTTTTATGAAACTATTCTGCAGAAATCCTGCAGAATGTGATTATTTCTGATTACATTAGAAACTCTCATTAACGACTCTGAAATTCAAACGGTTTTTTCCCAAAGTTGAGAAACTCCGTAATGTGCTCTTCTATTCCCCATCACTCCTTAATGGTACCTAACACTGCTGCTTAGATTTTAAAGATAAATCATCAAAACAGCAGAAAGCAAAAATGTCAATATATACATTACAAGGACTGCTAGAAAACAGTCTTCCATTCGGTTGGAACAGAGATAGACATGAACGGTTCAGCTTTTTCTACTTCCATCTCAGAAAACACCAAAATACATGCGGATGCAAAGCTACCGCATGGTTACAAAGCCCCCTGGCTACCAGTGAAGCCTCAGCCCTGGCTGCGCTAGGGCGCTCAGTTACACTCAACCGGCCACGTGGCTGTCACAATCAGAAGACAAGATTAACAGCGTAAACTAACCTGAAAATAATAACCTCCTCCCACAACCTCGGAGTTGGGGTAGAAGAAATAAAGTATGTGTCATTTCTTTGCACGCTAAGACTTTTTTTCTGTAAGGAGAAAACCAAGTACAGAGGCTGCTTTAAAGAGGCTTTAAAGCAGAAATCAGGTCCAGGAAGATCCCGAGAGTGTGCCCCCAGTGAATTAAGACACGCCAACTCCCGTGAGCTGCGATGGGAACAGAGGCACTCTGCAAAGGGGCAATGGGGTGGAGTTGAGTAAGACGGAGCTCTACGCACATGGGCCGCTTTCCCCTGACTCCCACCGTCCTCCCGGGTTCCAGCCTCGCTGCTGTTGCGATGGGGCGAACTCAGAAGGCTGAAGGGCCTCGCACACGCCCACACGACCTCTCACCTTCCCGGTAAGGGCAGAGATAACCAAGGGCCCAAGAGAACAGGAAGTGTCCATATTGCAGCGCTGAAACACTAACTCCCATCCCACCAAGACAGCCACTCTCGCAGGCCCCCCGAGCACCCCGCTGGAGGAGGGGCCAGAGGGTGCATGGGTCGGCCGCCCCCACATCCGGGACCCGCCCCTGCCCACCCCCAACGCCCAGCCGCCCCGCTGCTAGAAGTTCACTGCTGGCCGCACCCGGAGCCTCCCCGGGCACTATTTGGCCGGGCCCAGCCAGTCCGCCCGGGGCTGGGCGAGGGCTCCACGCCCCGCACGTCTTGCTGCACTTTATGCCGGGGGCGGGGGGAGGGGGTGCGTCTGTGCTGCAAAGACTCCCGACGGGCTTGGGGCGCTTCCCCCAACAGCAGATTCGTCCCGAGTCGAGCCCTAAGCGTCCTCGGGGCCACCTCCAAGCCTTTCTGAAGAGCCGGCAGCCCTCGCCGCGGTTTCCGCCGCGCGACACCCGCTCCCGGGCGGTCATTACACCCCTCAGGAAAAACTCCTAACTCCTCACGGGGCCGCACTACCCTCAGTTCGCCACCCCCCCGGGAGCCCACACGCCACCCAAGGCGCGCGCAGGGGAGACCCCCGCGCCAGCGCCAATCCCTCACGGGACAAAAATGTCCGGGCCCGTCACGGGACAGCCGCCTCCGCGCCCCACGCCCGGCGCCCGCCGCACGCTCTGCCCGGAGCGCGGACGCCGGGCGGCGCCTGCTGAGGAGGGCGCCGCTCCTCCCGGGACTCACCGTCAGCTCGGCCGCCGCAGCGGAGGGGTGAGGAACGAGCAGGGGAAGACACAATATGGCAGAGCACCGCAGCTGCTCCCGGCGGCTTCCAGTAGCCGCCTCCGGGAAGACGCGACAACGAGCAGGCAGCGGCAGCTGCGGTGGCGGCCGCGGCAGTACCACATCCCCCTCCGGCTCTCTTCCTCCCCTCCCTCCGCCCTCCCCCGCTGCCATGGCAACGCGGCGCCAAGGAGATGAGCCCCGCCCCTCCCTCCGGTCCCCGCCTCCAGCGACCCCTTGGGAGGGGGGCTCCTCCCGTCCCTCCCTGTTCCCTCCCACCTCCTACCGGGGGGCCAGGACTGGGACCCTGCAGGCTGCCCAGGCGGCGGGTGTGGGAGGAAGGGGGATGCGGTGTCCGGAAGGGCGGGGCTCGCACGGAAGCAGGGCGGAGACGTTGTGGGCCAGTCGGGTTTCGGGCTGAGGAGGGGCTGGGGAAGGCGGGAAAATGGAAAGGCCTCGCTTGACCCGCGAAGGACCTATAGGAATGCGGCGGGGCGCGGCGCGGCCGCTGAGTGGCCGAGATGGGGCGGAGGCGGGGCGCGGCTGGGCGGAGCGACGGGTGGCCGCCCGGCTGGTCCGTCTGCGGAGCCTGTGCTGGCACTGCAGCGACGGCCCTCAAAAGTCGGAGCTTTTGTGGGTTTCCTCAGGAGCTTTCCGGCATTGGCCAGGCTTTGAAAGAGCTTTAGGAACGATAAAGAACTAATAGAAACTTAAAGTAGTATCACCCTCGCTTGACTGAAATTTTGTGTGGAAACTAAGCTCAACGTGTCTGAGGTAAAAAAGAAGAAAAAAAAAAAAAGACAGGAATCAGATCCAAAATTTAATAAGCATTTACTGGGCGCTCACTAAGTGATACGGGTTGGGCTAAATTCTTTACATGCATTGTCGTAACCGTAGTGCTAAAATAGCATTGCCAGATAAAATACAGGTGTGCCCAGCTAAATCTGAATTTCAGCATAAGAATGTACCATTTGGGAAATAATTCCTAGTTTATTTTGTTTTTTTTTTTTTGCTAAATCTGCCAACCCTATCCTAACTCTTACTAATTCCAACTTTACAGATAAGGAAACTGAGGGATAGAAAAATAACGTGTCAAATAGAGGGTAAGTGACAAAACTAAGCCTCCATTTTACTGCTATCATTTTGATCCTGATAATTAAATCTCTGAATTCCTATATCTACATCTTCAAAAACTAGAGTAGTGATACCTATCTCACAAATGTGTTGAATGGATTTTTTTTTTAAAGGGTATATGAAAGAGACCTGGACAGTGACTGAGGCATAGTAGGTGCTAACAGAAGTTCATTTCCTTCCTGAAAAATGAATGTTAACTGTATATGTGCCAGGCTCTAAGTATAAAGTGGGCAGAATATGAAACAAGATGCCTACTGACAACTAAACAAGTCAAGCTGTGGGGGTGATAGAGATACAGAAGAATTATAGGAATCACAATATATAATAACAAAAATGGAAGTTTCATCCCCTCATTCCACAGATGAAAACACTGTTTATACGATTTGTCCAGTCATCTACTAGTTCCATTTGTTTTTCATTACACTGTCTTGGAGGGCCTCGTAGCTGCATTCAGAGTAAGAGACCACAAGGCAAATGTACAATGTGCTTCAGTTGAAGCAACAGTTGCTTCATTTGAAGCAAGAGTTGCTTCACTTTCTCCCTTAAGCTCAATCACTGTTACCCCCTCATGTGGACAAAGTTAAGGAAGTTTCTGGAGGAATAGTGTAGCAGAAAGGGACAAGAAGTAAGAAGGAAGAAAGTTTGAGAGAAGGTGGCTTCTGGAGAGCGACAGTCTCCTCAGACCTCAGTCTTGTTTTATCTCTGCTGGTCATTGTCATGGTGGCCACTAACATAGGTCTTCATCTCCTTATAGATTATTGCACTAGTGTCTTACTTGATATATGGAACTTTAGTTTCTGTTTTTCCTTCTAACCTATTTTAAACTCAGGTGACAAAACAATCCTCCTCAATTCCAGAAGAATTGCAGAATTTGAGAACTGGAAGTTATATATACTTTAGAGATATATCATCTAGGAGCCCAATCTATCATGGATGGGAAAACAAATCCAGAAAAGTGATGTAACTTGTCCATGGTCAAATAATGAACCTACTGCATCCGCATCCACTAAGCTTTCTCTGCTGGTCCTCTCTACTGACTGATTCACCCCAGAGAGGCTGGCACATTTAAATAATCTCTGCGGGTAAGGCTCAGGTCTCTTAGGAAATCTGTCACACAGTTCAGAGTCCAGGGACACTTTTATACTTAGAGGCTATTTTAGAGGGCTTTGAATACCTACCAAGGAAAAGCTCTGATTAAAAATAATAATGTTTCAGAGTGAGTAGCTTTTTCCCAGGAGTTTACAAGAGTAAAAAGTCTAGGAAACCAGAGCCTAACTGTTTAGGAAAAAAAGGATCCTGGCATTTAAGATCTCCTGCAAAGCTTGTATTCTTTTTTTTTTTTTAAATAAATTTATTTATTATTTGTTTTTGGCTGCATTGGGTCTTCGTTGCTGCGCACTGGCTTTCTCTAGTTGTGGCGAGCGAGGGCTACTCTTCGTTGTGGTGTGTGGGCTTCTCATTGCAATGGCTTCTCTTTTTGCCAAGCACGGGCTCTAGGCACGTGGGCTTCAGTAGTTGAGGCATGAAGGCTCAGTAGTTGTGGCTCGCGGGCTCTAGAGCACAGGCTCAGTAGTTGTGGCACACGGGATTAGTCGCTCCACAGCACGTGGGATCTTCCCGGACCAGGGCTGGAACCTGTGTGCCCTGCATTGGCAGCTGGATTCTTAACCACTGCACCACCAGGGAAGTCCCGAAGCTTGTAGTCTTCTTTCTCCAAAATACTTAAAAAGAACGTACTCATTAGTAAACTTTACTAGAAGACAAATGCATTAGAAAATATATTGTTTAAAATGCCCTCATGTTTAGGTTGAAAAGTGATAGGAACTCAAATATACATGTTTAAATTTTAAATGTATTTATCATTGTATCATGTGTATTTAACAAAAGACTGTTTGATCATGAATTGATGCGTCCAAAAGTAACCAGTGTACCAACACGGAATCTAGACTTCAAGCCCCTTGAGGTCAGTGATCATGTCTTTTTCATCCTTATAATGTAATTTCTTAGAATAGCTTTCAGAACAAAGATGATGTTCAATAGTATTTGTCAATAAAAGAAGTAACTTTACTCACATGATATCAGAACTCGGATACAACATTCCTAAATACTGAGCTGCCACTTGGACTCAAAAGATTGTGAATGAAAGTTAATTCTTTTTTCCTTTAAGGATTGTTTTCAAAGTCCTTCTTAAAAACAACTACCTATGTTTAATCATAGTTACATTTGTATAAGCCCTGGTATTGGGATTAATTTGGACCAATCCTCCTATTGAGGAGACTAGAAAAACTCAACAAAATATTAAAAAATCAATTCAAAGACATCAGAGAGTTAATAAGATAGGAATTACCAGGCCATGGATCTGAGGAATGATGGAGGCCCAGGGACGTCCATTTATCCATTCCATAGAAGGTTGCTGAGAGGATAAGCAGGGATGAGGGACAATGATTGGAATTCAGGGTGTGCTAAGGAGGCAGGAGGAGAGCTCTGTTGAAACTCCCTTGCTTTGTACTAGGAATCCAAATGGCTACATCCTAGAAGTAAATAGGTGACATCTCATTTTCAAAACATCTCAACCCTGAGAGTGGATTAGGATAATTCCCTTGAGCTAATACCCACAAGACTTTGGTGGAGGCAAACTAAAATCCTTCCTGGAGTAAAGTAATATCATGCTAGGCCTGAAGTCATTTCTACTAATAATTTTGCAAATACGAAGTCTAGTGTACAATTAAAAGTAAGTCATACAAGGAAAAATCAGCAGAAACAACAGAGAACAAAAACAGACCCAAAAGGAGTTCAGAGAGTGAAATTACCAAACATAGATTTAAAAATAACAATGCTTACTATATATAAATAAATAAAACACAAGATTAATAATTTAGGCAGATAACTAGAAACTTGAAAAAAGAATCAGATGAAAATTTTAGAACCAAAAAGTTCACTAACTGAAAATAACTCAGTGATGGGTATAATAACATATTAGACACGGATATAAAGTTAGGGAACTAGAAGATAAGTCAGAAAAAAATACTCAGAATGAAGCACAAAGAATAAAAAGGATGGAAAATACAGAACACAGGGAAAGCATGTAGAAGATACAGTGATAAAGTTTAATATGCACGTGAATGGAATTCCAGAAGGAAAGAAAAGACAGTATTGGGCAGAAATAATATTTGAATGAATGAATCCCTAGCAGGATAAAAAAAATTTTTCAATCAACACAATTGACACATAAACACATTATGAAAAAACTGCTAAAATCCAAAGACAAAGAAAAATCTTAAGAGCAGTTAGAGAAAATAAGAATCGATCTTTAAAGAAACAAAAATTAGACTGACAACTAATTTTTTTAAAAATATTTATTTATTTATTTGGCTGTGCTGAGTCTTAGTTGTGGGATCCTCGTTGCAGCATGCAGGATCTTTGGTGCGGCATGCAGGATCTTTGTTGTGGCATGCAGGATCTTTTAGTTGCAGCATGCGGGCTCTAGTTCCCTGACCAGAGATTGAACTTGGGCCCCCTGCTTTGGGAGTGTGGAGTCTTAACCACTGGACCACAAGGGAAGTCCCACAACTTACTTTATAACAGAACTATCTTAAGCCAGAAAATGATAGAATGATAACTTCAAAGGACTAAATATTTCTAAAATATTTTAAAAATGAAGGTAAAATTTTCAAAATAGAGTATTTGTCACCAGCAGATTGATAGTGGCATGCTTTAGGCAGAAGGAAATTATCCTAATTGTTAAATCAGAGATACATGAGGAGGGCTTCCCTGGTTGTGCAGTGGTTAAGAATCTGCCTGCCAATGCAGGGGACACAGATTCGAGCCCTAGTCTGGGAAGATCCCATATGTCGTGGAGTAACTAAGCCCATGCACCACAACTACTGAGCCTGTGCGCAAGAGCCCGTGAGCCACAACTACTAAGCCTGCACTCTAGAGCCCACGAGCCACAACTGTTGAGCCCGCATGCCACAGCTACTGAAGCCCGCGTGCCTAGAGCCCATGCTCCGCAACAAGAGAAGCCACCGCAATGAGCAGCCCACGCTCTCTGCAGCTAGAGAAAGCCCACACGCAGCAATGAAGACCCAACACAGCCATAAATAAATAAATAAATAAATTTATTTTTAAAAAAGACAGGAAATAAAGATCAATCAAAATAATAAATATGTGGATAATTCTACATGAATATTGATATTAACTATTTAAGTCAATAGTAGTAATGTCTTCTGTATTTAAAAATACACAACTGCATATATGTCAGGAGAGGGGAAGGAATCCAGTGTTCTAAAATCTGCATTGTCTAGGAAAATGGAAAAAGTTACAATTAATAATAGACTCTAAGTCAAGAATACATTTTGTAATCTCTACAAAAATCACTTAAGGAATGATATAAGACTATGTGTATTAGTCAAGGTTCTCCAGAGAAAAAGAACTAACAGCGTGTGTGTGTATGTGTGTGTGTGTGTGTAGAGTGAGATCAAGAGCTAGAGCGAGAGAGAGAGATAGAGAGAAAGACACTTATTTTAAGGAATTGGCTCAAGTGATTATGGAGGGGCTTGGAAGTCCAAAATCTACAGGGTAGTCTGACAAGCTGGAAGCCCAAGGAAGAATTGCAGTTTGAGTCCAAAATCAGTTGTCTGGCAGAATTCCTTCTTGCTCAGGGGAGATCAGTCTTTGTTTTATTAAGGCCTTCAACTAAATGGATGAAGCTCACCCATGTAATGGAGGGTAATCTGCTTTACTCAAAGTACACTAATTTTAATGTTGATCTCATCCAATAAACATTTTCACAGAAACATCTAGAATAATGTTTGACTAAATATTTGGGCACTGTATTACAGCCAAATGACATATAAAATTAACCATCACATCATACAATTTCCAATCTAAAAGGAGAGAAGTAATGGAGTAATAAAAGGTAATCAATCTAAGTATAAGATAGGACAAAACTAACACTATACAACAGGCAAGACAAATAGGAAGTACTTAAGAAGATGGTAGATTTAAATCCAAATATATCGCTAATTACATTAAGTGAAAACAGATGCTAATTTAATGAAAAAGATTTTTTTGGTCGCCTATTTTCTTTTTTAACATCTTTATTGCAGTATAATTGCTTTACAATGGTGTGTTAGTTTCTGCTTTATAACAAAGTGAATCAGCTATACATCTACATATATACCCATATCGCCACCCTCTTGGTCTCCCTCCCACCCTCCCTATCCCACCCCTCTAGGTGGTCACAAAGCAGCGAGCTGATCTCCCTGTGCTATGTGGCTGCTTCCCACTGGCTATCTATTTTACATTTGGTAGTGTATATATGTCCATGCCACTCTCTCACTTCGTCCCAGTTTACCCTTCCCCCACCCCGTGTCCTCAAGTCCACTCTCTATGTCTGCATCTTTATTCCTGTCCTGCCCCTAGGTTCTTCAGAACCTTTTTTTTTTTTAGACTCCATATATGTGTTAGCATACGGTATTTGTTTTTCTCTTTCTGACTTACTTCACTCTGCAGGGCAGACTCTATCCATCTACCTCACCGCAAATAACTCAATTTCGTTCCTTTTTATGGCTGAGTAATATTCTATTGCATATATGTGCCACATCTTCTTTATCCATTCATCTGCCGATGGACACTTAGGTTGCTTCCATGTCCTGGCTATTGTAAATAGTGCTGCAATGAACATTGTGGTACATGACTCTTTTTGAATTATGGTTTTCTCAGGGTATATGCCCAGTAGTGGGATTGTTGGGTCATATGGTACTTCTATTTTTAGGTTTATAAGGAAACTCCATACTGTTCTCCATAGTGGCTATATCACTTTACATTCCCATCAACAGTGCAAGAGGGTTCCCTTTTCTCCACACCCTCTCCAACATTAATTGTTTGTAGAGTTTTTCATGATGGCCATTCTGACTGGTGTAAGGTGATACCTCATTGTAGTTTTGATTTGCATTTCTCTAATGATTAGTGATGTTGAGCATCCTTTTATGTGTTTGTTGGCAATCTGTATATCTTCTTGGAGAAATGGCTATTTAGGTCTTCTGCCCATTTTTGGATTGGGTTGTTTGTTTTTTTGATATTGAGCTGCATGTAAATTTTGGAGATTAATCCTTTGTCAGTTGCTTCATTTGCAAATATTCTCTCCCATTCTGAGGGTTGTCTTTTTGTCTTCTTTATGTTTTCCTTTGCTGTGCAAAAGCTTTTAAGTTTCATTAGGTCCCATTTGTTTATTTTTGTTTTTATTTCCATTACTCTAGGAGGTGGGTCAAAAAGGATCTTGCTGTGATTTATGTCATAGAGTGTTCTGCCTATGTTTTCCTCTAAGAGTTTTATAGTGTCTGGCCTTACATTTAGGTCTTTGATCCATTTTGAGTTTATTTTTCTGTATGCTGTTAGGGAGTGTTCTAATTTCATTCTTTTACATGTAGCTGTCCAGTTTTCCCAGCACCACTTATTGAAGAGGCTGTCTTTTTTCCATTGTATACTCTTGCCTCCTTTATCAAAAATAAGGTGACCATATGTGTGTGGGTTTATCTCTGGGCTTTCTATCCTGTTCCATTGATCTATATTTCTGTTTTTGTGCCAATACCATACTGTCTTGATTACTGTAGCTTTGTAGTATAGTCTGAAGTCAGGGAGCCTGTTTCCTCCAGCTACGTATTTCTTTCTCAAGATTGCTTTGGCTCTTTGGGGTCTTTTGTGTTTCCATACAAATTGTGAAATTTTTTGTTCTACTCCTGTGGAAAATGCCATTGGTAGTTTGATAGGGATTGCATTGAATCTGTAGATTGCTTTGAGTAGTATAGTCATTTTCACAATGTTGATTCTTCCACTCCAAGAACGTGGTATATCTATCCATCTGTTTGTATCATCTTTAATTTCTTTCATCAGTGTCTTATAGTTTTCTGCATGTCTCCTTAGGTAGGTTTATTCCTAGGTATTTTATTCTTTTTGTTGCAATGGTAACTGGGAGTGTTTCCTTAATTTCTCTTTCAGGTTTTTCATCATTAGTGTATAGGAAGGCAAGAGATTTCTGTGCATTAATTTTGTATCCTGCTACTTTACCAAATTCATTGATTAGCTCTAGTAGTTTTCTGGTGGCATCTTTAGGAATCTCTATGTATAGTATCATGTCATCTGCAAACAGTGACAGCTTTCTTCTTCTTTTCCTATTTGCATTCCTTTTATTTCTTTTTCTTCTCTGATTGCTGTGGCTAAAACTTCCAAAACTATGTTGAATAATAGTGGAGAGAGTGGACTAACTTGTCTTGTTCCTGATCTTAGAGGAAATAGTTTCAGTTTTTCACCATTGAGAATGATGTTGGCTGTGGGTTTGTCATATATGGGCTTTATTATTTTGAGGTAAGTTCCATCTATGCCTACTTTCTGAATGGTTTTTATCATAAATGGGTGTTGAATTTTGTCAAAAGCTTTTTCTGCATCTATTGAGATGATCATATGGTTTTTCTCCTTCAGTTTGTTAATATGGTTTATCACATTGATTGATTTGCGTATATTGAAGAATCCTTGCATTCCTGGGATAAACCCCACTTGATCATGGTGTATGATCCTTTTAATGTGCTGTTGGATTCTGTTTGCTAGTATTTTGTTGAGGATTTTTGCATCCATGTTTATCAGTGATATTGGCCTGTAGTTTTCTTTGTGACATCTTTGTCTGGTTTTGGTATCAGGGTGATGGTGGCCTCGTAGACTGAGTTTGGGAGTGTTCCTCCCTCTGCTATATTTTGGAAGAGTTTGAGAATACTCTTCCAAAGTATTCCAAAGAGATAGGTGTTAGCTCTTCTCTAAATGTTTGATAGAATTCACCTGTGAAGCCATCTGGTCCTGGGCTTTTGTTTGCTGGAAGATTTTTAATCACAGTCGCAATTTCAGTTCTTGTGAATGGTCTGATTATATTTTCTATTTCCTCCTGGTTCAGTCTTGGAAGCTTGTGCTTTTCTAAGAATTTGTCCATTTCTTCCAGGTTGTCTATTTTATTGGCATATAGTTGCTTGTAGTAATCTCTCAAGATCCTTTGTATTTCTTCAGTGTCAGTTGTTACTTCTCCTTTTTCATTTCTAATTCTATTGATTAGAGTCTTCTCCCTTTTTTTCTTGATGAGTCTGGCTAATGGTTTATCAATTTTGTTTATCTTCTCAAAGAACCAGCTTTTAGTTTTATTGATCTTTGCCATTGTTTCCTTCAATTCTTTTTCCCTTATTTCTGATTTGATCTTTATGATTTCTTTCCTTCCTCTAACTTTGGGGTTTTTTTGTTCTTCTTTTTCTAATTGCTGTAGGTGTAAGGTTAGGTTGTTTATTTGAAATGTTTCTTTTTTCTTGAGGTAGGATTGTATTGCTATAAACTTCCCTCTTAGAACTGCTTTTGCTGCATCCCATAGGTTTTGGGTCATCGTGTTTTTATTGTCATTTGTTTCTAGGTAATTTTTGATTCCTCTTTGATTTCTTCAGTGATCTCTTGGTTATTTAGTAATGTATTGTTTAGCCTCCATGTGTCTGTGTTTTTTACAGATTTTTTCCTGTAATTGATATCTAGTCTCATAGTGTAGTGGTCAGAAAACATACATGATAAAATCTCAATTATTGTAAATTTACCAAAGTTTGATTTGTGACCCAAGATATGATCTATCCTGGAAAATGTTCCATGACCATTTGAAAAGAAAATGTATTCTGTGGTTTTTGGATGGAATGTCCTATAAAGATCAATTAAGTCCATCTTGTTTAATGTATCATTTAAGGCTTGTGTTTCCTTATTTATTTTCATTTTGGATGATCTGTCCACTGGTGAAAGTGGGGTGTTAAAGTCCCCTACTATGATTGTGTTACTGTCGATTTCCCCTTTTATGGCTGTTAGCATTTGCCTTATGTATTGAGGTGCTCCTATGTTGGGTGCATAAATATTTATAATTGTTATATCTTCTTCTTGGATTGATCCCTTGCTCATAAGGTAGTGTCCTTCTTTGTGTCTTATAATAGTCTTTATTTTAAAGTCTATTTTGTCTGATATGAGAATTGCTACTTCAGCTTTCTTTTGATTTCCATTTGCATGGAATATTTTTTCCATCCCCTCACTTTCAATCTGTATGTGTCCCTAGGTCTGAAGTGGGTCTCTTGTAGACACCATATATCTGGGTCTTGTTTTTGTATCCATTCAGCCAGTCTATGTCTTTTGGTTGGAACATTTAATCCATTTACATTTAAGATAGTTATTGATACGTATATTCGTATAACCATTTTCTTAATTGTTTTGGGTTTGTTATTGTAAGTCTTTTCCTTTTTTTGTGTTTCCTGCCTAGAGAAGTTCCTTTAGCATTTGTTGTAAAGCTGGTTTGGTGGTGCTGAATTCTCTTAGCTTTTGCTTGTCTCTGAAGGTTTAAATATCTCTGTCGAATCTGAATGAGGTCCTTGCTGAGTAGAGTAATCTTGGCTGTAGGTTTTTCCCTTTCATCACTTTAAGTATGTCCTGCCACACCCTTCTGACTTGCAGACTTTCTGCTGAATATCAGCTGTTAACCTTATGAGGATTCCCTTGTATGTTATTTGTTGTTTTTCCCTTGCTGCTTTTGATATTTTTTCTTTGTATTTAATTTTTGGTAGTTTGATTAACACGTGTCTTGGCGTGTTTCTCTTTGGATTTATCCTGTATGGGACTCTCTGCACTTCCTGGACTTGATTGACTATTTCCTTTCCCATATTAGGGAAGTTTTCAACTATAATATCTTCAAATATTTTCTCAGTCCCTTTCTTTTTCTCTTCTTCTTCTGGGACCCCTATAATTCAAATGTTGGTGCATTTAATGTTGTCCCAGAGGTCTCTGAGACTGTCCTCAATTCTTTTCATTCTTTTTTCTTTATTCTGCTCTGCAGTAGTTATTTCCACTACGTTATCTTCCAGGCCACTCAGCCGTTCTTCTGCCTCAGTTATTCTGCTCTTGGTTCCTTCTAGAGAATTCTTAATTTCATTTATTGTGTTGTTCATCATTGTTTATTTGCTCTTTAGTTCTTCTAGGTCCTGGTTAAGTGTTTCCTGTATTTTCTTCGTTCTGTTTCTAAGATTTTGGATCATTTTTACTATCATTACTCTGAATTCTCTTTCAGGTAGACTGCCTATTTCCTCTTCACTTGTTTGGTCTGCTGGGTTTTTACCTTGGTCCTTCATCTGCTGTGTGCTTCTCTGTCTTCTCATTTTGCTTAACTTACTGTGTTTGGGGTCTCCTTTTCGCAGGCTGCAGGTTCGTAGTTCCCATTGTTTTTTCTCTCTGCCCCAGTGGCTAACGTTGGTTCAGTGGGTTATGTAGGCTTCCTGGTGGAGGGGACTGGTGCCTGTGTTCTGGGGGATGAGGCTGGATCTTGTCTTTCTGGTGGGCAAGACTGCATCTGGTGGTGTGTTTTGGGGTATCTGTGACCTTATTATGATTTTAGGCAGACTATCTGCTAATGGCTGGTGGTGTGTTCCTGTCTGGCTAGTTGTTTGGCATAGGGTGTCCAGAACAGTAGCTTGCTGGTTGTTGAGTGAAGCTGGGTGTTAGCATTGAGATGGAGATCCCTGGGAGAGCTTTTGCCATTTGAGGTCTTTGGTGGACCAGTGTCCTGAACTGGTGGGGCCCGGTGGTCTTTGGTGGACCAGTGTCCTGAACTCGACTCTCCCACATCAGAGGCACAGGCCTGACACCCAGCTGGAGCACCAAGACCCTGTCAGCCACATGGCTCAGAAGAAAAGGGAGAAAAAAAGAAAGAGAGAAAGAAAAAAATAAAATAAATTAAAGTTGTTTAAAAATTTTTTTTAAATAAAAAAAAATTTAAAGTAATAAAACGAAAACAAGGAAGAAAAAAAGAAGAGAGCAACCAAACCAAAAAAGAAATCCACCAATGATAAACAGCACTAAAACTATACTAAAACAAACAAACAAACAAAAAACGGACAGACAGAACCCTAGGAGAAATGGTAAAAGCAAAGCTATACAGATAAAATCACACAAAGAAGCATACACATACACACTCACAAAAAGAGAAAAAGGAAAATATACATATATCTATACATAAAGAAAAAAAGAGAGCGACCAAATCAATAAACAAATCTACCAATGATAGTAAACTCTAAATACTAAAGTAAGATAAACGTAAAACCAAACACAAATTAGTTGCAGAAAGCAAACACCACGTCTACAGCTGCTCCCAAAGTCCACCACCTCAATTTTGGGATGATTCCTTGTCTATTCAGGTATTCCAGAGATGCAGGGTACATCAAGTTGATTGTGGGGATTTAATCTGCTGCTCCTGAGGCTGCTGGGAGACATTTCCCTTTCTCTTCTTTGTTCGCACAGCTCCTGGGGTTCAGCTTTGGACTTGGCCCCACCTCTGCGTGTAGGTCTCCTGAGGGCGTCTGTTCTTCTCTCAGACAGGACACAGTTAAAGGAACAGCTGATTAGGGGGCTCTGGCTCACTCAATCTGGGGGAAGGGAGGGATACAGAATGCGGGGTGAGCCTGCGGCAGCAGAGGCAGACGTGACATTGCAACAGCCTGAGGCGTGCCTTGTGTTCTCCCAGGGAAGTTGTCCCTGGATGATAGGACCCTGGCAGTGGTGGGTACACAGGCTCCTGGGAGTGGAGGTGTGGAGAGTGACCTGTGCTTGCACACAGGCTTCTTGGTGGCTGCACCAGCAGCCTTAGCGTTTCATGCCCGTCTCTGGGGTCCATGCTGATAGCTGTGGCTCATGCCCGTCTAGCTCGTTTAGGTGATGCTCTGAATCTGCTCTCCTTGTGTATCCCAAAACAATGGTCTCTTGCCTCTTAGGTAGGTCCAGACGTTTTCCCGGACTCCCTCCCGGCTAGCTGTGGTGCACCAGTCCCCTTCAGGCTGTGTTGACGCAGCCAACCCCAGTCCTCTCCCTGGGATCTGACCTCCGAAGCCAGAGCCTCAGCTCCCAGCCACCACCCATCTGGGCAGGTGAGCAGACAAGCCTCTCAGTCTGGTGAGTGCTGGTTGGCACCGATCCTCTGTGCAGGAATCTCTCTGCTTTCCCCTCTGCACCTCTATTGCTGTGCTCTCCTCCATAGCTCCGAAGCTTCCCCGCCGCCACCCCTCATCTCCGCAAGTTAAGGGACTTCCTAGTGTGTGGAAACTTTTCCTCCTTCACAGCTCCCTCCCAGAGGTTCAGGTCCCATCCCTATTCTTTTGTCTCTGTTTTTTTCTTTTGCCCTACCCAGGTACGTGGGGAGTTTCTTGCCTTTTGGGAAGTCTCAGGTCTTCTGCCAGCATTCAATAGGTGTTTTGTAGGAGTTGTTCCACATGTAGATGTTTTTCTGATGTATTTGTGGGGAGGAAGGTGATCTCAACATATTACTCCTCCACCATCTTAAAGGTCTCCCTTGGTTACCTATTACTGTGCAACAAACTGCCCCCAAATTTAGTAACTTTACCACCATTTTACCAATATTTCATGATTCTATGGGTCAGGAACTTGGATAGGACACAAAGGGAATGGCTTATCTCTGGGTGATTTTCTGCTGGGGCTAAAGCATCCCAGATAGCTTTACTCTCATGTCTGGCACATCAGTTAGCATGGCTCCAATGGTGAGTGTTAGCTGGACCAGCGTGACTGAGATCATATGTATAGGGCATTGGTTCTCACCGTTGATTGGATTCTTTGATTTTTGTGCAAATAGTTTCATGACTTCTTCCTTTCCATATGCCTCTCCATGTAGTCTCTCCAGGGAGATAGGCAGACTTCTTATATACAAACTCAGGGCTTCCAAAAGGGTTAGGCTTGGAAATAGCACATTGTCACTTCTGCCACATTCTACTGGAAAGCAAATTACAGGTCCATCCCAGAGTCAAGGGGAGGGAACTATTTAAGGACATAAATATTAGGAGGTGTGATGAACCTGGGGCCACTGGTCCATGTAACCAGCTAGCAGACTGTCAGACTGGACAAAAATTCAAAATCCAACTACATGCTGTTTACAAGGGATATATCTAAACTAAAAAAAGTTCAAAAGAAAAGGGATGGAAAAAACTAAACCATGCAATACTACCAAAGAAAGCTGGAATAGATTAAGTAGACTCTAAAACAAAAAGTAGTGCTAGAGATAAAGGGAGACTCTTCATAATGGTAAAGATTTAATTGGCCAGGAAGATTTTTTAAATTCTAAATTTGTATTGTTCTAATAACATAACCTCATGGTACATAAAGCAAAAATTACAGAATGACAAGGAAGAAAAAAAATGACAATTTTAGTGGGAGATGTTAACATATTCAGTTACTGATAAAATAGGCGGAGAAAAATTTCAGTAAGAATATAGGTTTGAACAACACTTTTAATGAGGTTGAATATAACGGCATATTGAGTCCTTTTCTATAATCCTTTACATATGAACAAATTCATCACTTATTTTATTTCTGTTTGGGCTCATGAAGCTGGAAGAGACATCCAAGGATCCCTTTTGGAACATATCACCTGTTTGGAACACATCTGTATTTTACAGATCTGTTTCCCAATGGGTACCTTTACTTCATTCATTAAGTAAGCATATTCAGTTCCTACTATGTGCCAGGCACTGTACTTAGCACAGAGACAAAAGTTATAGTTAACATTACAGACCAGAGAGGGCAGACAGCAGAAGCAAGAAGAACTACAATCCAGCAGGCTGTTGAACAAAAACCACATTCACAGAAAGATAGACAAGATGAAAAGGCAAAGGTCTATGTACCAGATGAAGTAATAAGATAAAACTCCAGAAAAACGACTAAATGAAATGGAGATAGGCAATCTTCCAGAAAAAGAATTCACAATAATTATAATGAAGATGATCCAGGACCTCGGAAAAAGAATGTAGGCAAAGATCGAGAAGATGCAAGAAATGTTTAACACAGATCTAGAAGAATTAAAGAACAAACAAACAGAGATGAACAATACAATAGCTGAAATGAAAACTACACTAGAAGGAATCAATAGCAGAATAACTGAGGCAGAAGAATGGATAAGTGACCTGGAAGACAGAATGGTGGAATTCACTGCTGCAAAACAGAATAAAGAAAAAAGAATGAAAAGAAATGAAGACAGCCTAAGAGATCTCTGGGACAACATTAAACGCAACAACATTCGCATTACAGGGGTCCCAGAAGGAGAAGAGAGAAAGGACCAGAGAAAATATTTGAAGAGATTATAGTCGAAAACTTCTCTAACATGGGAAAAGAAATAGCCACCCAAGTCCAGGAAGTGCAGAGAGTCCCATACAGGATAAACCCAAGGAGAGACATGTCGAGACATATAGTAATCAAATTGGCAAAAATTAAAGACAAATAAAAATTATTGAAAGCAGCAAGGGAAAAACGACAAATAAAATACAAGGGAACTCACATAAGGTTTACAGGTGATTTCTCAGCAGAAATTCTACAAGCCAGAAGGGAGTAGCAAGATATAATTAAAGTGATGAAAGGGAAGAACCTACAACCAAGATTACTCTACCCAGCAAGGATCTCATTCAGATTCAATGGAGAAATCAAAAGCTTTACAGACAAGCAAGAGCTAAGAGAATTGAGCACCACCAAACCAGCTCCACAACAAATGCTAAAGGAACTTCTCTAAGTGGGAAACACAAAAGAAGAAAAGAACCTACAAAAACAAACCCAAAACAATTAAGAAAATGGTAATAGGAACATACATATCAATAATTACCTTAAATGTGAATGGATTAAATGCTCCAACCAAAAGACACGGGCATGCTGAGTGGATACAAAAACAAGACCCATATATATGCTGTCTACAAGAGACCCACTTCAGACCTAGGGACACATACAGATTGAAAGTGAAGGGATGGAAAAAGATATTCCATGCAAATGAAAATCAAAAGAAAACTGGAGTAGCAATATTCATATCAGATAAAATAGACTTTAATATAAAGAATGTTACAAGAGACAAGGAAGGACACTACATAATAATCAAGGGATCAATCCAAGAAGAAGATATAACAATTATAAACATATATGCACCCAACATAGGAGCACCTCAATACATAAGGCCACTGCTAACAGCTCTGAAAGAGGAAATCGACAGTAACACAATCATAGTGGGGGGCTTTAACACCTCACTTACACCAATGGACAGATCATCCAAACAGAAAATTAATAAGGAAACAGAAGCTTTAAATGATACAATAGACCAGATAGACTTAATTGATATTTATAGGACATTCCATCCAGAAACAGCAGATTACACTTTCTTCTCAAGTGCACATGGAACATTCTCCAGGAAAGATCACATCTTGGGTCACAAATCAAGCCTCAGTAAATTTAAGAAAATTGAAATCATATCAAGCGTCTTTTCTGACCACAACGCTATGAGATTAGAAATTAATTACAGGGAAATAATCGTAAAAAACACAAACACATGGAGGCTAAACAATATGTTACTAAATAACCAAGAGATCACTGAAGAAATCAAAGAGGAAATCAAAAAATACCTAGAGACAAATGACAATGAAAACACGACGATCCAAAACCTATGGGATGCAGAAAAGCAGTTCTAAGAGGGAAGTTTATAGCTATACAAGCCTACCTCAAGAAACAAGAAAAATCTCAAAGAAACAATCTAACCTTACACCTAAAAGAACTAGAGAAAGAAGAACAAACAAAACCCAAAGTTAGCAGAAGGAAAGAAATCATAAAGATTAGAGCAGAAATAAATGAAATACAAATAAAGAAAACAATAGCAAAGATCAATAAAACTAAAAACTGGTTCATTGAGAAGATAAACAAAATTGATAAACCATTAGCCAGACTCATCAAGAAAAAGAGGGAGAGGACTCAAATCAATAAAATTAGAAATGAAAAAGGAGAAGTTACAACAGACATGGCAGAAATACAAAGCATACTAAGAGACTACGACAAGCAACTCTATGCAAATAAAATGGACAACCTGGAAGAAATGGACAAATTCTTAGAAAGGTGTAACCTTCCAAGACTGAACCAGGAAGAAATCGAAAATATGAGCAGACCAATCACAGGTAATGAAATTGAAACTGTGATTTAAAATCTTCCAACAAACAAAAGTCCAGGACCAGATGGCTTCACAGGTGAGTTCTAGCAAACATTTAGAGAAGAGCTAACACCCATCCTCCTCAAACTCTTCCAAAAACGTACAGAGGAAGGACATTCTCAAACTCATTCTATGAGGCCACCATCACCCTGATACCAAAACCAGACAAAGATACTACAAAAAAAGAAAATTACAGAGCAATATCACTGATGAATATAGATGCAAAAATCCTCAACAAAATACTAGCAAACAAAATTCAACAACACATTAAAAGGATCATACACCATGATCAAGTGGGATTTATGCCAGGAATGCAAAAATCCTTCAATATACGCAAATCAATCAATGTGATACACCATATTAACAAACTGGAGAATAAAAACCGTATGATCTTCTCCATAGATGCAGAAAAATCTTTTAACAAAATTCAATACCCACTTATGATAAAAACTCTCCAGAAAGTGGGCATAGAGGGAAACTACTTCAACATAATAAAGGCCATATACAACAAACCCACAGCAAACATCATTCTCAATGGTGAAAAACTGAAAGCATTTCCTCTAGGATCAGGAACAAGACAAGGATGTCCACTCTCGCCACTATTATTCAACATAGTTTTGGAAGTCCTAGCCACGGCAACCAGAGAAGAAAAAGAAATAAAAGGAGTACAAATTGGAAAAGAAGTAAAACTGTCACTGTTTGCAGATGACATGATACTATACATAGAGAATGCTAGAGATGCCACCAGAAAACTACTAGAGCTAATCAGTGAATGTGGTAAAGTTGCAGGATACAAAATTAATGCACAGAAATCTCTTGCATTCCTATATACTAATGATGAAAAATCTGAAAGAGAAATTAAGGAAACACTCCCAGTTACCATTGCAACAAAAAGAATAAAATACCTAGGAATAAACCTACCTAGGGAGACAAAAGACCTGTATGCAGAAAACTATAAGACACTGATGAAAGAAATTAAAGATGATACCAACAGATGGAGAGATATACCATGTTCTTGGAGTGGAAGAATCAATATTGTGAAAATGATTATACTACCCAAAGAAATCTACAGATTCAATGCAATCCCTATCAAATTACCAATGGCATTTTTTACAGAGCTAGAAGAAAAAATTTTTTAAATTGTATGGAAACACAAAAGACCCCGAATAGCCAAAGCAGTCTTGAGGGAAAAAAGCGGAGCTGGAGGAATCATGCTCCCTGATTTCAGACTATACTACGAAGCTACAGTAATCAAGACAATATGGTACTGGCACAAAAACAGAAATATACATCAATGGAACAGGATAGAAAGCCCAGAAATAAACCCACACACATATGGTTAACTAATCTATGACAAAGGAGGCAAGGATGTACAATGGAAAAAAGACAGTCTCTTCAATAAGTGGTTCTGGGAAAACTGGACAGCAAATGTAAAAGAATGAAATTAGAACACTCCCTAACAGCATACACAAAAATAAACTCAAAATTGATTAGAGACCTAAATATAAGACCAGACACCATAAAACTCTTAGAGGAAAACATAGGAAGAACACACTTTGACATAAATCACAGCAAGATCTTTTTTGATCCACCTCCTAGAGTAATGGAAATAAAAACAAAAATAAACAAATGGGACCTAATGAAACTTAAAAGCTTTTGCAAAGCAAAGTAAACTACAAACAAGATGAAAAGACAACCATCAGAATGGGAAAAAATATTTGCAAATGAATCAATGGACAAAGGATTAATCTCCAAAATACATAAACAGCTCATGCAGCTCAATATTTAAAAAACAAACAACCCAAGGACTTCCCTGGTGGCGCAGTGGTTAAGAATCCGCTTGCCAATGCAGGGGACATGGGTTTGAGCCCTGGTCCAGGAATATTCCACATGCCGTGGAGCAACTAAGCCTGTGCCCCACAACTACTGAGCCTGCGCTCTAGAGCCCGTGAGCCACAACTACTGAAGCCTGTGTGCCTAGAGCTCGTGCTCCGCAACAAGAGAAGCCACCGCAATGAGAAACCTATTTACCACAACAAAGAGTAGCCCCACTCGACACAACCAGAGAAAAGCCTGTGCATAGCAACGAAGACCCAATGCAGCCAAACATAAATAAATAAATTAGAAAAACAAACAAAAAAAACAACCCAATCAAAAATGGGCAGAAGACCTAAATAGACATTTCTCTAAAGAGGACATACAGATGGCCAAGAAGCACATGAAAGGCTGCTCAACATCACTAATTATTAGAGAAATTCAAATCAAAACTACAATGAGGTATCACCTCACACCACTTAGAATGGGCATCATCAGAAAATCTACAAACAACAAATGCTGGAGAGGGTGTAGAGAAAAGGGAACCCTCTTGCACTGTTGGTGGGAATGTAAATTGATACAGCCACTATGGAGAACAGTATGGAGGTTCCCTAGAAAACTAAAAATAGAATTACCGTATGACCTAGCAATCCCACTACTGGGCATATACCCAGAGAAAACCATAATTCAAAGAGACACACGCACCCCATTGTTCATTGCAGCACTATTTACAATAGCCAGGTCATGGAAGCAACCTAAATGCCCATCAATAGACGAATGGATAAAGAAGTGGTGGTACATATATACAATGGAATATTACTCAGACATAAAAAGGAATGAAATTGGGTCATATGTAGAGATGTGGATGAATCTAGAGACTGTCATACAGAGTGAAGTAAGTCAGAAAGAGAAAAACAAATATCGTATATTAATGAATATATGTGGAACCTAGAAAATGGTACAGATGAACTGGTTTGCAGAGCAGAAATTGAGACACAGACGTAGAGAACAAATGTATGGACACCAAGGGGGGAAAGTGGTGGAGGGGTGGAGGTGGTGGTGTGATGAATTGGGCGATTGGGATTGACATGTATACACTGATGTGTATAAAATGGATGACTAATAAGAAAAAAAATGAATAAATACATTTTGTGAGGATGGCCAAAAAAAAAAATATTACAGACCAGCAAATCAGAAAATATAATGTGGTATTGTAAGTGCAGTGATAGAGCTTTACATAAGGAGCAGTGGGAACTGAGTCCTAACTCAGCCACAGATGATGCCTGAGCAAAATATGACAAAAGAAAAGACTATAGAATAGAAGTGGCAGTGTGGGGGTGGGCAGTGGCCCTGAACCTAGCAAAGCCTGGTTGTGTGAGAGGTGACTGTTCAAGTCCGAGAATTGCCAGTTATTTGGAATGCCTAGAGTATAAAAGGTTGATCGAGTTTGGGGTTATCTAGTTGCAAGAAACAGAATTCATGCCTGCTGGCTAAAGGGAAGGAGGAACGAATGTAAAAATAGGCAGGGATTACATGAGACAACTGTGGGAAGCACAGCCAACTTTACAAGAACTCCCCTTCCCCCCCTTCTCTCTCTCATCTTATGGTCTCTAGTCTTGGTGTTTCTTCATATGCCTGCTTCGTTCTCTCTGCAGATTGGCTTTTCTGCTTGTTTTTTGCTTGCATGTGGCCTATGACTGTCCCAAATAGTGATCCCAGCTATGCACCACTGGCCCCCATCCAGTTTGCCCAACTTTCCTGCTTAGCAACCCACAGTTATTCCTTAACTCAGCCTCAGGGTCGCAATTCCAAATTCCCAGGGGTTGTAGTCTGACTGGTACTATTTCAACAAGCATGTAGATCAGGGGTCAGCAAACTACAGCCTGGGGGCAGGGTGGTGTGGGGGGAATCTGGCCTGACTTCCACTTCTATAAATAAAGTTATAACAGAACACAGCCAAATACATTCATTTACATATTGTCTATGGCTGCTTTGGCATTTACAAGGACAGAGTTGAGTAGTTGCAGCTGAGAACCTATGGACCGCAAATCCCAAAATATGTACTATCTAGATCTTTCAAGAAAAAGTTTGCTGACCCCTGCATCAGGCAGTTGGATGTGGAGTCATAGGGCTGTGTAGAGGCTTGAGAAGGGCAGGGCGGAGGGTCAGCTCTGGTAACAAAGTTCCGAGAGGGTATAACCATGCCCCGCCCCGCTGCAGAAAAAGGATAATGTGGAGCAAAGGCAGCCTAGGAAGTATTTTGAGAAAAGAACTCTTTGAATGTTCTAACACAGGAAAGAAGATAATCAGTCTAAGTACGCACGCTAAATTTTTTACACAAAGGGTGGGAGAGTGCAAGACAGTTACTCCTTAATCTGGAGAAGTTCATTAAGATGCTAAATTTAGGAGAGCATGTCACAGAAACTACCTATAAATAACTCGCTTGTGGCAAATTTCCCTGACCCTCCACAGTTAGCTCTTGCTGAGATGAACTGGCTGAGGCACAATGTTCACTGTACAAACAAAGATTTTTAAATGCGTGTCCAGAAGGTTAAACATTTACCTTTCAAAAGAGGGAGAGAGGGCTTCCCTGATGGCGTAGTGGTTGGGAGTTCTCCTGCCGATGCGGGGGGCGCGGGTTCGTGCCTCGGTCCGGGAGGATCCCACGTGCTGCTGAGCGGCTGGGCCCGTGGGCCATGGCCGCTGGGCCTGCGCATCTGGAGCCTGTGCTCCGCGGCCGGAGAGGCCACGGCAGTGGGAGGCCCGCGTACCGCAACAAAAAAAAAAAAAAAAAGAGCGACAGAGAAGAGGCACTGAGAAAATGAGACAGATAGATCACTCTGGGGAAGACCTTTCATAAGCAGTCTTTTGGGTTGAGTAGAAAAACTATTAAAGTTTAAACAATCTTACAGATCATTCTAGGCCTTGCTACTCAAAGTGTGAGCTGAGCTCACTCAGCAGCACTGGCATCACCAGGGAGTTTATTAGAAATTCAGACTCTCAGGCCCCACCCCAGACCCACTGATTAAGAATCTGCATTTTTAAAGATTGCACAGATGATTCATCCACACATTAAAGTATGAGAAGCACTGAATTAGAACAGTAGTTTTCAGACCATTCTAAGTAGAACAGTTGTGGTTTTCTTTTATTTTAGTGAAATCTTATATGTAGCTCAACTCTGTCAATCAAAGTGGACCTTCTCTGGTTGAAGATGGGTGGATACTGACAGGCAGAGAAGCACTGGAAAAGCCCAGGCATTTCCATCCAATGTTCCTCCAGAACACAATTTGAAAACCACTGATTTAACAGAATGAGTTGAAGTAAAATTAGAATCTTCAGGGCCAGACTCTGTCAAACTTCCAGGCCCTCTTCCACTTCTACCTCATTGAGAATGTCTACTACAATGAATCCCTGTTAGTGATAGGATATGTCCTGCCTGAGAGAGCTGGAATTTTTAAAGACTTGAAAATCACTGATCTAGATCCCTTCTCTCAGCTTAAAGATGGGGAAACTCAGGCTCAGAATGTGACCAATGAAACTCCATTAAAATATGGCCACATTTAAAACTACACTGATTGCTAACAAAAGAGGCTGCTATGGGCTGATGTCTGTGTCCCCCCTAATTCATCTATTTGACCCCTAATGCCCAATGTGATGGTTTTAGGAGGTGGTTTTAGGAGGTGAGAAATTTGACACGTGATTAGGTCATGAGAGTAGAACCCTAAGGAATGGGATTAAGTACCCTTATAAAAGACCCCTCAGAGCTCCCTTGCCCCTTCTGCCATGTCAGATTACAGTGAGAAGATGGTAGTCTGTGAACCAGGATTCTCACCAGACACCGAATTGTGTGACTTCCCCAACTCCAGAACCGTGAGAAGTAAATGTTGTTTTGTAAGCCACCCAGTCTATCATATTTTGTTGTTGCAGCTGAAATGAACTAAGACAGAGGCAAATCTGAAGCTTCAGTAATTCTCAGGAACAAGAAAGTGCTAAAATGCCATTTTCCTTTTTATTTACCAGTGAAGTGGAGAGACAGTGTGTGCAGTTTTTAAAAGCCCTAGATTTAGACAGGCTCAGGTTTGAATCCTGGCTCTGCTACTTCCCAACCCACGCAAAATAGTTCAACATTTTCTAAACCTCTTCATGTCTAATATTATTTTTAAATAAACAACTGAAAAGTCAACCTACTTCAATTTTAGAAATTGCCTAAAAGGATTGCACGTGTGAAGCTAGAGAAAACTGTTTTCTTTTCCACTGCTGGAAGAGTAAAACAAATTTATCTGCAGCAACAGGCTATCTAATAAATAGTTTCTTCAAAATTAAATACCGCAGTTGTGAAAATGGTTCTTGATAAATGAGGCAAATGTTTAGGGAAGGCAGAGAGTATGAAGGAGATTCCAAATTATATTATAGCAAATGCAACTTTTTGATCCACAGCAGTGTTGCATTTGGAGTCAGGCATTTTTAGTAACTATGGTCCATTGCCTCACTCTGTCTTTCTGATTGTGCAACTCCCAAACCTTGGAGTCATCCTTGGCACCTCTGTTTCTCTCATAACTTCAAAATATATCTAGAATCTGACCCCTTCTCCCTACCTCTACTGCCACCACCTTGATCAAGACCTCAGTCATCCCTCACTGAATGACTTTAATAGCCTCCCAACTCCCTGCATCTACCCTTGCCCCCATGCAGTATTTTCTTACCACAGCAGTCAGAGTGATCCTCTTAAAATCTGTCAGTTCATGTTACTCCTTAGCTCAAAACTAATCACTGGCTTCCCCATTTCACTCAGAATAATGCTGAAGTCCTTACAGCCCGCAAAGTCTTTCATAATCTAACCCTACCACTACCACCACCATTGGCCTCCCTGCTCTTTCTTTACAATGCCAGGTACACCCCTGCCCTATGACCATTGCTCTTTGCCTGGAATGTTCTTCTCCCAGATATCTGCTTAGCTAACTCTCCCACCTCCTTTAAGTTTTTGCTTAAATTTTACTTTCTCAGTGAGGCTTGCCTTGACCTCCTAATTTTATACTGAAAATTCCCCCAACCATATCCCACGAATCCCAATCCTCTTTCCCTTATACTTTATTTTACAACACACTAGATAGCTTATTTATTTTATTTTGCTTACGTCTGCACCCCCACCCCCACCCCCACACATACCAGAATGTAAGCTTCAGAGGGGCAGCAGTCTTTGTTTTGTTCACTGATGTATTCTAAGCATCTAGAACACTGCTTGGCATATAGTACACACTCAACAAATATTTGTTGAATTAATTTGTTTTGTGGTTACTAGCTTTGTGTGTGTTTGTTGCACTGTCTTATTTGGACAAAGACTAAACTAAATTGACAATAATTTAATAAATCTAATTGCATGTGTTGCAGGTTTCCCGTTTTCTTTTTACTTCTCTTTGTTTTCAATTTCTTCTTCATGCTACTATAAAATCCCCAAATATCTCAATACAACTCTATTTTAAGCTGACATTCATATTTCCTCACCTAAGAACCCCTGTTCCTCATGTCATTTAATATATATCTATGCCATTTCCATTTCCTTTCTAGTACTCAGCCATACCCTATCTATGCACAGAACAGAACGTATATGTCCAAAAATTCATTATTTTTAGGGCTGCCTAGTCTTATGTATTGGCTGAGTGACACTCACCCTGAGGCCAGTAGTCTGGGTTGGGATTATTGCTGTAAAGAACGGAGAGAATAGGAGCAGTGGTGCATAGAGGAAGATCTGGGGGTTGGCCCTTCATGTGAAAAGGTTGACTCTCTGTTACCCCTTTCCCCGTGGGACAAGGGAAAGAAGACAAATTGGAATGGGGACATTAATAAAATTGTGTGCTATACACCATGGTATATAAAGCCCTCCCTTGGCACCTTTACAAAATTTTCAGTAGAATCTACATTGCTTATAAGTATTTGAAGTGTGGGTTTTCCTTGGAAGGGACTTGAATATGTTCTGATTCCTACTTCAAGGTTGACATGGGGCCAAAATGGAGGCTTCCATGGCAGGCCTACATAAGGAAAATTTTAGGTGTAGGATTAGCAGAACTAATAAAGACCTATTCAAGTAACTAAGAGAAGTGTTAGGAAAAGAACCATAAAAATGGCAAAAATTCATACAATTAGAGCCCTCCTTTTGGTTTAGGAGTCTGTCTCCCCAAAATATCTGTTTTAAATGTTTAAATGTTGCCTAGGCAAGGAGATTTTGGTAGGGTCCATCCCATTTTTCATTAACACACTTGTTGAGATTAATTAGCTTCTTTGATAAAAAGTGAACAGAGCCTTGAAAGAAAAGGCAAAAATTCATAGTTATGATGACCTGCCCTCCTCTTTGCCCTTACCTAGAGTGGCAACTGGGTCATGGGGAAATGATGGAAGTTACATTCTACCAGCACGCACCTGCAACATCTTGGGGCAGGCATGACAGTGGCCACCCCTGCTCCAGGCTGGCAGCACCACAGTGCATTTGGTGGGTGTGTTGGCAGGGGCAAGCTCTCAGTACCCCCATCAAGGTACCAAGTGCCTCTTGGAGTGGAGGTTGCAATCCTTTGCGGATTGCCCGTCTGCCACGGGTTAAGGTGGTGGGCCATGGGAAGGGAGGTTGACTTCTTGTCCCTGTCCAGGGCACAGTGCATAGGTCCTGCAGCTGGCAAGAGGTGAACTTGCTCTTAGAGAAAAACATAGGCAGAACACTCCATGACATAAATCACAGCAAGATCCTTTTTGACCAACCTCCTACAGAAATGGAAATAAAAACAAAAATAAACAAATGGAATGTAATGAAACTTAAAATCTTTTGCACAGCAAAGGAAAACATAAATAAGACAAAAAGACAACCCTCAGAATGGGAGAAAATATTTGCAAATGAAGCAACTGACAAAGGATTCATCTCCAAAATTTACAAGCAGCTCATGCAGCTCAATATCAAGAAAACAAACAACCCAATCCCAAAATGGGCAGAAAACCTAAATAGACATTTCCCAAAGATATACAGATTGCCAACAAACACATGAAAGAATGTCAACATCATTAATCATTAGAGAAATGCAAATCAAAACTACAATGAGATATTACCTCACACCTGTCAGAATGACCATAATCAAAAAATCTAGAAACAATAAATGCTGGAGAGGGTGTGGAGAAAAGGGAACCCTCTTGCACTGTTGGTGGGAATGTAAATTGATACAGTCACTGTGGAGAACAGTATGGAGGTTCCTTAAAAAACTACAAATAGAACTACCATATGACCCAGCAATCCCACTACTGGACATATACCCTGAGAAAACCATAATTCAAAAAGAGTCATGTATCACAATATTCATTGCAGCACTATTTACAATAGCCAGGACATGGAAGCAACCTAAGTGTCCATCGGCAGATGAATGGATAAAGAAGATGTGGCACATAGATACAATGGGATATTACTCAGCCATAAAGAGAAACGAAATTGAGTTATTTGTAGTGAGGTGGATAGACCTCGAGTCTGTCATACAGAGTGAAGTCAGTCAGAAAGAGAAAAACAAATACCGTATGCTAACACATATGTATGCAATCTAAAAAAAAAAAAAAGGTCATGAAGAACCTAGGGGCAAGATGGGAATAAAGACACAGACCTACTAGAGAATGGACTTGAAGACTCGGGGAGGGGGAAGGGTAAGCTGGGACAAAGTGAGAGAGTGGCATGGACATATATACACTACCAAATGTAAAATAGATAGCTAGTAGGAAGCAGCTGCGTAGCACAGGGAGATCAGCTCGGTGCTTTGTGACCACCTAGAGGGGTGGGATAGGGAGGGTGGGAGGGAGGGAGACGCAAGAGGGAAGAGATATGGGGATATATGTATATGTATAGCTGATTCACTTTGTTATAAAGCAGAAACCAACACACCATTGTAAAGCAATTATACTCCAATAAAGCTGTTAAAAAAAAAAAGGTGAACTTGGCAGCTGGTGGATGG
This sequence comes from Monodon monoceros, assembly GCF_005190385.1. Taxonomy (NCBI): domain Eukaryota; kingdom Metazoa; phylum Chordata; class Mammalia; order Artiodactyla; family Monodontidae; genus Monodon; species Monodon monoceros. The sequence continues at coordinate 48,949,379 of NW_021703775.1, forward strand.
TGGGTGCACGCATTTGTGGAATGGCGCCCCGGGGTGCCTTTGAGAGGCACCTTGAAAGTATCCCCGGGCAAGGAAACAGGACATTAAGTAGCAAATACAAAACACCATGATGAGTTGAGAGAGAAGAAGAAAGAAAATGTTTTATATTTTGGTATCTTTAATATTACAGTACTTTGGCAATTTTTCTGCTTTTTGAACAAGGCACTATATTTTCATTTTTTACTGGGCCCTGCAGATAATGTGGCCAGTCCTGTCTGTATGCATTCCACTTCTTTTCCTTTCTAAGTAACAGGTTATAACATCAGACATGGTGATGTGTCTTTAATTCGTGAAAATAAGCCAATTTTTACAACACATATTATTAATCTTCAGTTACCTTTTATGGGTTTAGCAAAGGGGAATCAGTTTTTCCCATAGCCATAAGAATCACCGTATTGTTAAATTCACTTTATTGAATGATTTAAAATTAATAAGCAGGGAAGAAAATTTAGTAGTTGTCAGTAATATTTCATTTTAAATTGCAGTAATTTCTTTTCTGGATGTTCTTGATATCCAGCAACCATGATATAAAATGTTGCTTCTGTATAGATATTATATGACATAGGAGAATTTATTTTCAGTTCTGAGGCATACAAGTCTTCTAAGAATAAAATAAGCATTAAAAATAATTGAGGGGACTTCCCTGGTGGAGCAGTGGTTAGGAGTCTCCTTGCCAATTCAGGGGACACAGGTTCGATCCCTGGTCTGGGAGGATCCCACATGATGCGGAGCAACTAAGCCCACAACTACTGAGTCTGTGCACCACAACTACTGAAGCCTGTGCGCTAGAGCCCATGCTCTGCAACAAGAGAAGCCACTGCAATAAGAAGCCCACGCACCAGAACGAAGAGTATCCCCTGCTCGCTGCAACTAGAGAAAGTCCATGTGCAGCAACAGACCCAACGCGGCGGAAAAAAAAAAAAAAATTGAATCTTTGAAATATGCATTTGCTGTCTCTTCTTTTGTTAGGGAAGTGGTATAGCTTAGTAGAAAGAACCCAGGATTCTGAGATAGAAGAAGAAAATGGACAAGTTATTTAACTTTTCTGGTTCCTAGTTTTATGTTTGTTAAATAAAGACCTTCAAGTAACTAGAAAATTTCTCAGGTTTCTTCCAACCCTGGAATCCAATGAAGTTTGAATAGCATGCTTTAAACACACACACACACTTTATTTATTTGAATGAATAGTACTACTATTAAACAATTTTTTTTTTTTTTCCCGGCACGCGGGCCTCTCACTGTTGCGGCCCTTCCCGCTGCGGAGCACAGGCTCCGGACGCGCAGGCCCAGCGGCCATGTCTCACGGGCCCAGCCGCTCCGCGGCATGTGGGATTCTCCCGGACCGGGGCACGAACCCGTGTCCCCTGTATCGGCAGGCGGACTCTCAACCACTGTGCCACCAGGGAAGCCCTAAACTATTTTTAATAACTATGGATCTTGGAGCATATTTGCATGAAATGAATAGAAACGTACTGAATTTACTCAAGTAAAAATTCTTTTTTCTTTTTGAGAAGTTGTGTCATGTAGAACAAGAATGTAAAAAATATACATGTATGAATACATATTAAAAATAACTATAAAGTAACCACCACCCAGACTAAGAAAGAGAAAACTGCCATACCTTAGAAGCCCCTTGTTTGCACCTCTCTGAACACATCTCTCTCCCTCCCCTGCAGAGGTAACTGTTATACTGCTTTTTTGAGAAAATCATTCTCTTGTTATTCTTTACAGATTTTACCATCTATATAGGTGGTGTTAAATCATATGTTATTTTTAAAAGAGTTGTATTATAAAAATAACATTTTGCAGTTCCCAAAGAAACCAGGAACAACTAAGCCATAGGAAGGACAGGAATCAATACATTTTGGCACTCTCAGTATCAAGATTTAGAGACCTTTGTTCTAGTGCTCTACCAATTAATGTGCCTCAGCTATTAAAGTATTGAGATAGAAAATCTTATTAGCTGAAATGGCTTTTTTCTCCTTAGTCAGATGTCTACCTCTGATCCAATCAGTTGTGGCTGGGGAGATGGCAACATAGTAGAAAAAGGGCAGCCACAGTAGTCCCAGTCATTTATTCAAAGGTTATATACACTGTTCAGGAAATAGCTAGATACAATGAATAATTCAGTCAATGATGATGTCACTTTATTTATTTATTTATTATTTATTTTTTGCCTGTGTTGGGTCCTCATTGCTGTGCGCGGGCTTTCTCTAGTTGCAGCAAGCAGAGGCTACTCTTCGTTGCAGTGCGTGGGCTTCTCATTGCAGTGGCTCCTCTTGTTGCGGAGCACAGGCTCTAGGCGCGCAGGCGTCAGTAGTCGCAGCATACAGGCTCAGTAGTTGCAGTGCATGGGATCTAGGGCGTGTGGGCTTCAGTAGTTGTGGCTCGCGAGCTCTAGAGCGCAGGCTCAGTAGCTGTGGCACATGGGCTTAATTGCTCCGCAGCACATGGGGTCTTCCTGGACCGGGGATTGAACTTGTGTCGCCTGCATTGGCAGGCAGATTCTTCACCACTGTACCACCAGGGAAGTCCCGATGTCACTTTAAACAAGTCTGAACTACCATTGGCTTTATTTTCTCATCAATAAATACTGCATTTCACATTCTGTTATAAAATATCTTCAGATCTCTAAGAGAAAAAAATGCTAACCTTAATTCTGTTAATTTGGCATAGGAAATAATTTTCCTTCTTATTATTTTATTTAATTATTACTAGATGTTTCTTGGGTGTCTGTGTTGCCCCTTAATGGAGAAATTCATTGAATCTCACCCACTGCTGCTCTGCATTGGGCTTGTGCTCTCTAGCCAGGCCCATATCTTCTTCTTTTCCCAAACCAATTAAGAATATCAAATGCCACTTGTTCAATAACAAATGTGATGGAATTAAATGCATTCTTTTCTTTTTACCATATAATTTGAAACATAAATTGTGTATTAAGGATGCAGATCATTGATTCTACCCATCCTCTATTTCTAAAAGATTCTGACTCTTGCCTCCATCACAATAGAGCCCTTGCTGGCCTGTTTGTACAATGTGATCCCACCCCTCCCCTGGACTTAGGCAAGTAAGCAAAGGGCAGACACTTGGCTGGCCCAAGGAGATGCACCCTATTTTGTAGCTAAACCAATCAAATCCTCCTTTTTGAACATTTGAGAAAGGAGACACAGAAACCTAGGGAGTGGTTAGCTGCATCATTTTCATAGGGGAGCTGGAAAAGGTGACTGCCCTGTTCCCACCCTTGCTTTCTCCTTGAATTCTGTAAGATCAGTATTTCTTAAATCACAGATCAAGCGTATAATAAACACTTGAACTAATTTGAGTAGGTTACTTGAAATAAAACTTGTTCTAAAACAAATAGAAAAAAATTTAAAATACTTTTTCCTTTTAAAAAAACTAAGTTATTTCCTAAAACAGTAGTTCTCAAATTTGAGCTTGCATCAGAATCAGCTGGAGGCTTGTTAAAGCACAGATTGCTGGGTCCCATCCCAGAATTTCTGATTCAATATATCTGGGATGGGGGTGGGGCACATAATTCACATTTCTAACAAGCTCCCAGATGATGCTGATATTCCTGGTCCAAGGACCACTCCTTGAGAAACAATGCCCTAGAAATAATCATCTAAGATGACCATAGCTAACAAGACTTTTTTTTTTAAACCAAAAATTAAGATTCTTCAGAAGAGTGCAATAGTTATGAGTTCATACCCTGGATGAAGCCAGATAACCTAGATGCAAATCCTGGCTCTGCCACTTACAAAGTGGGTAAACTTGGGCAAGATACTTAACCTTTCTCTGCCTCTTCATCTGTAAAGTAGATAGTCTAATAGATAACACCAGTAGACAGCCTAGCACTATACAATTCCAGGAATCCCATTCATATAGACTACAACATGAATAGCATCACCTAGAATTGTGCAAAGGGGTCATCCTGTTAGGAGTACTTACCTCATGGAGTTGTGATGATTAAGATCATTGTGAGGATTAAAAGAAGCGGAATGCATATGAAGGGTTTAGAACAGTGCCAGCACATGGTAAGGATTCATTAGGTACTAACTATTAGAAAATGGTCCACATCTTGGCTATGCAAAGAAAATACTGAACACATTGTCATGGTAACTGTATCTTTAGTTAAGAATTAAAGGAGTTCAGGTACCACTGTGCAGGTGTAGTAGATTAAAAAAATTTTTTTTAAGAGTCGTGTGCTTTGGAGAGCAATTAAGTGGCAAAAGAATGACCCTAATTCTTCCAGGACACAAAACTATCTTTTACCCTCTACACATAACTAGCATAAAATAAAAGTAAACAAATAGTCACTGCTATCCCTAAATTATATTTTAATTCCTGAAACATTAATTCTCTGATTATCAAGAGGTAGTTAGTATAGATTGGACCCTAATGGTTTTAAAAATTAAGTCAATTCATTTCTCCAACATACTGTATTCTGACTTAAAATATTACTGAAGGGCATAGGTGATAAATTGCACAATTTTATTTGATAAGATAAGAAACTGCTTTAAGCAGGGAAATTTTTAAAAAACCAAAGTTGTATTTGGAACTGTAGGAATAGTAGAAGCCAGGTGAACTTAGTGCCATAAGAAAAGTCCTTTTTATTTATTATTTTTATTTTTAAAATTTTTTGGCTGTTCCGTATGGCATGCAGGATCTTAGTTCCCTGACCAGGGATCGAACCTGTGCCCCCTGCAGTGGAAGTGCAAAGTCTTCACCACTGGACCACCAGGGAAGTCCCTAAGAAAAGTCCTTTGAGACATGCATGTGAATGTTCATGGCAATATTATTCATAAGAGCCAAAACCTAGAAACAATCCAAATGTCCATCAACTGGTGAATGGATAAACAAAATGTGATATATTGGTTATCTATTGCTATGACCAAATCACCCCAAAACGTAGTGGCTAAAAACAACAAATGTTTATTTTCTCACCATTCTTGTGAGAAATCAAAGGGTCAGGAATCTGGATCTTGCTTTGTTGGTAACTCTAGCTTAGTCTCTCCTAAGGTTGCAGTCAAGGTGCTGGCCAGGGCTGCAGTCTCATCTGAAGACTCAACTGCAGAGGAGGGGTATCTGCTTCCATGCTCACTCATGTGGTGTTAGCAGGCCACAGGTTCTCATTGGCTATTGGCCAGAAACATCAGTTCCTTGCTATGTGGACCTTTCTATAGGGCTGCTCACAACATGGCAGCTCAGAATGAGGGATTCAAGAAAGAGAGAGAGAATGAGAGCCCCCAAGATGGAAACCATAGTCTTTTTATTTTAAATTCTAACCTAATTAGATTTTAACCTAATCTCAGGAGTGACAGCCCACTACATTCTGTTCATTAGGAGTGAGTTAGTAGGTCCAGCCCATACTCAATGGGAAAGAATTACACAGGGGCATGAAAACCAGGAGGCAGGGATCATTGAGGGCCATCTTAGAAGCTGCAACCAATGTGGTACATCCATACAATGGTACTATTCAGCAATAAAAAGGAACAAACTACAGGGATATGCTACAAATGGATGAACCTCAAACATTTTAGGCTAAGTATAAGAAGTCAGGCATAAAAGACCACATTCTGTATGTTTCTATTATTTGACATTCTGAAAACACAAAATTATAGAAACAGAAAGTAGGTTAGTGGTTACTTAAGGCTGTGGGGGTGGGGAGAAGGGAATTTTTGGTGGGTGATGGACATATTATTAAAATGGATTGTAGTGATGGCTACACAACTCTATATATTTACTAAAAATCATTAAATAAATACTTACAAAAAAGATGGCATGGGATACAAAACAAATAGCCTGTACGTTTCCAAAAATGTCAATATCATGAAAGGCAGAAGGTATTATGTCAGATTAGAAGAAACTAAAAAGGCATGACAACCAACTGTAATGCATGATCCTGGATTGGATCCTGAATGTGGCAGTGGAGGGCATGGGAGAGATGCCATAAGGACATAAGGAAAATTGGAGAAAATACATATGGCCTGTAGATTAGATAAGAGTATTGTATCAATATTAAACGTTCCAAATAATTGTCCTGTGGTTATGTAGGAGAATGCCCTTGTTCTTAATAAATACATGCTCTTTAGGGTGAAGTTGCATGTTTTCTGCAACTACCTCTCAACTGGTTCAGGAAAAAAAATTGTATGTATAAAGAGAATGTGGAAGAGTGAGAGCAGGGGCTTCCCTGGTGGCACAGTGGTTAAGAATCTGCCTGCCAATGCAGGGGACACAGGTTCGATCCCTGGTCCGGGAAGATCCCACATGCCGCGGAGCAACTAAACCCGTGCACCACAACGACTGAACCTGCACTCTAGAGCCCACGAGCCACAGCTACTGAAACCTGCAGGCCAAGATCCCGTGCTCCGCAACAAGGGAAGCCACTGCAATAAGAAGCCCGGGCGCCACAACAAAGAGTAGCCCCCACTTGCCGCAACTAGAGAAAGCCCATGGCAGCAACGAACACCCAATGCAGCCAAAAATAAATAAATAATTTTTTTTAAAAAATGAGAGCAAATGTAATTAATTGTTAACAGTTGGTGAATCTGGGTGAAGGGTACATGAGAATTCTTTGTACTGTTTTTGCAACTCTTTTGTAAATTTAAAATTATTTCAAAATAAGAAGTTAAAAAAAATAAAACAAATCTTCGAATGAAATTCTCCCTCTGTCCCTTAGCTTCCAGCCAGGATCAAATACAATTACCAGTACAAACAGAAAAACCAACAGAAGAAAAAAGAAAACAAATGATTTTTGACCTATTACTTATCAGGTACTATTTTTCTTTGTTTTATTTAATTCTTCTAACGCACTTGGAGCAGTGGTTCTTGACCTCATCTGTACATTACAATCACCTAGGGATTTTAAAACTCCCTGTACCCTGGCAAAAACCACACCGATGAAGTTAAAAGCTCTGGGGGGGCTCCCCTGGTGGTGCAGTGGTTGAGAGTCCGCGTGCCGATGCAGGGGACACGGGTTCGTGCCCCGGTCCGGGAGGATCCCACATGCCGCGGAGCGGCTGGGCCCGTGAGCCATGGCCGCTGAGCCTGCACGTCCGGAGCCTGTGCTCCGCAACGGAAGCTCTGGGGATCGGACCCCGTCATCAGTATTTTTAAAGTTCTCCAGGTGATTCCATTGTGCAAACAAGGTTCAGACCACTGCCTTGGACATAAAGCTTTATCATCTCCCTCTTAGAATCGTAAAAGTTGAGGCCCAGGGAGATTTTGTAACTTGCCCAGCTTGCAAAAGTGGAAGAGAGGGTAGATGGACATGGGTACACAGAAAAGAAGCGGCATCCATGTGACCCCATTTTCAGGTTCTTACCACCTCACCTTCTGGCCCTCTTGGGTCTTCACCTGGCTTTCCCGAGTGTGGTCTTCAGACAAGGAGCTGAGTTGGATGCTGCAAAATACAATCAGACTTGCTGTGGATTTTAAGGAACTTATAAAATGAACACAAATATATAAAAGGTAGTTAATATTTATAGAAAAATTGTATAAAAGCACATAACTGCTTTGTGAGAGGGTGAAATCTGGTGATGAGAGTAAATTCAATCCAGAAAGTCTTCTTTGATAAGTGGGCAAGAAAGAGAAATTTACATCTCTAGACATTCCTTCTCATGATAACATATCTCCTTTCAAAACAGACAAAACAGACCTTTTTATTTTAATTGTTAAATAAGAAATTTCGAAAAGACTTCATTCCAAATTTAGAATAGTTACATATGCTTCCTTTAAGCCATGCTTCTCAATAACCTGTAAATCACTAGAAAGAATTATGTCTCATTTTAATTTAGTCCCATCTATTAATTTTTCATATCGCTGAACAGATAATATTCATGTAATAAACCTTAATTGTTGCTTCTCCTAGGTTTCCCAAACATTTAGAAAATAAGCCTTTTCAAGTGCTATTTAAGCTGAAGAGGAGGAAATTTGACCCACAGTTTATCACTTAGCTCATTAGCATACTAATATGACTACAATTTGCATTTGACTAGGGGGTTGTTTTTTTACTCTTGTAATCTTGTTGGCAGAATATCACAATTTTTGGTTGACTTTTAAAACAAATTGTCTATCTACACTAGGGAAATAAGGTGGTGTTAATACAAGAAGCTTGGAAGTTAATTAATTGCTCTGAAACAATTCCATGTTGGTTTAGCCTCTTAGGTGGTGTTATTTGCACGGCTCTCGCTAATGCTAATGATCAATTCACATTGGCATTTAAACAAAATCAACCCTGAGACGTTTCTCACACTTCCTAATGAATAATTCTTTTTTTCTTAGTCACAAGTTATCTAGTCCTGCGGTGATCTAGGATAGCTCTTTTACTTTGATAAGTAAAAGTGTGGCTGAGACTTTCCAATAGCTTTTTCAGGTAACTAATTCAGAATGAACTAGCTCTTTTCTAGCTGCTTACCCTTCAAAGAATTTACTTTATGGATACACATAGGAAGGAAATTAACTGCACTGTGTTGAGGCAATCTTACTGGTATCAAGATGTTTTTTTAATATATTTATTATTTATTTATTTACTTTTGGCTTCATTGGGTCTTCATTGCTGTGCGTGGGCTTTCTCTAGTTGAGGTGAGCGGGAGCTACTCTTCACTGTGGTGCATGGGCTTCTCCTTGCAATGGCTTCTCTTGTTGCGGAACATGAGCTCTAGGAGCGCGGGCTTCAGTAGTTGCAGCATGTGGGCTCGGTAGTTGTGGCTCGTGGGCTCTAGAGCGCAGGCTCAGTCATTGTAGTGCACGGGCTTAGTTGCTCCATGGCCTGTGGGATCTTTCCAGACCAGGGCTCGAACCCATGTCCCCCGTATTGGCAGGTGGATTCTTAACCACTGCGCCACCAGCGAAGTCCCTCAAGATTTTTACTATTAAAAAAAGTAATTAAATATTCTAAGTAATAACATGTTATTCTAAAATAGTCTAAAAATATTTTAGAAGTCCTGTAGTAAAAAGCACATTAACTGTAGAGAGAGGCAGGATATCTCTGGTGTAATGATGCCATTACTTTTTGTATGTGGTAAAGACTGAATGTTTGTGTCCCCTGAAAATTCATACACTGAAAGCTAATCTCCAGTATGATGGTATTTTGGAGGTGGGGACTCAGGGAGGTAATTAGGTCATGAGGGTGAAGCCCTCATTAATGGGATTAGTGCCCTTATAAAAGAGACCTCCAGAGGGCTGCCTACCCTCTTTGGCCATGTGAGGACACAGCAATCATAATATGGTTGTCTATGAGACAGGAAGTGGGCTCTTACCAGACACTGAATCTGCTAGCACCTAGATTTTGGAATTCCCAGCCTTCAGAACCATGAGAAATAAATTTCTGTTGTTCAAGCTACCCAGTCTATGGTATTCTGTTATAGCTGCTTGAATGGACTAAGACAGTATGTGTACAAGAAAACCAGTGTAAGGAGATAGATATAGATATAGATATATAGATGTAGGTATAGATATGTATAGGTATATTTATTGGACAATTGTATATATTTACTGGAAATTATATATATAATACATATGTATAAAATATACATGGAGAGAAACATTTATTTCCTTTTAGGAGACAAGCAAATATTCATTAGGTCCCTGAGCCCAGCTGGTAAGATTGTTTTGGTTAGATGAAAGAGTGTCCATTTCAGTGCCCCACTATATACCTGGGTAACAGGTTTGCATCAGATTTCTCTCTCCTGGGACAAAGTGCCTAATACACTCCTTTACAGTGGACAAAGGACTTAAAATATCTGTCAGTTAGGAGTCTAAAATAATTAATTAGTAGTGATAGAATTTCTGGAATGCAGACAAGAGGGAGGAAGGAGAATAAGAAGAATGACACTAAGAGTTACCAAGCACCTACTATATGCAGGACACTATGGTAAACACACTTAACCTATGTTGTCCTATTTCATCCTCTCAGCAGCTGTGAGACAGGTACCAACTTCCCCACCTGAAAAATGGTGGAGGTTTAATAACTTTCTGAACACGATAAAGTGATAGAGTGGAGATTCACTTGTACAAAGGATTTGAAGAGTTCTTTCCATTTCAAAGTCTGCTTTCTTTTCACTACATCATGCTGCTTTCAGAGTGAAAGAAGGTTCAGGGACTCTCCTGGCAGTCCAGCAGTTAAGACTCTTCACTTCCACCGCAGGGGGCACAGGTTCTACCCCTGGTAGGGGAACTAAGATCCCACATCCTGCATGATGTGGCCAAAAAAAGTAAAAACAAAACAAAAACAAAAAAAACAAAGGTTCAGTAAATTCTGATAAAAAAACAAATCTAAAAATTTGATACCCTGTGGAGGGAAACACAACAAGTTTTGGGAGTAGATATGGCAAAAAAGGCATATTGCTCAGGACATGGGAGGAGAAGACTAGAAGATAGCTAGAAATAGAGAACAGAAGGAGAGTGAAGACTTTTCAAGGACCCAGGACTAAGAATCGAATGTGCTTGGGTAAGTGACTAGGCTAAAAACTCTCAGTATAGATTTCTTCTAAGTTGAACAAAGATGAACTGTGAACCTGTATATGCTTACCTCTATGCAGCTATGGTTTTCAAAGAATAGTTTATCACTTGTAGTGGATTCAAGAAGATTAGCCTGTATTTGTTGCTGTCATTGAGAATTTAGTAAGAGGATGAATGTAAGAAAAATGAGGGCATTTCTCTAAGATATACACAGGGGAATGAAATTATTGGAGCCATAGGTGTGTGGATCTGCATCTTAACTGGTTATTACCAAAGTTGGGGAGGATAGCTGTTCCTAGAAAGTCACTCCAAGAATATATTCTGACCTCTCTAGGGGAGGAAAAGTGTTATTCAACCCAAGTTCATGTGCCCAACATATGGTGAGGCCAAACCAACCAAAACATCGAAGTTTGGAGCAGAGAAAGGTTTATTGCAAGGGGAACAGGCTGCTTGTGCTCAAAAAGCCCAAACTCCATGACGGTCTTTGGGGGAGAGTTTTTATAGGCAAAATTTGCGGGGAGGACTACAGGGTGTGTGACCTTCCTCTGATTGGTTGGTGGTAAGTTAACAGGGTGGTGTTCCAGGAATCTCAATCATCAGCCTTCTGATTCCAACCAGCCTGGATTCCCTGTGCTTATGCTCAGCCTGAAGTTACCATCCTCCACCTGGGGGCCTTAGTTCCTATAGGAACTCAGAGATAAATATCAGATTGCTATACATATCCCCCAAGGAGGAACCAGAACCCTGCCCCATAGCTGCACTATTGTTTCTTGACTGCCTTTCTTTTGTTTCTTCATTCCCTCACTTTCCTAATTAGTAACCATTTGAATCTGCCCTTTGGAACTCAGGGAAGGCCTAGGAGGCTGGAAACCTTTTTCCCACAAACAAGAAATGTTGGACACAGAAAGTCTTTTGTACCAGGGAGGGCCCCACAGGGTCCTGCTTGGTTTCAAAAGGAAACTGACTTCAGTCTAACAACAATTCACCAATCTCTTCAAGAACCCATTATGAATGTGGCATTGGATTCTGGAAGGTGCCGATAAATCTTCAGAATGGCTCCTGCCTTTGAGGAGCTGATTATATGATGTGGAGCTAGAGCATAGACCTCTGAAACACTAAATACCCATCATAGATGCTGAGTATATGTGAGGGATGCCTCGGGAAGTCAGGTGTTGGAGAGGGGTGTTGATAAGGAAGGCCTCCTGAGGGACTGGAGCAGGGCCTTGAAGGCCAGGGAGGTGAGAGAAATTTGGTAAGGGCAAAGAAGAGAAGGAAAGAGAACCAGGTGGGAATATCCAGGCTTGGATCTTCTGAGTCCTGATACATACATATGATATCCACACCGATATATATACAATATGTGCATAAGTGTGAGTATGGCTATATTTCTTTACACTTTAAGAGTATATTACACTTATATTAGTGGTAGGTATAAGTTAATACAACCACTCTGAAGAGCCATTTGGTAATATCCAGATAATTTGCAGCCTTTGTTCCAACAATTTTATTCCTAGGTATATATCCCAGAGAAAGTCCCCCTTATGTGCTCAAGGGGATATGAATAGAATGGTCATTGCATGTTTTTAACAACAAGATATTAGAGCCAACTTACACGTCAATTTATAGGAAAATGAGTAAAAAGAATGCAGCATATTCATCCACTGGAATATCTATGATACAACAGTTAAAATCAATGAAATGGAGCTATATACACAAACATGAATAAAACTCAAAAACAATGATAAGGGATAAAAGCAAATTGCAGAGTATATTCAGAATGATATTCATATAAAGTTTTAAAAACATGCAAAACAGTCCTATATGTCACATATATGTAGTAAAAATATACTACAATACTACCTGTCAGTGTGGTAAAAAATAACCTTCGTGGTAGTGGTAACCCCTGACAGTGACAAAGTTTAATACAACTGGGAAAGGGCCTTCACCAATTTGTGTAATAATTTATTTTTTAAACGGTGTAATAGGTCCATGGGTGCTTATTTTGTTGATCTCTAACATTTTGTATGCCTGTAATGTTTCAACTTAAAAACATTAGAAGAGGTAAAAAGAAAACCAAAAAGATACACAGTGAAATGCTTAATAGTATTTGTTGAGATTATAATGCAGATTAAATTTTCTTCTTCATTTTCTATATTTTTTAAAAAAAATATATCATTTTTATTTAAAGTTTTATAAATGAAAACAACTTTTAAAAACAGATGCATTACAGAGCCATGCCATTTTGCAAGGGCCTGGAATAGTAACTGGTGTACATTAAAGTCTCAATAAATATTTACTGAATGAATGAATGAATGAATGAAATGAATGGATGAATAATTGAGACCTTAGCAATACAGGCCGGTAGGGAGGAAGAGAAAGTAGGAATGGTGGAGGCAGGCAAGTGCCTGAGGCAGATCCTATATGGTACAACGTACAGTGGCCATATTCCTATTCCTAAGGAGTAGAAGCAATTCAGGTATAATGAGGTTGGGCAGAGGCAGAAATGTTAACCTGATCACTTTTCCCCACTCTCAACTAACTATTCCTACCTTCCTTCTCTTTCTCACCTACCTGTGTTGCTGAGATTCATTCCTAGCACCTAAGCCTACCTATCACCATCTGTAGGACAAGTGGGAATGTTTGTATATAAATGGCATCCATGGTCTAAACAGCTAGCCTAGGTAACCTGGGTTGTATCTAGACATGGAATGGATAAAAGCCAGTTAATTTGCACTAGTATTGTCTCAGTTTGGGCCGCTATAACAAAGTATCAAGGATTGGGTGGCTTATAAACAACAGAAATTTATTTCTCACAGTTTTGGAGGCTGGAACTCCAAGATCAGGGTGCCAGCGTGGACAGGCTCTGGTAAGAGCCCTCTTCTGGGTTGCAGACTGCTGACTTCTTATTGTATCTTCATACAGCAGAAGGGGCAAGGGAGCTCTTTGGGGTCCCTTTTATAAGGGCACTGATCCCATTCATGAAAGCTCCACCCTCATGACCTAATTATCTCCCCAAGGTCCCACTGGCTAATGTTGTTACTTTAGGAGTTAGAATTTCAACATGAATTTTGGGGGGACACAAACGTTCAGTCCATAATAAGCATCAAACCCTCAAAATATTATCTCAAATATTTCATTAAGCTGGGGCTGAGGCACCATAGAGAGATTATATGGATTCAGTAATACATTCCCTTGCTTTAAATGAGTCCATATTTTTATTTGTACCAAAGTTCTTATACACCCAAGCAGAATTATATACCACTTGGTAAGAGTCTGCTTATTAAGCTGATGAACAAGGTAATTCTTTGGGCTTAGGCTATTTGAGGAAAATACAACATGAATCTGCACAGAAAATAGCAGTAATCTTCTAAGTACAGACAAGTCAATTGTATTTGTTGTGCGCTAACAGAAAGACTCCTGGGTTTTAGTAGATAGCCCACTATATAATCATCCTGGCTGAATAGGCTCAGATACTTTGTTTTGAAGGGAGTGCAGAAATCCTGCAGGTTTAATTGCCAATAAATCAGCATGACCTCCACTCCCTGGCACTCCTTTTCTACAATGATCTTTTCAACCAGAAAATGAAGAGATGGATTTTACAGTGTGTGTGTACTGCCTATGGTAAGATAACAGAATTATACTTGCCATTTTCTCCATTACAGGCTATGCTAGATAATGAAGGACTCTATTAATGACATGTTCTGTTTGCTTTTAGGTTATTTTCATCTTGTATTGTAGTTACTTCTTTTTGTTATTATGGAGAGCTGTCTTTCTTTTTAAAAAAAGAACCTTCTATCATTAATTCAATATTTTACCATCACCAGAGATTTTATTCCCCAGTTAATTCACAAGAATTTGCATTAAAATATTCTGGATCACTCAAAAAGCTATTCACGAACTGATTGAATTGGATGTTACTCTTAGCTGATTTTCAGATTTGGTTTAAATAGCTATTTTAAATTAATATTTCCAATTCACGACTATAACCAATACAGACATTTTAACACTCATCCATACCCAATGTAACATAAACCTGCTGTTTGCACTGTTGAATTGTTTGTATGTTGACGTTTATTTTAGTTTGAATGAATAATATTCTGTGGTAGATATTTATTTAGATTTTTATATGAACACTATAAGAAAACATCAAAATTTAAAACTATTAAATAGTAGGTTCCACTTTGTGCTTAATTTCGGAGTGCTACTGCTACCTATTCTGAATTTAGGATGATGCTTTTCTTGCCTGACCACAGGGTGTTGGACCAGATGATTCCTTGAAGCTCTGTCTAGCTCTAAGATCTCTGATGCAACCTGCTGGGTCAGGACACCACCTTATTATGGACTGTGTACTGGACAATATTGTTGTGCTTTAAATATACATTTAAAAATGTTTTAAGGGGCTTCCCTGGTGGCGCAGTGATTGAGAGTCCGCCTGCCAATGCAGGGGACACGGGTTCATGCCCCGGTCTGGGAAGATCCCACATGCCACGGAGCAGCTGGGCCCGTGAGCCATGACCGCTGAGCCTGCGCGTCTGGAGCCTGTGCTCCGCAACGGGAGAGGCCACAACAGTGAGAGGCCCCGCATACCACAAAAAAAAAAAAAATGTTTTAAGAGTGAGAAGATTCTGGGATGATGGCAGCAGTGACATAGTTTTTTAATCTTTCCAAATCCCCATATTACAATACCTAGAGCCACTAGATAGCAAAACCAAAAACATTTGTCATAAAATTAGATGATAAGGTATCCCCAGAAAACCCAAACTACAAGCAAATGAGAACAAGCCACCAAAATCCACAAGACCTTCCATTTGTGTGGGAGAAAGCATAGGAAAGCAATAGGGCCTCTGATGCACCTGAAAACAGAGTAGAAAAAATAGCCAATAGATATTTACTGGAAAGGCAAAAGACCAATTTGTGAATAGCAGTTGAAATTGGGAGGTGTTTCCCCTACTCCAATGGCAGATGAATGTGAGAGGCCTACAGGGAGGATGGAAGGGACTAGAACAAATTGGTCTCAATAAGCTTATGAAATTACCAGCTAGGGCTCCCTTCCAGAATAGAGCCTGACCCAGCCTTCTGAGAGTAGAATCAAAATTAATCAAGATAAAGGCAATATAGACAAAGGAAAGAGAAGAACCACAGACAGGACATCTCAGGAAGCAAGCAGTTAACACTTTTTAACCCTTCATGGAAACAAAAGAGGGAGCTCTGTGAGGTTAGCAAAGCTACCCTGAACCATGCCTCCTTCTAAAAATTCAGAAATCTCTTTTCACATAAAAATCGACAATAAATTAGTTACTATACCAAAAAAGGGGGAGGGGAAAATAAGGAGCAGAATGACATCACTTCCAGCAGTGAAAGGACATCAGAAACATGTGTCCACAGAATACATCGAGACCATAAGCTTTAATTTGACAATAATCTAAAAGGTATTAATAAAAACAATCTAAATGATATTGACATGAAAAAAACATATCACATTTTATTTTAAACATAAAATTAAAAATAAAAAATCATTTTAGAAATGAAGTCTTAACTAAAAAGAACACAAGAGAACATATAAATAATATCTTAAGGGAAATAAAAGATGAAAAGAGTAAGAATTTTTCAAATGAAAAAGAAGTTAAAAGATTTGGAAACAAGTCAAGAGAAAGTGACAAATTAAAGGCAACAAAGATCCAACATATAGATAAAAGGAAGTCCTCAAAAAAGAAATCAAAGTGAAGGAACAAGTCAAATACTAAAAAACATAATTCAAGAAAACTTTGCTGAAATAATAAAGAAAAAATAACTTAAATTACATGTTGAAAGAGTACACCATGTATCTGAGAGTATTCACCAGGACAACCCCAAGACATAATTTAGTAAAATTAATGGACTTTAAAGAAAAAAGGAAAAAATCCTTTAGATATATAGGCAAAAGGAACATGGGATTTATATGACAAACACAATGAGATTATCATCAGACTTGTCAACACTTTATGCCAGACAGAAATGGAGTAACGTATTTAAGGCACTCAAAGAAAACAAATGAGAATCAAGGATAAACTGCAAAACTGACCATCAAGTATAAAAAGCACAGACAAGTCTTTATCAACATGCAAGAACTCTGAGAATATCACTCTCATTTTCTCACTGAGGAGTCTATTAGACAACAACCTTTGGACAATCAAACTGACTAAAGAGACATTGCTGTTAGGCCTGCTAATGAGCATTAAACAAATAATTACGTGTACGACTAGGATTAAATAAGGATTAAAAGGGATAGTATGGTATGTAATGGCTCTCTGACAATGTAGATACAGTACAACTACTAAAACTGGGAGGAGAATGGGGAGAGGAATATGGGAAAAATTTTTGCCTGTTCTCAGTAATTCTATTTGTATTTTTCTGAGCCTGTGATGTATATAAAGCAGGGTAATATAAATAGCAGTTATGGAATATTTGAATTCTATCTTACCCTCTGCCCTTGAGTACCAGCATTTTCAGTGTGGAAGACTAAATATAGGAGGGGTTACATAGAAAAACCTACTGTCCTGAATTTGAATTGAAAATATCAATATTAACTTAGAGGTATTTTATGTTTAAAATGTATGTTTTTCTGTAGCTGTGTGTTGTTTTATAATAGAAAGGTTTTTCATGTCTCCATCCACTGAAGAGGCCTAGAAACAGTGGCAAATCCTGTAGTCATGAGCATACCTAGCAGCCAGATTGTGATCTTGAAAATACCATTTCTCCCTAAAAGAAACCTGTGCTTCTCGGGGAAATGGGTGCTTTCAGCTCTTGGGTAGTGTATTAGTTTGCTAGGGCTGCTGTAACAAAATACCACAATTGAGTGACTTAAACAAGAGAAATTTATTGTCTCACAGTTCTGGAGGCTAGAAATCCGAAATCAAGGTATTGGCAGGGTTGGTTCCTTCTGAGGGTCATGAGGGAGGGATCTATTCCAGGCCTCCCCCCTTGGCTTGTCATCTTTTCCCTATGTTTCTTCACATTGTCTTACCTCTACATGTGTCTCTCTGTCCAAATTTCCCCCTTTTTTCATAAGGACACTAGTTAGATTAGATTAAGGCCCACTCTAATGACCTCACTTTAGCTTAATCACCTCCGTAAAGACCATATCTCCAAATAAAGTCACATTCTGAGGTACTGGGGTTAGGACTTCAACATAAAAAATGGGGGAGGGGGTGCGGTACAATTCAACCTATAGTAGGCAGTAAATATACAGGATAAACTTCAAGTGCCTTGTTATACTAGATAGTGAGGAAGTTATTAAGATTTACTGGCGTCATAGCCAAAGGCCTAGGAGCCAACCTAAAGAAAAGACAGGACAGTTACAATTTGAAGACAATTACAAATTTACAATAAAATTACAATTTTTAGTATCTATTAAAGTAGTCAACCTCCTTAAAGTAGAGGTCAATAGAGAGCTAATTCACTCTTGAAAACTGACAGTGCAAAAGAATCAACTATTTATCCTACTTTTCCTATATGAACAGTGCCATTGTGTCTCTTAATAGTAAATGAGGGGAAGCATCTTTTTATAAAAGCATTCGGGCTAATAATTTTAAAAGAAATAACAGATTTAGAGTATCACCATTTTTCAACCCTCAACAAATCACTGAGCATCAACATGCTGCTGACATCACAAAAGGAGAGACAACCAGATGTGTGCCTCCCAGTGAAAGAAAAGGTCATCAGCTATTGTCTTAGTCCCCTGAGGCTAATATAACAAGATACCACAGACTGGGTGGCTTATAAACAGCATAAATTTAGTGCTTACAATTCTGGAGGCTGCTAGCATGGTCGGGTGAGAACCCTCTTCTGGGTTGCAGACTTATCATTGTATCCTCACGTGGTGGAAGGCCCTAGGGAGCTCTGTGGGATGTCTTTGATAAGAGTTCTAATCCCATTCATGAAGCCTCCTCCCTCATGACCTAATCACCTCCCTAAGGCCCCACCTATTAATACCATCATTTTGGAGGGTTAGGATTTCAACATATGAATTTAGGGGGGACACAAACATTCAGACCACAGCACCTAGTCTTCCCAGAGGAAGACTTGAATCTAATCATGCCTCTGGACCCAGCAAACAATATAAAGGAAATGAAGACAGAGAAACTTGTTGAACCATGGGTGTACAGTCAGCAGCATTTAGAGTGTAGGAGAGTGTACAGGTTAAGTGATCTGTGTTCTTTAACAGGGTGTAAAGAAAAGGATTGGAGGAGGAACCTATAGATTAAAAGAGACTTAAAAGAAAACATTGCTTAGCAGATAAGACTAAATAATAGTCCAGGAATGTACACTTGGATGTCTTATTACACTTGGGTGATAATACTGTAAAGAAAGCCATGATTGCTATAATGCTCAGAATGGTGGCTACTTTTGTGGAGAGAGGAGGTTATCATTGGAATGAGTATATGGAGGGGCTTTTGGGTGGGGGTGAGGGTTGGCAGAGCTCTATTTCTTGGCTTGGATGGTGATTACAAAAGTGTTTTCTTTGTAATAACTCATTAAGCTATATATTTGTTTTGTGTGTTTTTCTGTACCTGTTTTGTTTTTTCAGTAAAAAGTTTGTCTTCTTTTTGTTTTCGTTTTGTTTTGTTTTAAGAGCAGTGC
Source organism: Monodon monoceros (assembly GCF_005190385.1). Lineage (NCBI taxonomy): Eukaryota > Metazoa > Chordata > Mammalia > Artiodactyla > Monodontidae > Monodon > Monodon monoceros. The sequence goes on from NW_021703775.1 coordinate 48,968,498, forward strand.
AAAACATAAAGAGCTTTAGTAGAGACTTGTGCTGTATGCTGATTTCATTTCAGGACACTTTTCAGTGTCTTCCAAAAAACCTAGTGTGACCACATTTTCCCATTAAATTTAGCAAAGCCTGTTCTTGGCTTAATAGACAAACATACATTTCCGTCTACAACCTGATTTAAGAAAAGCATAGAAAGAAAGCAGTGAGAGGCCAGCAAAGTAAAAAAAAAAACAAACATGTTTCACCATCCAACCATATTTCTGCAAAAAGTAATATTAAGCAAAATTGGGAAAGCATAGGTAGGTATAAGTATGGCAGCATCAGTAGGGTGGTATCATAAAATGTCCCCGAGAAGCTGTAGAATCCCATATTGTTCAAGTTTACAGCTTCACTCCATTCAATTAGACAAACAAAATGGCTTTTATCCGTTTGATCCATTGATCTTTTGACTTTAAGCTACAAAGGAGACAAGCTTACAGGCCTTAAAGACAAATCAGTCTTTAAGCTGTCAGCAAAGATCTCTGAAAGCTAACTTTCCTGAAGTACTAATTAAAGCAAAGAACGAGAGTCCACTGTGTAACCAATAACACATTCCCTGTGACGAGTGAGAAGAGGGCCATGATATCCGTATCAGACAGTGTGCAAGTATGTATTGAGCACAGGTTTTTCTATGGAGTCTCAGTTTCACATACGGGGTTGGAGCTCCAAATATATGGTCACCATACTTATTTTACAAAATCGTCCTTTGTCTTCTTTCCTCTAATCTTAATGAAAGCAGGGCTGTACTTGCAAGTAGACCTGACAGATGAATTTAACACATTCTTACAAATTTAAGTTATTTTAACCAGCCCAAGGGAGTTCCCTGGCGGTCCAGAGGTTAAGACTCCATGCTTCCACTGCAGGGAGCATGGGTTCGATCCCTGGTTGGAGAACTAGGATCCCACGAGCTGCGCAGCGTGGCAAATAAATAAATGAATGAATGAATGAATAAATAAACGAACCAGCCCAAGAGGTTCTAAGGATGTGCCTCAAAACCCCCCAAGATGCCAATGGAGTTGGGGGGGGAGGTTAGTAAGCAGGCAGTTATTTAAATCCTATCAATTATTTGAGGCCCAGCTCAGCATCATCTCTCTGTTTTCCAAGCCATTTAAGAGCATTATAGACTGAACCACTCATAACCTAACTTTCAAGATTATTTTGTCAAAACAATAGTGGTTTTATTGCTACTATCGCGTATTGTCCTCCAACTACTTTATGATTGTTAATTTTGTGTCCCTATCTGGTTACAAGGCTTCCTAAAGGCAGCAATTATGTCTTATAATTTCCTGTATTCTCCACTGCATATAGAAAACACTCAATACTCATTGATCTCGTTCACTAATCCTTTAATTCATCCATTTATTCAATTAACAATATTTTTTGAGGGCCAACATGTACTGTCCTTTCTGCCAGGTTTATAGCTATGAGCAAGTTTGTGCTCTTATGAAACTTCCATTTTAATAGTTGGCATAAGGAAAACCCGAGGTACTTTTTTCCCTCCCAGACTTTGGACTCTAAAATGACTAACTTTCCAGCAGTAGCAGGGGCTAAACTGCCATTTGTCTAAAAAGAATTCCCAGCCCATTCTGCTGCTTAGTGGTAGGCAAACTAAAAGAAAAGAAAAAACAAAGCAGGTTCAGCATGTGTGAGTTCTTTCTGATTGCTCTCCCCTTCACTGAGGTGGATTCTTCAAAAGCCAAGTAGAACCTTTCAAAATCCTGGGGTGGGAGGGGTTTTACATAGTTTCTCTTTGACTCCTGTACTTTTCCCCATTACTTTCCCTCAGATATACACTATTTTATATATTTATGTACATATGTAGGCATATACACATATGTGTATGTGTATGTATGTACACGTGTGTGTATGTGCATAATAAGGTTTGTCTCTCGTCTAGAGATGCTTTTAATTTTAAAGTAGTAATCACCCTAGTGCCCTTTGCCCTCTAGAGTGATTTCTCAAAGGCAGGGCAGTGCCAAAGCTGTAAACCTTTGCCTTGCCTTTGTGGTTCTCTTTTTGATGTTGGAGTTTTCTCACCACCTGCTCTTTTTGTCTAAGCAATTCCCAGGCTTCTATAATTCTGGGAATTTGGCTACTACTTAACCATTGTTATTTATTTCATCAATAGTGTTAAAGTGGCAAATTTTATAGTACTGTGACAACAGTAACATTGATTCTCAAAGAAGGTGTTTTCCTGGCTTTATTTGTTTTGATAAAATAATCTTGGACTGAAAAGAGAACTAAATACATTTGCCTCAGGCCAAATGTCCAAGCTTTATAATGCATAAAGCATAAAAATGATAAAACTCTGCCCTTAAAAAATAATTATAGTGCAAATTGGTGCCATGCTGCAGATAGTGGTAAAAAGTAATTAATTGATAGATAGATACATAGATACAAGTACTTTCTGAGGGAGGGAAAAAGTGAAAAAGTCACAGTGTCTAACTTCAATAAATATAAAATCACCCCTGTATCCCAGTGCTGCTACCAGAACAACATATAGTAAGCACAATAATACTTGTTGAATGAGTGAATTCAGTTCACTTCTTTTATCTACCACTCTCAGATTCCTAATACTTAAAGAGTGGATTATCTATGAGGATAAGGAAACCTGTTACGAATATAAATAATAATAGGATTATAACAAATCCTGTGTCCTTTTAAACCAGTATCTCTATGGTCAAAACTTAGTGCTGTAAGCCAGGGCTCATGTAAATAATTGTTTACCCACTCTTTGTACATCATTTGAGTAATCCAATTACAGACAGATGGGAAGATGAAAGTCTCCAAAAAAGGAACCAGGAGTATTTTTCTTGTGAAAATGCACAGACATTCTAAATACTTCCAAGGTTGTCAGATGTCTTACTGTTCCGAGGTGGGGCTAAGTGTCTTTGAAGAAATATGAATTAATGTGTTTTCATGTGGAGTGATTGTTTTTATTTGTCCAAGTAGAAAGGGCACGTGGGAAGCAGATGGTTGTCATTGGCACAGAATGGCTCTAGATGACTGTACTGTTCCCAAGTTGAGCTATGAGGAAGCTCAGACCAATTTGGCTGTGGACAGACAATCAGTGAAACTTGTGGGTAACTGTGGAGAGTCTTTCCTACATGTACTCTGACCTGAACTTTATGCTGCCAGGATCTCTGTGTAGAGAGATTTGTTTACCTCTCAAGAGACTTTTGAAATGATTCAAAGTCCTGAAGGACTACAGGATTCTAGTTAAATAAGTACAGTTTGTGTCCCTTTTTCATACCAGAAGTGACAGAAAAGATATCAAAATTCTTTAGGTTTCCTCTTTATTTGTACAAATGGAATGACAGTAATACAGTGACCCTGTAGAGCCTCAGGCTGAGTGAAGCAGTTTGTCTTATCAAAGCAGTTTCTCTAACAGTAGGTCACGGGGAGCAGGGGAGTGTATTTCTACCCCTGAAAGATATAGCTTACAATCCTCGAAGTAAGTATAGGACAATTAATTCTATGTTAATATGTTGTTACTGACCTATGAACTCAAGCTATAATTTTCTCATATAACATATTTGAAACAGCCAGCTTGCCTATTTCCATAACCCACAAAGCTAAAATATTCTTTCTAATTTGTCTAACAAGTGAGTGGAGCTCAAAGTTTGGGGACAAGAATTTGCAGCCTGGTGAGCTGCATAATGCACATTGACGACTGAAATATCACGCAAATCAGTGAAAAACTCTGTAAACCGAAAGTGTTTAACTTGAGAAATAAATCTGTGTGTATACTTAAATAATAGGTTTCTCTATATTTACCCCGACTTGTTGAGCTATGTTTAGTCATATTCATTCATTTATTTAACAAATATTTATCAAGCTCCTTCTATGTGCTGAGCTCTGATGTAGGCACTAGGAACATCATAGTAATTGAAACAGATAAAAACCGTGAAGCTTATACTCTAGGGTGTTTCAGGATAATGATTCAGTGTATGAGCCACATTTACAGAATTGGTTCCAAGATTGTTCCAACTGATCCGTTTTATTTTAGTCTGTCTCTGACCACTCTTGGCTCTCAATTGTTCTTCAGTTTCTTTTCTGCCTAATCACTTTAGTTTGGCACATTGATTGACAAACTTCCACTTTGTCCTTCATATTCTTCGCTTTGTTCTTAGTCTTTCAAAAACTGTCTTTCCCTTCTGATGTGTCTCCCCTGAGAACGAATGACCCAGTGATAAGCCTCCTGGTGTGCAACTCCCAGAGCCCATCACATTTGTGTACAGCTCATACCAGAGATGGCCTGGGCCATGAGCAGATGCTAGACAGCGGACCTGTGTTTTGTTCTAAGTTACAGAGTGCATAGTTGTGCACAGTAAGGAATATTTCTGAGCAGAGCTTCTACTTAACCCAGTGGAAACTGAAAATAAACAAGGTAGTACCCGGGCAAAATTAAGAAGCAGAAAAAGATGAATCCACTCCCTTACACTCCTGTTTTCTTTCCCTTTTTCCACTTAGTAAACTTTTTCTATCTTTTAACATACTGCTTTAGTCACTTTAGGAGCCAGCCAAAAAGAATGTCTCTTCTCTGATCTGTCCCTCCTGCTCTCACAGAAGGAACCCTGGCTGCAGCAGTTTAAGGACTGACCCCTAAGAGCTACTAGGAGTGGGAAAATGTGCCTCAGGGGTTCCTTCCCTGCACCCTTAACTTTAAGTCTTCATTCATTATGTTAAGCCCTAAGTGTCCCAGACACCAAGATCTACAGCAACTACCCTATGTTTCTGCAGAATAGTGATAACTAGATTGGTTGAGTGCTTACCACATGCTAGGCTCACACTAAGCACTTTACATGTATTACCCTGCTCAGTCCTCCCAACCTGATCATATAGGTACTGTTAATACCACAGAGTAAGCTCTAAGTGGACGTTTCTTTTTACTGCTAGGCAGGAATATAGCACAGAGTTTTGACTATGGGGGCTCAGGTTCAAGAGAGAGAAAGCGTATGGTATTAGTTATGTATTGCTATATACCACACCCCCCAAGTTACCTCTAACTTAGCAGCTGAAAACAATAAACATTTATTATCTCATACTTTCTGAGGGTCAGGAATCTGGGCAGCTTCAAGGGATGGTTCTGATTAGGGTCTCTCATGAGGTTGCCGTCTAGATGTTGGCTGGGGCGGCAGTCATCTGAAGGCTTGACCAGGACTGGAGGATCCACTTCCAAGATGGCTGACATACATGGCTCTTGGCAAGAAGCCTCAGTTCCTTACCTTATCAGTCTCTTCACATGGCTGCCTCAAGCCATGGTGGCTGGCATCCACTGATCCAAGAGAGAGCAAGGCAAAAGCCACATTTTTTTATAACCTAGCCTCAAGAGTGACATTCCATCACTTCTGCTGTCAATTCATCACATAGACCAACTCTGATGCAAAGTAGGAAAGAATTACACAAGGGCATGAATACCTGGAGGTGTGGATCATTGGGGGGCCATTTTAGGGTTGACTACCACATCTTTTAAAACTAAACATCACAAACCACCTTTCTTCCATATTAAGAAAACAAAGCCTTGAAGTGTCTGGTTGGTGGGCACTATCTGGTTTTAACAATTAGGTGTTGTATAAGTGCTGGGCTGGATGGAAGTGCTCTCTGCCCACTTAGGTGAAATGACCACTCAGGATGAGGACTGTCAGTTGTCTTTGCTGTGTAAATGAGATACCAGCTAGGGATTATTGTATCAGTTGTTATTTTAGAAGTCAAGTCTGTACCACTGTCAACTGGCCATGTCAAGTTTGTGATCCCCATTTTATAGGCTTTGGGAATTGAGACACTTGCTCAAGGTAATACTATTAGTCAAGGGGGCAAGTGTTCTAATGCAGGCTGTCAGACTGCAGAGGCCACCTTCATAGCCAGAACTCCATAAGGACCTACCTCAAAGGGTAGGTCCTTTTAGCCATCAGCCCAAACTCAAGGAGAAGAGGAGCTAGGAAATGGCATGCAGCCAGAGTGCTACTCAAGATTCCCTTGAGTATGCATATGACAGGGCATCCTAGAAGATTGGAAGGAACATGTGCGGTTAGATCAGAAGAACACCCAGGTCTGGAGATGGATTTAGAGGTTGAAGAAAAGGATCTCCTGCTTATAATTGGCTGATTGAGGTCTTCATTTTCTAATAACGTATATAAGTGGCAAGGTAAAAGGAACACAAATTAGTCATTAACATGAAATGTTTGCCATCTGTGTCTAGCTAATATAATCACATTCAGGAATACATTCAAGGAAATCATGGTTTCTGAAGTGCAGCTAGGAGACGCTAAGAATTCTTCCACTGGATATTTCTCTTAGGACTGGCTCTACCCTACCTTCTCCTTTTAAGCTCTAAATAGAAAGTAGCTATTCCTTTTGAAAAATGATATTTTCCCTGGATACCCCATGGATGCTGACCCAGAAGAGTGCAATCATACAAGAATTCTGTTAGAGATGATGCCAAATTAAGAAGTTCATATGTGGCTTCCTGTTCTCCAAAGCCTTCCTCGATTTTGCCATGGTGGTCCATGCACTCCTTTTTCCTCTTTTGCCCAAATGGGAGTTTGGATTAAGGATGAGGAAGGAAAGGACATTTGAAAACATAGAGTACTAGAGGGGGACAGGCACTGGGAAGAGGAGGGTTACTGGGGACTCTATGGCTCTCTTCCCAGTTAGACTCTATGACCCAACCCCTTGAACCTCTTTTCTCCTTCCCATAGATCTGAGAAATTCAGCTTGCTTGCTTTTCTTTTCTGAGCTGTTAGCAACTACTCTATTTCTTGGTTCTCATTTTTCTCCAAGAGTGGATGTGGAGTGGGATGTATCCCTGTGTTGCTGTGCACCAAAATAAGTACACAGACCCTTTCGGTTTTAAGGGTTTTCTTGGGGTCACCATGGGGAAACAGAAGGAGAAAAAAATTAACAACATGAGGAAGTTATGAAGTCTCCAAAAACCTTACACGTTGTCCAACTTTACCCTTATCTGCTACTCAGAAGTGTTGATGGCTCCCCTTCTGCTCCTGAGGGTGGAGCTCTCATCTGAGCTCCTCCTTTCTGGACCTCTTCCCTCCCTTATCTTTTTCCACAGACCCACCCCTCCTTCCCTGAGGGCCTGTCTTTCAAGATGTGTAAGTACAGTTGGATGTGGACATACAGACTTTCAAGTACTCCCATAGCCAAAGAATCATTTACTGTCAGTGTCACTCCAAGATACTTTTCTTCATTTCTCTCAATGACTCCTTCATGCCACCTCAGGAGTTCTTCACTAGAACTAAGAGCATGAAAACTGCAAATGAGGAGAAGGGACATGGGGAGGGGCAAAGCTGTAGGCTTTGGGAAGGCACCAAAGACATACCATAGCCACTTTGCTGAGGACCCTTGGTAGCTGGTCTGGGTGCTCCTAGGACATCAGGCTGTTCTGAGTGTTCTCTTTTAAATGTGAGTCTGGACACTGCAGATGTTAAAGAGTATGAATCAGAGGAATTCAGCCTGGTGCAACCAGGAAGCCAGTGCTCTGCAGAATAGACCAGTGACTCACCACAACTTGATAATATCACATACAAGGACAAAAGTGGGCAGCTTTGATTTGCTAAATGGAAATAAAAAATACGAATTATTTTTTATAGTAGAAGAGAGAATGCATCCAAAATTAACTCTTTAAAAATATCTCCAATTGTTGAGTGCTTAACACATTCAACAGAAAGTTTAACAAAACGTGGAAATTGGAATATTGACGTTACTTCAAAGGACTCAGAAGTAGTTAAGTAACTTAGGTGTATTTAAATCTTTTGTGATATGAAATATACTTTATGTGAACAACCTATTGAACTTTGCTCATATTGCTTATTTTCTCATTTATGTTTGAATAACATAAATGAGTTCTGCTGAGTGGCTCTTGACATCATCAATGGTAACTCAGACTGGTCTCCTTAGTACCTTTGATTTCTTGCTCCTCCCCATGGGGGCAGTTATATGCTGCATCCAGCCTTAGGAGAGGAAACAAAGGTAAATTTCAGGGGAATTCCCTGGTGGTCCAGTGCTTAGAACACTGTGCTTTCACTGCTGAGGACCTGGATTCAGTCCTTGGTTGGGGAACTAAGATCCCACAAGCTATGCAGCCAAAAACAAAACAAAACAAAACAAAACAAAAAAACTAAAAAGAAACCCAAAGTTAAGTTCAGGGACCAAAAGGATTCACAATAATGGATAAACTAAATTGAAAGCATTATGTATAAATAATTATGTATCTTTAAAGTTATTTAATATGGGGCATATTTTTTATGAGAGAAAACTTTTGTATGATATGTATATTTAAATAAAAAATTAATCTTAAATTTAAAAAAAACCATACATTGGAGAAGGCAGCTGATGACACAGTTGTTTGGAGAAAGTAAAGAACATAAAACAAAAAAAACTACAAAAGAAAACCCACTGAAGGATTTTGAGAAACTCCAGATGGACTCAGACATGTTGATGGAGGCAGCAGGCAGCAATATGACAGCTTAGGTCTGACTAGAATATCCATAATTTTCAAAGGGAAGTTTGAAATTCTCAGATAAGATAAATTTGGTGAAAGAAGAGAAAAACTCTAGAATTCCTAATTCTCTTTCCATGAGTTTTGCAGAGCTATTTATGAGTATGGAACAGCCTAAGGGCAAAATGGGAGCAATGGACTTGTTGCCTTGTCCAAGACAGCCAGACCTTCCATTTCTATCCAGCCACATGGAAGTGGTTATGAGTCCTTGATACTCCATCCTGTGACCCCTCCTCCCACATTCCTGTCCCACTCTTAACCCTGTTGGGTTCTTATGGCACCTTATACTTTTCTTCCATGGTAATTAATACAGTTTGTAATTAGATATTTATTTGTTTGATAATTTGATTGTCTGACTTAATCATACTGCAAACTTCAAGAGCAGGGACAAACTTCAAGAACCATTTTGTTCAGAAATGTATCCCCAATGCCTACCTAGTACAAGATATCTAGTGGTAATCAAAAAATATTTTGGAACAAATGAATAAATGATTCTTTTTTCTCTGCTTCGAATGTCTTCCCTCTTCCTATTTTGCTGGTGATCTCATATTTATGTTTTTTCAAAACCCAATTTGTATCACCACTCCAAAATACTGCTCCTGCAGAGGAAGTTACAGCCTCCTTTCTCTCTACGTCTTCTAAGCATCTGGATTGCTGCACTCACAGCACTGTCCTGCAATTGTTTGTTTACATAAGTTCTCTTGACAATTAGACTGTGAGCTCCTTGAGGTCAGCAACTGGGTCTTATTCATCTTTTTATTCCCAGTATCCACTGGCGTATAGTAGGTGCTCATAGACGTTTGGGAAGGAAGTGAGATAATAAATGGATCTTGTGTTTTCTAGGTACCTTGTCAAAGGAGAAGCCCATTTAGGGGCAGTGGTGAGCTGTAGGTCAACAGTTCAGTGAATATACAGGACACCAATGATGCCCCCAGGGAACATTGGTGTTGCTTCCCCTTCTTTGAGACCCTTGCCACTTTTCTCCTCATTTCTCCCAAATGGAGCTTCCCAGGCCACTGTGGGGCAAGTTCATGATACAAGCAGGGACAGTCAAAGAATTTCTCTAAATATTTTCTTCCAATAGCTGAGTGATAGATAGTAGTTCTTTCCTCTCTGAGGGTGCTAATATCAAGGTATGAGCACAAGTCATTCACCACCACTTGTTGAATGTAGCCATCTCTAGAGAAAGTCCTGAAAGGATCAAGTGCCTAGTTCTAGTAAGATCCAGCCATCATTGTCCTTTCAGTGGTTTGGTTATATAAGTCAGTACATTCCCCATTGGCCTAAATTAGTTCCAGGTGTAAGACTTACTAACAGAGGCAGAGCTTAGCATCTCTTCCACTGTTGGTCCTCTTTTCCCATGCAGCCCCCCAGCCTCTCCTCTAATAATTTCTTGAATAAATAATAAAGAATATCTGTGAGGTAATAGAAAATATGTATATTAGTCTCTGCCTCCAGTTTCTGGCACAGAGCTCGTAAAACCCTAGTAATTTCTTATGTGATAATTGTACTAAGAGCATCTTTTGTTCTAATATTTGTCTCTGACCCTGGTTCCTGACAGAGAGTTCCTATATCCCTTGGAATTTCCTGGGTAATAATGGTAACTCTTGATGGGCTCCTGGATAGGGACTGGTCACCAGAAAGACCAAGCCATGATTAGAAGCTTGGAATTTTCAGCCCTACCTCCCATTCTCCAGAGAGGAGAGGGGCTAGATAGAAATGGAGTTAATGACTGATCATACCTATGTGATGAAGTCTCCATAAAAACCCCAAAAGTATGGTGTTCTGAGAACTTCCAGGTCAGTGAACACATCCATGTACCACGAAGGTGGCGCACCCCAAGTCCACGGAGACAGAAGCTCCTGTTCTCGGGACCCTCCCAGACCCTATGTATTGAATGTCTCTTCATATGTATCTTTTTATCATATCCTCTAAACATATGTTAGTGTTTCTCTGAGTTCTGTAAGCCACTCTAGCAAATAATGGAATCCAAGGGAGAGGAGGTCATGGGAATCTCCAATTTGTAGTCAAGTTGGACGGAAATTGTGGGTATCATGGGTACTCACTACTTGTGATTAGCATCTGAAGTGGAGGGGGGGCAGTCCTGTGGGACTGAGCCCTTAACCTGTGGGATTTGGTACTATCCCAGGTAGATAGTGTCGGAATTGAGTTAAATTGTAGGACACCCAGCTAGTATCACAGAATTGCTTGGTGTGTGGAGTGAGGGGAACCCCACACACCTGGCATCAGAAGTGTGAGTGTGGTAGCAGTGTGAGAGTAAAGGAAAAACTTGCTTTTTTCCCACTAAATATCCAGTTGGAAGACTTCTAGTTTTAAGATGACAGAATAAAGATGGTTCTGCCCCCTGCACCTTTCTCTCAAAAATTCCCCTAAAACAATAAGAAAAACAAGAATAAGGAACATAGAGTTTATCTTTGGTAAAACTAGGACACAACTGTGACTCTGAACCAAAGAGGAAGCAGGTCAAACTGAAGTTCCTGTGCAGTGAGGCAAAGATGAGGCAAAGGAGTGGAGCAGGGACCGTTTAAGAGGGCTTCCCTGGTGGCGCAGTGGTTGGGAGTCCGCCTGCCGATGCAGGGGACGCGGGTTCATGCCCCGGTCCGGGAAGATCCCACATGCCGCGGAGCGGCTGGGCCCGTGAGCCATGGCCGCTGGCCCTGCGCGTCCGGAGCCTGTGCTCCGCAACGGGAGAGGCCACAACAGTGAGAGGCCTGCGTACCGCACACACACACAAAAAAAGGGTATGTGAGGAGGGACTGCCCTGGCAATCCGGTGGTTAAGACTTCACCTTCCAACGCAGGGGTGTGGATTTGATCCCTGTTTGCGGAGCTAAGATAGCACATGCCTCGCAGCTGAAAACCATAAAACAGCAGCAATATTGTAACAAATTCAATAAAGACTTTTAAAATGGTCCAAACCAAAAAAAAAAAAAAATCTTTAACAAAAAGAGTGTATGAGGAATGGCTAGACCTCTAAGTTCCCCCCACTCTACAGGGCCTATGTTTCACCCACCCTCAAAAATGAGAGTAGGGTCTCTCAAGAAGCTGAGCTAGTCTCAGGAAACCAGGTACAGAGGAGAGCTGGCAGTGAGACGCTAGAATCTGAAAAGAGGGAAGGACCTACTACCAGGTTCTACCAGCATTCCCACTCTTCTCTCCTCCCATGGGAGAAACTGAGCACCATTCCAAAAAGAGACCTACCTATGCTAAAATTTAGGGATACCAAATGAAAAAGTTGGCTAGCCATCTTCTCATTTTACAGTTCACCAGAGGATAAGCCTACCCTTGTATGAACAGTTCCAAACAGCTTTAAAGTATCTCATTTTAAGTTACAAATAGATAGACAAAGATCACTGGAGATCCGAGGAGAACCTCCAATATGGAAGTTAGAAACCAGAACAATAATAGAAGGGGAAAAATCTTTTCAGAGAGAAAAAAAAAAAAATCATTCCAAAGGACTGGGTAAAAGAATAACACTGGACTTCTCAACAACAACATTGACAGCTAGAAGCTAATGGAGTAATACCATTAAAAGTCTGAATAAAAGTTATTTTCAAACCTAGAATTCTACATCCAGCCACCCAAGCAAACCATTGATTACGTGCGAGGGTAATATATATGCATTTTCATACATGCGAACTCTCAAAAGGATGTTCCTTTCACGTATCCTTTCTCAAGAAATTACTGGATAATATGTTCCACCAAATGCGGAAATAAACCAGGAAAGAACATAGTGGATCCAAGGAACAGAGGATCCAACACAGGAGTGAGGCAAAGGGTATCTCCAGGATGATAGCAAAAAGACATCCCAGAAGACCTCAGATAGACTAGGTGATGTGTTAGGTCTAGAAGTAACCTGAGTAAATTAAGTGGCGTAGAGGGCTCCAGGAAGGATGCTGTTGGGGAAACAAAACAGAACTACCAGATTATCTAACAGTTTTGGTCATGTGAAAATTTTTAGTGAGAAGCATATTATAGAACTGTTGGTTGCTATGGGAACACTTACGATTGGTTCAGTGAAATCTAGGCAAATGAAAAAAACAGAGGCAGTTATCAACTTCAAGAGAAACTGAAAGATATACAAGAAAGAAAATTCAATCATCATACACTTCTTGACTCATTAGAAAACAATACTTACAGTCATATTAATTAACACCGAATATGAGTTTAACAAAAAAGTATGATACAACTGTGTTGGGAGGATGGAGGAAGGGGCTGGGGAAGAGTAAGAGTGCTAATCGCACAGTGAAAGGAAATCAAGGGACTTCCCTGGTGGTCCAGTGGTTAAGACTCGCACTCCTGATGCAGGGGACCTGGGTTCGATCCCTGGTCAGGGAACTAGATCCTGCATGCCACAACTAAGACCTGGCACAGACAAATAAATAAATACTAGAAAAAGAAAAAAAATTACGTGGAAAGAAAAAAGGAAATCAATAGATAATCTCTAACTTGATTAATAGAGAGAATCACATACCCAGAAACTTGGAGGCAAATAGAAACAATATAAAAGCTGGAAAAAATTTGTCTCTGGATAATAGGATGGTGGGGGGGGAACAGAGCTGTGTGAAAATACTGCTGTGTTGTTGTTTTTTATAAGCGTTTTGGTGCTACTTGACCTTTTAAATTATGCACTTATATTGCTTTGATAAGTAAAAATTAGCTTAAAAATATCATACTGAAGGAGCACCAAATTATTAGCTGGCTCAGTTGCCTACATGTGTCATTACAGCTCTGCTCTTATGCTTGGAGGATTGAAAATGTGGTCAGAGAGCTGGTCAGTGGACAGGTTATGAAATACCTTGTTGTGCGAAGCCAAAGAGCTCCAATTTTATTGTACAGGGAATGGAGAGCCCTCGGGGATCTTAAATAATGGAATAATAGATCAGACATACTCTCTGAGCATTAGTTTCCTAGACTGGGTTGACCTAGGATGGACTATTCTGCCACTTTTTCCTCCCTCAACATTTTAGTATGAAAAATTTCAAATGTTTTATTAGTAATTTAAAAATTTTATTTATTTTACCAGTATTTATTACATATCATTAAATAATTATAAATTATTTAAATTTACTATGAAAAATTTTCAGAAAAATCAAATTATATATTGACCATCCATGTAATTACCTAGATTCTACAATTAACATTTTTACCGTATTTGCCTCCTTGCATAATTATCCGTCTACCTATCCCTCTGTCCATCCATCAATCTATCTGATATTTTTGATAAACTGACAGACATCCATATACTTCATCTCAAAACACTTCAGCAGCATGTATATCATTTACTAGAGTTTTTTTTTTTTTACAGTTCTTTTGGATAAAATCGGCATACAATGGAATTCACAAATCTATAGTGTACCTTTCCAGAGTTTTGACAAAACCATATGCCTTTACATATGCAAATGTAAAACCCACACTCTTTTCAGTGTATAGAATATTATCATCACCCCAGAATGTTCCCTCATTATTCTGCCACTTTTTAGTGTCTTTGTAACCCTAAAGTCCCGACGGGACTGGGGGCCGACAATGAAGCCATATCATGAGTGTAGGGATGAGTAAGAGTGGGATGTGGGTGTGGGGCCGTCAACACAGCTCCCCTCCTTGATGGAGGTTCCAGGAAAATCAGAGACATTGACAAAGTGTGAAAGTTCATCTTGGTAATATCTTTGTTGAAGATACCAGACAAAGCTTTATGATCTACTGGTTGGCAAAGCCTACACGAAATGACCTCTGAGATCTCTTCCAGCTCTGATGTTATATCTTTGTTTCTGGGGTTTGGAAAGCTAACTTTGTTTTCAATGAATTTCACAAGCACTTACTAAGTGTACAATGTAGCAGGCCCTGAAAGGCCCACCGTATATTAGCTACTATTAACGCCATCTCTTCTAGGGGCAGAGTTAACCATCCTATACTCTGGCTCAGGCTTTGATTATTATCTGTCTGATTTGTAAAGTGGAAGTTGGTAAGTTGAAGAGCTTCTGTAATATATCAATACCATCCTTGACATCTGGTGATGGCACCTCTTACCCACCTTCCTTAAAAATTCCATTGAATAATTATCGTGTCCTGACCAGTGATGGGCATTTGTAAGACTGCTGGCTAGAGTTAGTTTCAAACACAGAACTTTTCTCAGTGTGAAATTAAGTCATCTCAGGACCTATAGTCTCATGTTCTTCTTAACCAGACAAGACTTTAATAAACACTTAGTAAAAACTATTTGGTAGAATTTAATCAGAACTCTCTCTGGCACTTAAATACAAAACTATAGATTATTTTCAGAATGGTGAAGATCCAGAAGTGCCTTCCCAAGAATAAAAAAGACCCAATTAGTCAGGCAGTGGGTTTTGAGCTGCTAACTACAACCCCCTGGCCCTGGGCTAGGTCCTGCAGGGGATTCAGAAAAACCATGAGAATGACTCTACTTTTGAAGCGAAGACAGGACTCACACCAGCTAGGCAAACACAGGACTCACACCAGCTAGGCAAACACCCAGGCACTCAGCTGTGTACTCATGTCTCTCACCTGGGTTGGGGCAGTTCCCCTCTGCCACAGATCTTGCTCTTTCTCTCTCACAACATTCTTCACACTTACAGTTATTTCCTTAGTGTCAGTCTCTGCCAGACTGAGCAAAGTTCTGCCCAGTTCACTGCTGTATTCTCAGGACCTAGGCCACTGCCTGGCACAGAGTAGGTCCCCAATAAATGTTGAGTAGTGAATAAAGTTATAAAAAAGACATTTCTATTAAATAAAAGAGTTTAAAAATGGAAGTTTTGTCAGGTTAGGTTTTTAAGGCCTTTCCTTTACAACATAGGTATGCCATTCTCCGAAAGCCTTCATTGATCCCTGGCAGCAACCTCATCCCCACAGAGGCTGGTCCCACTTCTGTGCCTTGCCCCTATTACATCTTAAGCGAGTCATGCCATGTATCAGTCTCTACTGTATCTTTTTGTTTTCTTGGCCGTATGCCCCACTAGACAGAGCATGCCTTGAGAGCAAGATCCCTGCATCTTTGCATCCTAGAGACAAAGAGATAGTGGTTAAATAAATAAGCTTCCTTTTCCTGAAGTTATTAAAGCTGAATCCATTTATTAAACAAGCTGTAGGCAGGATTAACCAGAAGCAAGAATTTATAGTATTTTGATAAGATTTCCCTCAATGAATATTTGTTGAAGACTGTTAGAGATAAATTATTCATCCATTGCAATTAGTATTCCCAAAGGTCTCTAAGAGCTCATTTCCTGTTCTGAGTGAACTCTGTCCTCTTCCGAGATCTAAGCCTTATTTCACAGGAAAATGAGGCAGATTCTCTCTGACGGTTGGTTGAGTAGTGGTGGTGAGTCTCATTGAGACGATTGTTTTCCTTCTCATCTTTGGTAGAGAAAATTACCAAGACTCTAGGAAGTCTAAAGTTGGCATGTAAAGGTGAATAGTCTAGAACTAGTATTAGAAAATGGTAATTACCAGGGAGGTAATTATCTAACTGGAAAAGTAGATGCTTTTACTTAAGAACATTTAAAAAAAGAGTAGTTTATACTTACACATCTGTATGTACTGATGCAGATGGAATTTGGTGCTACTGAAAGCTAAGGAATAAACACTTAATAATTTTCCTCTTTTTAAAAAAAATGACCCCCCCCAAATCTGCCATTGTGTTGAATAATCTAAGAGCAAAATTATGTGAGATTTTTAAAAAAATTATTGGAGTATAGTTGATTTTATAATGTGAGATTGAACCAGGTCTGTCTGATTCCACAGTCTATGCTTTCCCCTCCCTATATCATAACTCTATGGAGAAAAAAGTGGGACACCTTATATGAAAGCAGTGTAAGAATGGGGTATATCCCTTTATTGGATTTGATACTGATCTTGGGTGGCCTCCGCCTGCAGCGGCTTGAAGCAAGATTTCGGTTCCCTGCCAGAGATTGTGGTCAGGCCGTGGCAGTAAGAGCACTGAATCCTAGCCACCAGACCACCAGGGACCAGAGGCCAGTGACAAGGCCCTGGCCTGTTAGCTGTGTAAAAATGAATTTCCACATAGAGATGGAAAGTAGTGAAGCAAGTAAAGTGCTTATTAGGAGGAAAGGAGTACCTGTGGATAGACACACGGCAGGCTCAGAGAGAGATTTGCGCCCTTGTGGTAGTTTGAATCACTTTTATGGGGCATTTCTTCCAGGTTTCCTTTGACCAATCATGTTGCTTTGCCTGGTTCTGAGTCTGTATTTGGTTTATCTCAGGGTCCTCCCCTGCGTGCATGCGCATCTCTTAGCCAAGATGGATTCTAGTGAAGAGGCCTATAGGTAGTTGACATCACTTACTATGAGGTGGTGCCCCCTCCCTTTTTGACCTCCAAGGAGCCTTTCTGCACATGTGTAGTTGGGAAGGTCTCCTTGACTTTGAGAATGAGGAATATGTGGTCTTTTATCTCTTATCTGGGCAGGGCCCAGCCTCCTCCATCATCCTGCTTTTATGGCATTTCTGCTATTTTGGAGTTTCTGTCCACAGGGGAGAAACTGTTCAGCCCGGGGCCCATCTATCTCCTGCCTCAATACTATGCTGAAATCTTCTAACCCCTGGCTGCAGAGGCTTGACAATGAGTATTACATCTAATTGAGTCACTGGTGGAATAGGAAGAGCATGGACTGGTATTCAAGTCCCAGCTCTAAGGCTCACTACTCAGCAGCTTTGGAAAACGTACTTTAAGTTCAAAGGACCTCCATTTTCTTTCAATGGGGATAATTAAACATTTCCTGAGCATTGCTGCAAATGCTGAACTCGAGCCTAAGCACTTTTTGGTATTACCATAGTTAACCCTCACATCACATAGATAATAATAATAGATACTTCTATTTTCCAGTTGAGAAACAGGCTTAGAGAAATTAAATAACTTGTTCAAGGTCACCAAGCTCCACTGCCCACATCTTCAGACATATATGCAATAGCTTCCTCACCATTTCTATCTAAATGTCAAATAGGCAACTCAAACTTAACATATCGAAAAGTGATTTCTTTATTCACCTAATGTCATTCCTCCTTCCAAGTCTTCCACATTTTAGTAGATGATACCACCTCTTTCAGATCAAAACATAGGCACCATCCTTGTTTCTCTTTCTCTCAGTTTCCTCCCCCACCCCTACCCCATCAATCCAATCCATTAGCTATTCCTCTGAACTCTGTCTCAAAAATACGTTTCTTTTTAGCTACTTCTTAACTACCACAACCACTACCACAACCCAAGCCATGATCATCCCTTGTCTGGGATCCTGTAATAGCCCCATGCTTCTGGTAGCACTACACCTCCCCCATCCTCTTCCTCACCATCCACAACAGAGCTCAGAGCCTTTGTGCTCCTGTCAAGACCATAATCTCCTCTTCCCACACCAGAGTCAGAGCCTCACTACCACAGTCTACCTGGAAGGCCATCAGCACAAATCTCATCTTTATCCAGATCGCCACAGGACAGAGCTGTATCTTCCAGCTTGCATGCCCATACTACTCTATATTTTAAAATATGATCCTGTCTGCTCCCCCTCTACAACACAAGAAAACTTTCATTGTGTCCCCTGGAACTCCTGGTCCATCATCAGCAAAATTCTTTATATTCCCTTCACCTTCTTGGCCTGAATGAAAACTAGTTTGTTCCCAGAAGCACCGCTTCCTTTATAGTTCTCTCTAGTGACGGCTGCTTTTTTTTTTGCCACATCCCAGTGTTCTGCTGGGCCTAGAGGTAGGATCAGCAATCTTCAAGCTCTTTATTGCTGATTTAAGACCATTGTTCCTCCCTCTCCCTAAACTCTCCCCCTCCCAAAGTTTGAACCTCTTTATAGGTCGCTCACCCTAATTCTTCAAAAAGTTTAGCTCCTGTCAGAACAGTATGGAGATTCCTTAAAAAACTAAAAATAGAACTACCATACGACCCGGCAATCCCACTACTGGGCATATACCCTGAGAAAACTATAATTCAAAAAGAGTCATGTACCACAATGTTCATTGCAGCACTATTTACAATAGCCAGGACATGGAAGCAACCTAAGTGTCCATCAACAGATGAATGGATAAAGAAGACATGGCACATAGATACAATGGAATATTACTCAGCCATAAAGAGAAACGAAATTGAGTTATTTGTAGTGAGGTGGATGGACCTCGAGTCTGTCATACAGAGTGAAGTAAGTCAGAAAGAGAAAAACAAATATCGTATGCTAACACATATATATAGAATCTAAAAAAAAAAAAAATTGGTTTTGAAGAACCTAGGGGCAGTACATGAATAAAGTTGCAGACGTAGAGAATGGACTTGAGGACACGGGAGTGGGAAGGGTAAGCCGGGTTGAAGTGAGAGAGTGGCATGGACATATATACACTACCAAATGTAAAATAACTAACTAGTGGGAAGCAGCCACATAGCACAGGGAGATCAGCTCGGTGCTTTGTGACCACCTAGAGGGGTGGGATAGGGAGGGTGTGAGGGAGACGCAAGAGGGAGGAGATATGGGGATGTATGTATATGTATAACTGATTCACTTTGTTATACAGCAGTAACTAACACACCATTGTAAAGCAATTATACTCCAATAAAGATGTTAAAAAAAAAAAGTTTAGCTCCTGTCTCACTGACACTTTCTCCAAAGATAATCCTGTCTTAATTCTGGGTAATTTCAAAGACATGCAGATGATCCTCTCCAAACCTTTTATCTCTGCTTCTCTTTTCCTCCAATGGTCTAGTCCTCCACACTTCCTGAGTCATCCCCTCCACGAGCATGTCTTGTCGCTACCAATAACCACAACCCCTCTATCATCTCTATTTCAAGAAACCTACTCTCTGAGCCCACCTGCCAACTTCCCCATGCCCTCGCTCTAGTACTCTGTCAGGATTCTACCACCATTTCCTGATCCCTCACCTCCTCATGGCCTCACTTCCCTGCTCTCCCACCCTTGTTACCTAGTTCCGCCCTACAATCACCCTTTGCATATCCATCTAGTCTCTTACTCCTCTCTCCTTCCATTGGATTCACCTGACAAAACCCTAATCCTGATAATGTCAACTTCCCACCTTCTCTGAATCACCATCCACCCATAAACACAACAGGGAAATGTGCTGACTGGTTTCACTTTAAATTTTTCACCATCAACCTTAATTAGGCCCTCAGTACTTCCAGTTAGCCCCTCTTAACCCTTCCTTATTATATTCATTTTCTTCATCTTTTAGATGACTATCTTACGTTTCACATTTCTTCTCAAACCTCCAATACCTTTGTCCCTCCTCACTCTCAGATGAGGATCTTGCTTCATGTCTTACTAGAAAAGCAGAAAGAAGCCATAAGAAGAAAAATTCCATATAGTGTCTACATCTGTTCAGTCACCTTCATCTATACCTGTAGACCCTGCCTCTCCTTTGGTTATGGATCAATTGGCTACATTCCTAAGGCCAAGTTCCGTACTTGGGTGCCAGATCCCATTCCTCTTTTCCTCTGAAAGACATCCCCTCCCCTTCTTGTATCATTAATTTTTCCCTCTCGACTGGATCATTTACTCGGCCATCCATAGTTATTTCTCTCATCTTAAAAAACAAACTAAAACAAAAATACCCACCAATAACATTCAGGTGTTTCTCTCTCCTTTATTTGTATCTTTCTGCAATTCCTCTCCTCCCCCACCCTTTTCTTGAATTTGCCTATATACCCTCATTTTATCTCTGTATTTAAAGAAAAGAAATATAAAAAAGAGAAAAATGGTCAGTTAACTATGTCAATTCTTATCTAAGTTTTTTTAAAAAGGTGATTAACTTAACATGATGATAAGTGAATGTCTATTTTCTCCCCGGAATAGCTGAAATCTAAAAATAATAATATAGGGACTTCCCTGGTGGTCCAGTGGTTAAGAGTTCGCCTTCCAGTGCAGGGGTGCGGGTTCGATCCCTGGTCAGGGAACTAAGATTCCACATGCCTCGTGGCCAAAAAACCAAAACAGAAAACAGAAGCAATATTGTAACAAATTCAATAAATTCTTTAAAAAAATAGTCCACATCAAAAAATCTTTTAAAAATTAAATAAAAATACAAATAATAAAAATAGCTAATATAGCCACCCCTCCATATCTGTGTGTTCTGCATCTGCAGATTCAACCAACCATAGGTCAAAAAAAACTTTTTTTAATTCCAGAAAGTTCCAAAAAGCAAAACTTGAATTTGCTGCATGCTGGCAACCATTTACATAGCATTTATATTGTATTAGGTATTATAAGTAATCTAGAGATTACTTAAAGTATATGGGAGGATATGCCTAGATTATATGTGAATACTACACCATTTTACATAAGGGACTTCAACATTCATGGAGTTTGGAAGCTGAAGAGGGTCCTGGAACCAAGGGGCAACTGTACTTATTAAGTACTTATATATGCTAGACCTTTACTACGTACTTCAGATATGTTATTTCCTTTAATTTTTACAACTCCATATGGAAAGTACTAACATACCCTTTTTATAGATAAAGAAATCAAGGCATAGAAAATTCAAGTAGTTAAAAGCTGTTTTCTCTCAGCTGCACTCCAACCAAGCACTCACCCCCACCACTACACCAAAGCAGCTCTTAAAAAGGTCACTGCTGACCTCCATGCTGCTAAGTCCAATTGTCCAATCTCAGCCCTCATCAATCTTGACCTGTCATCAGCATGGCACAATTATTCACTCCCTCCTCCTCAAAACAAATCTTTTCACTAGACTTCGAAGAGTATCTCAGTTCTCCTTTTATCTCTGTGCCTGTTTCTTTTCAGTCTTCTCTGCTGGTTCTGCCTCATTTCCCTGATCTTTGACTATTGGAATACCCCTAAGTACCCCATGGCTCGGTTATTAGACATCTTCTACATCTACACTAACTCCCTGGGGAATGTCATCCAGCATCATGGCTTTGAACCTATACAAGCCAAGAACTTCCAGTTTACATCTTTAGCTGTATTTCTCCCCTGAACTCTGGATCTTTATATGTAACAGCTAGTTGATATTTCCATGTATGTCTTACAAGAAACTTGAACTTGATGTGTCCAAAACCAAATGTCTGGTTCCTCACCTACTCCCACCCCAAACCTGCTCCTCCAGCAGTTTTCCAACCTTAGTAAATAGCGACTCTATGCTTCTAGTTATTCAGGCCAACAACTTGGGAGTCACTCATGACTATTTTGCTTTCTTTCACACCTGATATCCAATCTATCTAAAATAGAATATATCTAGAATATGGCCATTTCAACATATATGTATCTAGAAAATATACCTAGAATATGACACTTTCACCTGCTGCTATCCAGTCCAAGCCAATCAATTTCTCCTGGATTATTGCCATAGTCTTCTAATTGGTGACACCATTTCCACCCTTGCCTCTTCCAGTCTTCTCAACAGAGCAGACAAAATGATCCCTTTAAGACCTGAGTAAGGTCATGTCATTCCTCTATTCAGAGCCCTCTAATGGATTCCATCTTACATACTGTACATGCCAACATCCTTATCATGGCCTCAAATGCCCTATATAATGGAAACACTGTCCTCCTCCCAACCCCCATCCTTTCCTCTCCCAGTACTCTTCCCCTCCCTCCTCCTACTTCAGCCACACTGTCCTCCTAACACATGTGGCCTGTTCTCACCTCAAGAACTTAGCACTTGCTATTCCCTTGGCCTCCACATCTTCCCACAGGGCTCTTCCCTCCCTTGCTTTTAGTCCTCTGCTCAAATGCCAATCTATTAGTGACAGCTTCTCCAGCCACCATATAAAAATTAGTGACATTCTTTCCGTCATCCCAAACCTCCCTTTCTTTTCCCCCTGCCCTATTGTTCTCCAGAACATTTACCATACCCTGATATACTGTGTATTTACTTGTCTATATATTCATTGACTATCTCCCCTAATCTTCGTGACAAAGGGACTTTAATCTTGTTCACCTCAATATTTCCAGCACACAGAACTGTGCCTGGCACCTAGTATTTAATAAACACCAATTGGATAAATAATACATGAATTGTAGCTTTTTCACTGTAGCATATGCTATCACTAATATTGTCATGATAGATCAGATTTTTCTTTCTTTAGCTGGCTACTTCTATTTACCCTTCAAGATGCTACTTAGGAATTCCAAATTCTAGCAAGTTTTCTCTTCATCTCCAAGGATGTGTTAGGTGTCCCTTCTCTGAGCTCCCATGGCAATCTGAGCATGTCTCTATCCGAGCCTTGGTCACATGATAATGTCTGTTTACCTGGGGCACTTCCCCATTGCTGCACTGTGATCAGGGCATGGTATCTTTTGTCTGAGCCCCCCAGGGCCTCAAACAATGTTTAGCACATGTTAAGTAGCCTACAGATGTTTGCAGGAAGGAAGGAAGGAGACATCAAAAAGAAGGGAAAGAAGGGAGGAATAAAGAAGAGAATGAATGACAGATAAGCTGCAATTTTCATTTCTAATTAAAAAAAATTATTTACAAATTCAGTTTTCACAATGCAGGAATATTGCAGACTTCCTTTTTAAAAAAACTGTTGTAAAATACGTAGAACCAAAAACTTACCATCTTAACAGTTCAGTGGCATTAAGTACATTCACATTTTTGTGCAACCATCTTCAGAACTGTTTTCATATTGTAAAACTGAATCTCTGTACCTATTAAACACTAACTCCCTATTTCCCCTTTACCCTAGCCCTTTGGACCATCACCATTCTACTTTCTGTCTCTAAAGACTTGAGTATTCTAGGTACCTCGTATAAGTGGAATCACACAGTATTTGTCCTTTTATGACTGGTGCATTTTACTTATCCTAATGTCCTCAAGGTTCATCCATGTTATAGCATGGGTCAGAATTTAATTCCTTTTTAAGGCTGGATGATATTCCATTGTATGTATATACCACATCTGTTTGTCAATTCATCTGTCTATGGACACTTGGATTGTTTCCACATTTTAGCTATTGTGAATAATGTTGCTATGAACATAGGTTCAAGTCCTTGCTTTCACTTCTTTTGGGTATATACCCAGAAATGGAATTGCTGGGTCATATGGTAATTTTATTTTAAAATTTTGGGGGAACTACCACACTGTTTTCAGTGTGGATGTGTCATTTTATACTACCACAGCTGTGCACAAGGGTTATAGGTTCTCCACATCCTCGCCAACATACTTGTTATTTTCTTTCTCTCTCTCTTTCTTCCTTCCTTTCTCTTTTTCTGTTTTTCTTTTTTTGGATAGTAGCCATCCTACTGGATGTGAGGTGCTGCAGACTTCCTTTTAAAATCTAAGTACATCTGCAAATACATTGAAGTCCCCAGTTGTGGGTCTTTAGTCTGAAAGGCAGCCAGCGGTACTGAGGTGAGCTTCTGGAATTCATTCACCAGCTGCATAGACAGTTATTCCTCTCTCTCCATCTGCTCACTCCTAGGAGAGCCCCACCAATCAGTGTTGAGCAGCTTTAGTGGTATAAATTCTCACAATCCCTGGCACCCAACTGCTCAGCAGCATTAAATATACACTGCAAACCTTACTCTACTCTCCCCTTCTGGAGCTGCAGTGCATTCTCTCTGCTAGCCTGCCATTGTCTCTCTAGACTCCTTGTAGGTCCAGCTTCTCCCTAAGATTCCATAGTTCACAAAAGGCAACTGAGGGGAGCTATACAAGATTTACTTGCAGGAAAGATATAGCACAAAAGTAATAAGCAATCTGAGCGATCTGTAGAATAAGAGAGTGAGGACAGATTATGAAGACTTGTTGTTGTACTGGCAACAGAGCTGAGTGAAGGAACACCTGGCAGGCCCTTTCCCCCAGCCACACACTCCATTAACCCATCACCCCTGGAGTCCAGCTCTGTTCTTAGGAAGCTTCTGTGTGGATCATTTCCCCCATATTGCAGAGAATTCTAAAAATATTTCCAAAGACTTATGTGCAGCCTAATGGAAGGGAAGATATGATGTAAACATTTTAATTCCACAATTAACTGTTATTCTGGGCATGTCAGTACGCCTGTTTCCTCAGCTATGAAATGAAATTTTTGGACAAGAAGTCTTTAAGGGCCCTGGCAGCTCAAAAAATTTTTAATTCCAAAACTTTTGATGATCCAAAAAATATTTCCTTTTGTTTAAAAAATGTTACACACACATATATATATATATATATATATATATATATATATATATATATATAATCTTGGGTATATTCACCCTGTAAAGGTTTTGCATAGTCTATGTTTAAATAAGTTAGTGTTTCCTAAATATAACTTAGGCAGAATAGGTCACTTGGGGCTATGCTGGCTAAATTTCAAGGAAACAATAATCTACCAAGTGGATAATTCACATATGGTCAAGAACTGGAAGGCTCCAACCAGTTTTTAATAGACCTGAGAGTCAAAGCAATTCTGCCTTATTCTGCCTTCAGTGGCAACCCCATTCATATTGAGTAAATCTCTGAAAACTCAGAATTAGATGTTTGTTGCTGTTTGTTGTCTGCCACGTAATTTTAAATTTGTGTGTCCGTGTTTGCAGAGAGCTGTGACTTCTCAGTCATTTGCCCTCTTACCCACCACCACCTCCAAATGTTTCTTTTCTAAAAGCACACACAAAAATGTCACTGGATTAAATAAATATAAAATGCTGCCTCAGAAACAAACATATTATATCAAGTGTGTGCTCGGTGGTACTCAAAGGCTATAATTTATAATTGCTCGTGTGGCGTTCCCTTTTACTCATTCACTGTCAAATTCACATTGCAAACAACGTAAAAAGAGACAAAAGCCAGAATTGTCATCTCCCACAGTATCACCATGATTGAAAGGTAATGATCCTGTTATTGTTATGTGCCAGGAGATGTTTTAATGGGTTTCCCAGCCTGTTGAGAATCATTTCAGGTTGCTGAGTTGAGGAGAGTGAAACGTGGACTCTCCCAGTTGTTTCTGTCAGACCTTGTAATTGATGTCACCAGGCATTTCTTAGAGAGTAGAATAAGCCACTACCCACCTGCCAGGCACGTTCACTTTCATTAGTTAAAAAACAATATTAGTTATTGAAAATAATCCCCAATACCTATTCATTCACTCATTCTATGTTCTGGATAAACTTTAAAAACAAAGTTAAACATGCTGCCCCTGGTTTGCTGTGTATGTTTTGACGTGCCAGTAGTTGTTAGTACACGTGGAAGAGAAGCTCATAGATGATCCTCAATTTTTAAACCCTTTAACACTTACTTTGGTAGCACACAGTATATAGGATAAATCAAATAAAGTAAAATTACTTTTATGATTCTAAAATAAGATTTGCAGTTTCTCTACGTTAAAAGTCCATATTATCAATTATATCAGTAAAGTTTAGCTGCAGGAAACAAACCACTGCCACAAGAGCATTTAATACAGGGAATCCGGTGCCTACAGAATTGTTGGGGAGGCTGATAAGAGTGGAGTAAGCTAGGTCCTTTCCAGTGACCCCCCCAGAACATCACCACTGAACTGTCCTGCCAGAGGAATACCACAGTAGGAAGGTGGGGATTCAGGAGCTCCCTCTGGAAGTGTTCAGTTTAAGAACAGAACACACCACCGAGACTGTGATCCCAGGGATCAGAAAGCTGCCACTGCAATTGCCTCTTCACATCTGTGAAGCTAATCTCTGGACACTAGGATTGACCATGACTGTCAGCAGCAACAGCTCAGAACATGAGAAGGTGGTGCCTGCCCTTTCTGTTTTCCAAATATTGTTTAATGCACTGAACTGATGCAATCAATTTCACACCCAGAACCAGCTGCAAGGAGTAGGAGTGTGAGATTTTTTTGTTAGCACAAATAATCATTAATTACTATTGTCATAATTATCACAAAGGTGAACATCCTTGGTGGTGCAGTGGTTAAGAATCCGCCTGCCAGTGCAGGGGACACTGGTTTGATCCCTGGTCCAGGAAGATCCCACATGCCGCGGAGCAACTAAGCCCGTGCACCACAACTACTGAGCCTGCGCCCTAGAGCCCGTGCTCCGCAACAAGAGAAGCCACCGCAATGAGAAGCCCACGCGCCGCAGCTAGAGAAAGCCCGCATACAGCAACAAAGACCCAACGCAGTCAAACATAGATAAATAACCAAATTTACATTAAAAAAATAAAATAAAGGCTCAAAAAAAAAAGTATCACAAAGGCAAAGCACAGAATATAATGATAACATATAACAGGGTGATCTGACTTAAGTTGTGCAGGTCAGAGACATTTTTCTGCTGTATTTTTATAACAAATTATACACTTTCTTCTATACCTTGCCTTTTCACTTAATAGAATATCCTGGATATTATTCTATATCAACACATAATGAGCTTTTACATTCTTTTTTCATGAATGCAAAACATTCTACAACACAGGTGTATGTAATTTATCTTACCATTCCCCTCTCAATGGACATGTAGGCAATATCCAGTCCTTTACTATCACAAACAATGCTGCAGTAAACGGCCTTGTATTTATGTAACTTCACATGTGGACAGGTGTATTCACAGAATAAATTCCTAAGTGTAGAATTACTCAGTCAATGGACATGTTGTTTGTAATTTTTAAAAGAAAATTTTGTTTTATTCATTAGTTCATTTTATGAATAGTCAATACATGCACAGGGTAAAAAGATAAATTAAAAAGGAGCAAAAATGTAGATAGTGGAAAGTAAATTTCCTTCACAACCCATCCAGAGATAGTCTATGTGTATACAAGCACATAGATATATATATACACCCACACCCAACATATGAACATTTATTTATTTATTTATTTATTTATTTATTTATTTATTTGTGGCTGTGTTGGGTCTTCGTTGCTGTGCACGTGCTTTCTCTAGTTGTGGTGAGAGGGGGCTACTCTTCGTTGCGGTGCACGGGCTTCTCATTGCAGTGGCTTCTCTGTTGCAGAGCACAGGCTCTAGGTGCGTGGGCTTCAGTAGTTGTGGCACATGGCCTTAGCTGCTCCACGGCATGTGGGATCTTCCCGGACCAGGGATCGAACCCGTGTCCCCTGCATTGGCAGGCGGATTCTTAACTACTGCGCCACCAGGGAAGTCCCTGAAAGTTTAAATTAATATGCAGAATTTCTCTGGGCAGATTTTTATTATTTTCTGCATTATAGTCTATGGGGGTCAGGAGAGTTTTACCAAGACATAGAGAGACCCCAGGCTTCAGTGTACCATTGTGTTAGAAACATCCTTCATTACTGCCTCTTCATCTTTACTGTCCGCACATGGGCTTCACTATGCCTGTGTAGTTACTCTGGAGGCAAGGACAGCTATGCATCTGGGCTCTCCACAGTCCTTGGCCACAGATTTTCTAACAAGATCGTCTGTGCTTTGTGTAGTGCAGGCATGTGGGGTCCATCATCTCCATCATCTGACAGATTCCCTTTGCCTCCCCCCTGTGAATCTCCTTTTTCATGTGGTCCATGTATTCTTTCTTACTTTATTCCCTTCATTTAATGGAGCATATTTTCCAGCAGTTTTCTGCAAAAGGGTATGTGGAGGGTCAATTTTTTTGAGATCTTGGATGTCTGAAAATGTTTTTATTCTATCTTTCTACTTGATTGATAAACTGACTGGATATAGAATTCTAGATTAGGAATCTTTTTTTCTTCAGTTTTGAAGGCTTTGCTCCATTGACTTCTAGTTTTACATGCTGCTGTTGAAAAATCTGAAGCTCTTCTGATTCCTGCTATGTGGCCAACTTTTTAACTAGTATTTTTTCTTTGTTTCCAGTGAAATTTCATAATGACATGCCTCTGTGTGAGTCTAATTTCCATCCATTCTCTTGGGCATCCAGTAGGCCCGTTCAGTCTGAAAACCCTAGGTATTCTCTTGAATTATTCATTGCAACTTTCTTCCCCGGTTATTTAGATGTTGGATATCCTGACTGGGTTCCACTTTTTTAATCATTTCTCTCTGATTTTCCTTCTTTTGGTCTTTTTGCTCTATTTTCTGGGAAATTTTCCCAACTTTATCTTCCAAAATTTCTACTGAGTTTTTCTGAGTTGTTTTTTTTTTTTATTACTGTTATCATGCTTTCAATTTCTAAGAGCTCTATTTTTGTTCTCTGAATTTTTTTCATAGCATTCAGTGTGCAGACTCTTCTCATCTCCCTAAGGATATTAATATAGTTGTTTTTTTTTTCCTAAAAGGGCTTTTTCCTCTAAGTTCCTTTTTCTCTATTTGTTTGCTTTGGTCTTTATCTTCCATTTTGGGATTTTTCCTCAGATGTCTGGTAATCCTTAGTTGTCTGTTCATGATTTAAAGTGAGGGACTCATTTTCTGGGGAGTTGGAAATGTTACATATTGTGTTAGGGGTGTGAGTTACACAGATGTGTGCATTTGCCAAAACTGCTCAAGTACATTTAAGATCTGTCCATTTCAATACTATGTATAAATTATACCTCCCCCCCAAAATTCCTATTTAAAAGAAAAAACTAAAACCAAGTGAGGAATGAAAACACTGGAAGGTCTGAGCAAATGGGTAGGACTTACCAAGCTAGAGGTTTACATTTGGGACCTCTGGGTGGACCATTTGTGGGTACAGGATCCAGCCCTCAGAGGAGCCTAGCATTCCCCAGTCCTAACACTCTCTTTTACCTCCAAAGGTAATAACCCCCCGGGATCTGCTAGGATAAAGGAGGGCACTTACCCAGCACTGTGGTACAGGGAAGGGTTTCTAAGGATCTAACTGCTACTCAGACATTTTTACCCAATCCTCCTTATTTCAGCATGATGCCTGTTCACCCCAGCTCCTGTATTACCCAGTACCGTGAGTTCTTGAACCTTTTGAGAATCCTACAGTATAAATTGGTTTGTTTCTCTGCTTCCTCACTGCCACAATCCAGCTTCCAAAATATTACTGTTCTTGCCTCTTGTTTTCCCAGCTCCAGAGGGTTCATGTCTTTTTAAAAAAAAATAAATCTCTTTATTGTACATTTTGTAGGGTTTTAAGAGGAAGCAAAGTTAGATGTGTATATTCAATCAACTGTCTTAACTCAGGAGTCAGGAAATCAGAACTGTGCTTTTTAATTCTCCAGCTTCTTCAGTAGAGGAAGGTTCCTATAAGGCATTTGGAATAGATGCTGAAAGTGACTCACCAAAGCTGTGAGAGTTCACCCTTTGACCATTCAACATCTATACATACCCTTCTTCCTGTGCTTTAATTTCTAAGCAACAGTAACAATCTGGACATATTTTCACCTAACAAAATGCTATGATCCTTTTTGCAAATGAAAACATGCTTAGTATCTCTCCGAAGGGGAAATGTTTAAATCCCCTTCCTTGGACCTCTCTCTGGGTAATGTTTATTCTTCTAGTTTAGGAACAATCTGTCACCTAAGAACTAAGTTATTAACCACCACCAACATACCTATATGAAATAGTAAGGAAGAAGGGGTACCAGTTATTATCTATTAATATAATTTGTTAGGAAGAAAATAGGGGAGGTTGCTACAGTCCTTGTTTCTGAAACTGGTCACGAAGCACATTTATAATCTCCTTCCCCTCTACCAGCAGTTCAGTTATTTGGGTTCATTTTGTCTGTTAATTCCATTGGTGGCAGGGCTAGATATTTTGGACTGCCAACAAGAAAATTTTAGATGGGTCCTCCCTTATTGTTTGTTATTTTCAAAATACAAATCTTCAGCCTTCTGGCATTGCAGGGATAGTTTGATATTATTGATTCTTATGAAAAGAGAAAATCAAACAAGGGTCATGTGTTGCACTTTCTGTGTAGATAAGAGTCTCAGTTTGACAGCTGATTAGTTTTAGAAAGTTAAGGAAAAATGGATTCATTTACCAACAGAAGGAAGATGGACATGACTTAGATTGAAAGCTAGCAAGTATCAAGGTTGCCATTGTTCATCATCCAGTTGTGAAGCCTGACCTTGTGTTCAGGGAGACCACCAGCCTCGGTGAAGAGATAGTCAGCAGGGGAGAACTAAGGTAGTCCCCAAAGAGCGGTTTTGGAGGGTAATAAAATTTGTTTTGGTGCCCTCCTTCCTCCTTCATTAGCCTCAGCTTTTTCTTCTCTCCCTGGCCTGTGTTGCACTTGTCCCAAGCTCTGCTAAAATATTAACTGTTTATAATAAGTCCTCTGATAAAAGATTGGTATGACCCCTTCAAAAGATATTTGCATTTCAATAGAGTATTCATCAAAATCAAAAAGTTTAGAAATTAAAGAGTAGAACCTTACTGATAGAAAAACAGATGGGATTAATCTGCGCTACTCCCACCTGATTTTGAGCAGAAGGTTCCACTAGCCTATAAAACCATTTCACTGAATTGATCTGTAATATAGCTTATAATTAGTGCTGAGGACAGGGTTATATCCATGTCTCTTGATATGTAGCCCACATTCCAACTCTATTGTCACTGAGCTCAAAAGTGGCTTTATTAATTTATAGTTTTATTATTTTCAAGTTCAGAGTATGTGTGTAGTGATTAGCTTGGATGTTTAGACCATAGAGCTCTAGTTTGTCAACACTGGTTATAGCTCAGACTATCCAGCCATCTTCCAAATTCATACCTGGTCACTAGGAGCATTAGCTTGGGAACCAATTGTAATGTTTCCAGGTCCCACTTATCTGGCAATCTAAAAACACTTCTTGGTGCTGTTTTTACACTGGGAAACTCTTCAGCAAGGTCGAGTAGAGAAACCAGTGTATTTTAGGCATGAAGTAGCCTGCGTTAAATTGGGGATTTTCCAGGGGAGAAACAGGCAAATATTAAGTAATGTCTTAGACTCCAGGGCCCAGAGAAGGGAGTGGTAAAGTGTAAAAGGATTACTTAAGGTTTGCTTTAGGAGAAGGAGATGGGGGAAGCCTTTGGTACTTCTCAGGAGAGCTAAAATATGTACACACCAACCTCTGCCTCCAGTAAGTCAAAGGATGCCTCCAGTAAGTCAAAGGATGCCTCCAGCCCTGAGATTTAGTACCACTAATTTAGAGTTCTTGCTCTTTTGACTCGGCCTTTGTGCTATCTATGAGAATAAGATTTATTAAACAACTAACTAGAAAGAAAAGTTTTCAGAGGGAAAAAATGAAAACATGTTAGAGAATGAACTCTTTTCATGCAGAAAAAATTGATATGCTAATTAAAATGAATGCTGTTTACCTGTTAATTAATTATAGGAAGGACCTAGAAGGCCTTTCCCTTGAAATGTTTTATGAGTTTTAAATGTAGTTACTCTAGGCGCTCACAATTAATTGTTACACCTCTATGACTGAGTTTATAATTAATACCTGCCCCTGTCCCCCAACAAGCAGTTCAAAAAGTGGAATTTTACTCAAATTTATGAAATGAGACTGTGTGCCACAGAGCCTGGACTGAAGAAAACATGATCTTTGCTCAGGAAGAAAGGGGCTGGTGGCAGCAGTAAAAAGCTTTCAGTAGGAAGGAAGCAAATGACTTAGGTAAAAGTATTTGGGGCTTCCCTGGTGGCGCAGTGGTTGAGGATCTGCCTGCCAATGCAGGGGACATGGGTTCAAGCCCCGGTCTGGGAAGATCCCACATGCCGCGGAGCAACTGGGCCTGTGAGCCACAACTACTGAGCCTGCGCGTCTGGAGCCTGTGCTCCGCAACAAGAGAGGCCGCGATAGTGAGAGGCCCGCACACCGCAATGAAGAGTGGCCCCTGCTCACCACAACTAGAGAAAGCCCTCACACAGATACGAAGACCCAACACAGCTAAAAATAAATAAATAAATTTATTAAAAAAAAAAAAAGTATTTGGATGGTCTGTCAAATAACAAACCAGAGGAAATTGTGGGGTGGTCAGGAAAAAGGTTAACTGAAAAGACCTTCCAAGCGATGTCAGCAACCCGATAGGAGTAAGTGTACTTGTGGGTTTGGGTTGCCATGAGGTGAATGTCTGACGAATGTGAGAAATTGGACAGTTTAAGAATTTAAAAGACCAGAGAAAGCCATGCTTTTGAAAGGGGCTTGTCGTTTTGTAACCTTTAAACCTTACAGGGAAGGTTGGCCTCAGAGAAACTGAATACAGAGAAGGTTCACTCTGAAACTTGCCATTAGAATGGAGACATATTAATATTAGCCTATCTGCATAGTGAGATGGGAACCCTGTTTTACTGTATTGTGATTCCACCAGTAAGTATTCCCTGTTATCTTGGTCTAAGAGATATCACTGCAATTAAAAAAAAAAGTATTTTCTTTAGTTCAACTTAAAAGTTAGCACCTTTAAATAGAGGTTTTATTAAAAGAGGTGAAATCAAAACAAAACAAAACAAAGACAATTGTAATTGCTGTATGTATCTATGTGGATGTTTTGCTCATAGTACATGTGCATGTAAGTTTAGCGCCAAGCCCTGTGCCAAGGAGGTGGGGCAGAGAAGAGACTGAGGGAATCCAGGGCACTTGCTTGTTAAGAAGTTTACTCAAGAAATAAGTTTAATAAACAAATCATGGAAAGGGGAGGCAGAAAAGAATTCCTTCAGTTTTTGCTCACCTTTCAGGTCTAGGGGCCTCTACTCATTTCTGTTTGGAAATGCCTACTGATAATACTGTAAATTAATTATGTTCATTGCATTTTAAAAATATTTAAAATGTGTGATTTTTCCATTTGAGATGCTTTATTTTGGCCCTGATATTTTATTTATACCAGCTGGCTTGTTCAGTTGTTCACAAATATCTCTGTACTTGCTAGACTGGAAGCTCCTTGGGGATAAATTTCCACCCTCTCAACCCTCAAGATGCTTTGCTTTTTCCTTTCCTTGTAAATCAACCATGGATATGGATATCATTGGACACTGTTTGATGCTGCCAGTTTTGGAGACATTGGTATTAGAAATTGCTGGAAGGTAGACAATTTCCCAAAGAGCAAAAAAAGACAGCATCTGAAATTGTCACTTAGACATTATTCTCATCACTCTATAACTCTTGAACCCTTTGCAAAGAATTATAAGAAAAATGCAAGGTAACTAAGTGTTTAGGGGCACATGCCAAGGTACAGATGCAAAGAAGGCCCTCTTTGCCACCCCACCACCACTGCTTATGACATCCGCTAACAGATGCCACAGACCTGGAAACTGGCACCCCCGTGGGCTGTGTGTTTTGGAAAACACTCTAGCTACGCCACTGTCTCTAGAATATCAATGAAATAAATGCATTTCAAAAACAGCCCATGAATAAATACAACCATGTGTTCTTTTGGCTGTTTGAATCCTATTCAACTTGGAAATAGAGACAACGGATGCCAACAGGGAAAATTGCACCCTGTGTTCTGAAACTGAGTAAATCAGATCAGGCACAAATCTGAAGGGTTTGAATGGCTTTCAGGGTCTCCAGCTGATGATCTTAGAGGAAGCTAGGGCCATCTGGAAGCCCAAAGACAGTTCTATCAGGTAAATAGAATGGGCAGAGTTAATTATAGCAGTAAGTAGAGTTCAGAGCACCTGATTCGTAGGAGCCATGCTGAATGGTACTTCATGTCTCTCATGGGAAGCCAGGTGAACCTGGTTGTGTGACTTCCTTTAGTAATGACAGCAATATGATTTTCTCCCTCTGTAGCTACAGTGACTGTTTAAACTGCAGTATTTGGAGGAGAACTGAAGTCAGCAAGCACTTTCAATATTTCCTTTCTAATTTCCCTTGACTGTGAAGCTCCTTGCTCCCCAATACCAGCACCTTATTATCTCAGCAAGAGCCTCACAGTTGCTCCAAGTTGGTGCCCTTCAGCCTTGCTCTTTCTCTCATGCATTATGAGTTGTCTGGGAGGGCTATTCACATGTCACTGCCTCCCAACAGGAAACAACAGAAACTCTTGCCTATTGCAGTAGTTTTCAGAGTGTGGCCCCTGAAACAGCAGCAACAACATCACCTGGGAACTTCTTAAAAATGCAAATTCTTTGTTCCAACCTCAGGCATACTGAATCAGAAACTCTGAAGGTGGGCCCCACAATCTGTGGCTTAACAAGCCCCGCAGGTGATTCTGACTCCTGCTAAGGGTTGAGAACCACTGGCCTATTGGATCAAGTGGGAACTCTTTCTATCTTCAAGGTTCAGTCATCTACTCCGGTCTATCGATTCAGTTCTGTTGGTATTTAGTAAACACAGATTCTGAGTTGGGGATTTACATTTGCTCTCTGGCTAGCTTGAGCCCTAATTTGTCATACTTTGTATTGCACAGTAAGTTTTTTTTTAAATAAATTTATTATTCATTTATTTATTTATTTTTGGCTGCATTGGGTCTTTGGTGTGTTTTCTTTTAATTTATTTTATTTATTTATTTTTTGGCTGTGTTGGGTCTTCGTTGCGGTGCGCGGGCTTCTCAATGCGGTGGCTTCTTTTGTTGCGGAGCATGGGCTCTAGGCACGTGGGCTTCAGTAGTTGTGGCTTGTGGGCTCAGTAGTTATGGCTCACAGGCTCTAGGGCACAGGATCAGTAGTTGTGGTGCACGGGCTTAGTTGCTCCACGGCATGTGGGATCTTCCCGGACCAGGGCTTAAACCCGTATTCCTTGCATTGGCGGGTGGATTCTTAACCACTGCGCCGCCAGGGAAGCCCATGCGTTGGGTCTTCGTTGCTGCGCGCGGGCTTTCTCTAGTCGCGGTGAGCGGGGGCTGCTCTTTGTTGCGGTGCGCGGGTTTCTTATTGCCGTGGCTTCTCTTGTTGCCAAGCACAGGCTCTAGGGGCACAGGCTTCAGTGCTTGCAGCACGTGGGCTCAGTAGTTGCAGTGCTCGGGCTCTAGGGTGCGTGGGCTCCAGTAGTTGTGGCTCACAGGCTTAGTTGCTCCGCGGCATGTGGGATCTTCCCTGACCAGAGATTGAACCCGTGTCTGCTGCATTGGCAGGCGAATTCTTAACCACTACACTACCAGGTAAGTCCCCCCAGTAAGTTTTTTATTTATTGATAATACCAAGGAGTATGATGTTCCATATATGTAAAAGAGAATACCATATGACCAAGACATGTTCTTTTATGTGCCAAAATATTAAAAACTGGTAAAGATTGTTGCATTCCTGTACTAATTATCCTTAGCTAGGTAACAAATTACCCCAAAATTTGAGGCTTAAAACAGCAAACACTTACTATCTTACAGTTTCTGTAGATCAGGAATCTGGGTGCAAGTTAGCAGAGCACCTCAGTCTCAAGGTCTCTTACAAGGCCCCAGTCAAGGTGCCAGCGGGGCTGCTGACGCATCTGATAACACGCTCACTCATGGGTTGTTGGCAGAATTCAGTTCCTTGTGGG
This sequence comes from Monodon monoceros, assembly GCF_005190385.1. NCBI lineage: Eukaryota > Metazoa > Chordata > Mammalia > Artiodactyla > Monodontidae > Monodon > Monodon monoceros. The sequence goes on from NW_021703775.1 coordinate 49,004,263, forward strand.
TTGTTGGCCTGAGGATTTCAGTTCCTCACTTCATGTTGGTCAGAGACCTCCCTCAGTTCCTTGCCCCATGAACCTCTCTACAGGCAGCTCACAACATGGCAGCAGGCTTCCCTCGGAGCAAGCAAACAAGAGAGAGCTAGAGTGAGCAAGCAGGACAGAAGTCACAGTCTCTCTGCACACTAATCTCAAATGTGACATCCCATTGTCTTTGCTGTATCTGTACTTCTCACTTTCTGATCCAGAGCTTCTCTGAACAGCACGGTGAGGGATGCCTGAAGGAGCCACTCAGCATTCACCTACAACGTTTTAGTTGATATACACCCATGGGTTCATTTTAGCTGATTTTTTATTTGGATAGTGAACTTTGGTAAACATTTTTACCAGATTTTATACACATATTTAGATTGCTAGAATTCAGATGGTAAGGGACACCCAACTTGTGGAACCCTCCCATAATCCTAGGGACCTCTGCATCCTTGTATGTCTGTCACCCTCTTGGATTTTGTTTTCTTGATCTTTTTTTCAAACCCCTTAGCTATTTAGTAGTTCATCACTTGGATTTGTTTATATCTTCTTAAATTTTATGTGGAAGGAAGAAAACAGAAAATCATTTAAGATAAATGGAGTTCTTTATTCAAACCAAGCCCTTGGGTAAATATTACAGATAGACATTACTTTAGTAAATAATAAAAAGTAAAACTTACTTTTACTTACAGACCTATGGGAGGTAGAACTTGGAGAAGGCAACTGGAAATTATTTGCATGTCAAACAGTATTTGATATATAAGAAGACACATGTCAAAGTTTCCTTTTAGTAATGATTTTTCTTGGTATATGTTTGTTTCACAGATGTTCAGAATCATATTTCTTAGTGAAGTTTGGTACATCCCTCTGGTAGATGTTGCCAGTTCTCTAGCCAGTATTCATCTGAACACTCCTCATTAACATAATTCTGATTTTGTTTAGGGTAGCCAAGTGCTCAACTGAAAATTTAAGTGTAGTCCAGTTCCTGCTAATGAGCTGTAAGTGGAAGTTGCTAGGTGAGGCTTCTGGGAAAACTCTTTATAAGGAGGCAAACTAAGCTGGCAGTTAAGCTTTACCCTTTGACCCTTATGTTCTTTCTGCCTGTCACATTGGTATAGTGTTGCAGAGGAATTTCCATCTGCCATCTTGCAACCATGAAGCAACAAGGGTGAGGAAGAAAGTCTATGGTAAAGATGGCTAAGAGCAGCCACCCGATAAGCACTGTGGTACCATGCTAGCTTTGGAGCAACTAGATTTGGACTTCCTGATTCATGAAAAAAAACCCTTATTCTTTAAGCCACTATTATTTGGCATTTCTTACTGTTACATGCAGCCAAACCTATTTCCTAATATAATCTCCTAAATCCTTTTATTTGAGGTTTTCTAAAGATTCCCTTTCAGATTTCCTACAATTTTGGTACTTGTTTCTATTTTTAAGAAGCACAAATGTATCTGCAGATACATCTTCTATTAAACTAATTCAGTAAGAAAAGAGTATAATTTATTACAAAAATGACCTGGTATTTTACAATTTTCAAGTTGAATCAAACCTTAGCAATCCACGAGTTACTGAATATTTTATCACTACCTGAAAAGTTTATGATTTGTAAGCTTATTTTCTTGTTTATTATGTCTCCCTTATTGAATAGAGTACCAAAAGGAAAGGGACATTGTTATATTCCTCACTATATCGTCATAAGCTAAAGCTAAAACAATGTCTGCCAGATAATAGGCAAATGATAAATATTTAATCAATGAATGAATGTAGTTATCTAAACTTCATCTAATGAAGAAATAATCTTAGAGAGATTATTGTTTATCCAGTACCACAAATTTATTCAACCATTTGTGACCAGTAAAAATGGTCATTTCATATGGGTTCAACCTAAAAGTGGCAGAATGGAGATAAGAATGAAAGTCTTCTGATTATTGACCCAGTACTCTTTTCATTGCAATATACTGACTACTGGTTATGATTCAGATTGCAAAATTATTCTGCATTAAAAAATAATTTACCATATATTACAGCTTATACTCCTGTATATTTAAAATAGGGTCCAATTAATAAAAATGTCGCTTATATTCAACATTCCAGGAAAAAGGAGGAAAGGAAATTAAAGTTACTTGAGGAATACTTAGGTACTCATTATGTGTCATTACACTTAATCCTCATATTAGTTCCATTTCACAGATGATAAAATCAAACATCAGTTGGGTAAATAGTCTAGACTGGGGTTTCCCATCTACTAAACAGTGAGGCTAGGTATGTCTCATTCTAAAGCCTGTGCTCTTCCTAGTGTACCGAATGCTATTTTACTGATTATAATCTGTAAAGCACTTGATAAATGTAAATTATTAAATTACCTACATCCTCCATTTAATTGACTTCATCAACCTCAGAAGCATAGTGATATTTATATCTAATAAAGAACATTCCTGCTGCCTTTAAAATGGATCCACATTTTTAACAGCAGACAGCTGCTTCTGGTTAGACAATTTTCAAAGTTAGACCATGGAACATTACAAGGCAAGACATTTGAAATTTTTCTCCAGTTCTTGTTCATGCATCAAATCTATAATTTCTTGACCACGTAAGATTTGTACAGTCTGTACACTTGAGTTAGTTAACTAGTGGCTTAGAAAAAAGGAGAAGTGTGAATTCAGAAAAGCAGCTGCTTCTAAATGGAATGATGTCAGGCAGTCTCAAAATAAGCTTGGTCCAAGATTGCTTATTCTCCTGTGAATTGGTTGGTACTTCTTGAAACTTCCTCACTTTGCAATGATTATATTAAATCACTTCTCTATTTCTGTAAGATTAGGCTATCAGTGGTTTAAAACCTATTTGTAGAAACCAGCCTCTTTTTCAAATGGAATCTTATGTGAAACATTAGTATGTAAATCAGATAAGATTAAAAAAAACCAAAATGGTGATCTCTGAAATGGGACCCCAGAGGCACATCAGCTGTGCTCTAGCTTGTGTGTAGAAAGGAGGATTGCCAAGGCCCTCTGCTGAATGCCCACGTAAGACCTCTAAGGTCCCTTGCAAGTCGAAAATTCTTTGAACTAATGGCTCTGTTGAGTATGTGTTGGTTATCTTATTGCCATGAAAGCCAGTTGTATTCAACAAGGGGAAAATAACAGTAACTGTCTTTTTCTGGCAACATCTGGTCTGGAAATTAGAGCACTTTAGTTCCAATCCCAGCTTTGCCACTATTTAGGTTTGTTGCCTTGGATGCTGTTGCCCATCTATAAAATGAGGATAAAACGTTCTCTACCTACTTTATTTTAAAATACATTTTCTTGTGAAGTTAAAATTTCCCTTTGACAAAAATTAGAGTACAATTGTAAGGTATTGCCTTCAGGAAGTTATATGACTAGAGGTGTGGATATAGATTTTTTATGCCAAAGTCACTGCTGTACATTACTACCTCTGTTTATATTATAATTATAATAAAATTAAAAGCTTGAAATATAAGTTCTATTAGGGGTAAGTATTCATTTTCATTTGTGCGTAGTTACAAGATTTTTCCAGAAGAAAGTGGGGGAATTCCTTTATTTAAAAAAAAAAAAACTTGGTTTTTAGAGTTGATAATTTATCAAATTAATGCATAATCCTTATTAAAATACAGAAATAAAAAAAGAAATTCCCCCATCTAGACTTACAACAAGTGACATTTTAAGATATTCAATATACATCTAAGATACAGACAGACAGTAAGTAGGTAGATAGGTAAATATAGGTAGGGTGAAAATGAAACTAATTGGTGAACAAAAATGTGAATCATACACTACACATTATTTTAAAACAAAAAATAACTTTTTACTTTTATTTAACGAAGTTAAAGGAAATTGAAGTGAAACTGTAAGAATTGCTGAATTTTAGACAAATGTTTCTTCACTATGAAAGTTATTAGTTCCTAAATTTTTTTGAAGTTATGAAAAACAATAAGAGGTTGGAATCATTATGTAAAAGTTTTTTAAAAATTCTCTTCTAGACTATATCTATGGATCCCATGTTATGCAAGATGAGAAAATTAGCACATTTACTCTTCCATCATACTCTTGATTTTTGTGTTATTACTTATATTCTGTTCTGTGACCATAATTCCCAGTTATTTAATCTCAGTTTTATATTTAAATGAATTAAAATTTATTTATTAATCCTTTTACAATGGCTTCCATATTCCCTATTCCTATATTATTTTGATTTGATTTTTGTTGGCTGAGTTTCATCACCTAATTTTATTTCCAAGCTTGATACATCCTGTCCTTTTTCTTTATATCTGAGGAGCATCTGCCTGTTGTAATCATTCTGAGTTAAGTATGGCTGACTAAAAATATGTTTGTCCTCCAACAAACATACACATAAGAGTTTTAACAAGTTGGAAGTTTATTGCTTTCTCACATAATAGAAGTCCAGAGCACCATAAACTCGTCAGGAACCCGTAGTCTTTCCAGCTTACTGCTCTACCATTTCTTAGAGAATAGTCCTTGTCCTCATGGTCTAAGAATGCTTGAGTGCCAGCCATCATATTCAGATTTCAGGCAGCAGAATGAAGGAAGGAGTCAAGAAGGATAGGCCCCCACCTTTAAGGAGATTTCTCTGAAGTGGCACACAACATTTCTGCGTGTATTTTACTAGATAAAACTTAATTACATGACTATGGGATATATAGTCTTTTAGCTGATGGCAATTGTCTAGCTCAAAATCTGTGTTCTCAGTGTTAAGAAGGAAGAAAATGAATATGGAGAAATAACCAGCAACCTTTGCTTGCCACACTTGAATATAGAGTTTGGGGTTATGCTTTCATGCTCTCAAAACTGTGTAGACCTGGACCATTAACTTCAAAGCATTTGAGTATCACTGAGGAGATGTCTGAAGTCAACCTAAGTCTTTCCTCCTTGTAAGTAACCTGCCTTTTCTGCTTGGATTCTCATATGATTAGTTCTTTATCTTTGAAGATGAATGGCTTCTGCAGAATGTATCTTGGGTTCACCTTTCTATATCATTTTTTCCAAATACATGGTGTAACTTTTTGATCTGCAGATTAAAGTCTTTATTTCAGGAAACATTTCTTTCATTATTTCTTTAAATAGTATTTCTATCACATCTCTATTTTTCAAGAAGTTGATTCTCCTTTTTACACCTTATCTATAAAATTTTTATATTTTTACTCTTTTAATGTCTTTCACTCTAGCCTGTCCCTCATGTCTTAACATACTTTTATCACATTTTCCCCCTATTTTTGGTTGTTTCTAATGTAGCATTCATTTCTGAGATGTTTTTATTTTCTCTTTTATTTCTTTCTCTACCAATGTGCTTTTATCTTCTGTTATATTTTTTTAAACCCCTGTAATATTCTTTGAGACCTATTTTTACAGCAATAATTTATGTTTAATACATTTTTCCTTCTGATTACTTATGTATTTGTTTATTTGATTAGTTTATTTTAAATAATGTAATAAACACCTGAAAATCTAACATGAAAATTAGTTCCTTGAAAATAATCTATATCTATGTGGCTCCCTTATTGCATCAAAATGCCTCTCCACATCCAAAGTAAGCATTGTCCTGAATCCTACGTTCATCATTTTTTGATTTATTTGTATATTGTGTCAATATGTATTCCTTCAAAGGATTATATATGTATTATAATCATATATATTATACATATAATATAATACAATATTCTTTATGTTCATTGTTTATAACTGTGTAAATAGGATACCATGTTGTATGTAAGGGACTTACTTTTTAACTTATATTGCTGTTATCCATCCATGTTACAGTGTGTCATTGCAGTCCATCTGTTTTGGCTATTGTATAATATTCCAGGGTGTGACTATACCAAAATTCATTTATCTACTTTCCTGTTCATGGGCATTTGAATTATTTCCAGGTTATTGTTATGCAAACAATGTTTCAGTGAATATTCTTCCACATGTATCTTTTTATATAGGTCCCAGAGTTTCTTTGGAGTTTATGCCTAGTAGTGGAATTGCTGAGTTGTAGAGTATGTCTAAACAGAATTCTTTATGTAACCTGCAAAACCAGCCTCCTCTCCTTTACGTAACCTGCAAAACCAGCCTCCTAATTCTGTTAGTAACATCCCAATCACCAGCTCCTTTGACACGTCCTCCCTTGCTCCCTATATCCAATTGTTTACCAAGCTGGAAAGTTTCTGCCTTCCCACGATACACCCATTTCTCCTGTTCAAGCTTCGTTAATTCTCCCCTGGACTCCCTATTCCTAAACATCATTGTTAATAAATTCCAGTCACATAATTTCCCTGTCTATGAGATTAAGTGGACCCATAATCCAGCATTCAAAGCTCTCCACAGTAAGGCTCCAGACTAACTTTTCTGGTTTAATGTCTCCCTATTTTGGTAGTGGAGAATGGTAGAGTGAGAAGGGACCTTAGAGATCATCTGGTCAGACCCACTTACCTACAAATAAGGGAACAGAGGCCCAGAGAGGAAAAAGGGTTTTATCAAGGTCACATATGTGATCTGTTTGAACAATTTTGTGGTTATTACAGGTGCTTCAGGAGGAAGACAAAGAGATGCCTGTGATCTTTCATCTTGAGGTAAGGACAGTGGAGTGGAATAGTTGTAGATAGGGAGAATGAGCATGCTTACATCATACCAAGAAAAACATTGAAACTATTGGGCAGGTAGAAAAGAACATAAAGAGCGGACTCTTCTGTTACCATGCTGAGTGTAACAATTATTGTACTGTATTATAATATAATTGTTGTTTGGGACTGAAAGAGTGAACCTGTGTTCTTGAAGATGGTCATTGTGCCTGAGAGGCATGTCTTCCTCAGAAGAAACCAGAAAGAGGAGATGGAGGGGCCCTAGATGGGTGGTTTAGGTAGTCGAGTTGAAATTGAAATCTCTCTCCCTCTCTCTCTCCCTCTCTCCAACCCACCCCCCCTTTATCTCGCCTAATCTGTCAGTCTTGCTTGTGAAATAATAATAGTATTTACTGAGTGCTTTCCATTTGCTAACTGCCTTACCTAGATTATCTCATTCAATCCCCACATCAACTTTATGATTATTTTACTTTACTATTATTATCCTCATTTTACAGAAGAGCACATTGAGCAAAGAAAGAATTTAGGACATATAGCTAACAAGTGAGTAGAAGGTTATAAAATGTCACTCTTCAGCTTTAGAGAATTTGAGGACTAAGAAACAAGAATTCAACTGTTTATGCTTAAAATTTGGCTGTCTTTATCTGGGGATAAAGTGTAGACATTGTAGATGCCTTGTGGAATGGGACAGGTCTTGAGCACCTCGGGATTGAGCTCATGTTAGAAAGATTCAAAATTTATAATGTGTAAGTCTTTTACATTTTCTTCTTTGTGTTTGTTTTCCTTTTGGCCTCCCTTTCCTTTTGCTTAATAAAGCAGGTCCATTTTGTGCTAGGTGACCCTAGAGAAGATCTTTTTAGTTTGTTCACCTTGAATCAGAGTGCTTAAGGGGCAGCAGCATGCTCAGGGAGGAAGAGACCTCGTTGACAAAAAAAAAAAAAAAGGTGAAAGTCGTGGAGATAGCCCTCCTACTATCTGAAGAGCTGCCCTGTCTCTTCTGGAGAATTCCCTTCCAGTGTTAAAACCTAGAATTTTAGACAGGTTTTAGACAGAAAGAAAATGTTGGCCTTTTGGAACTGGAATGGTTCATGATAAAAAAGCAAGTAGGGAGGGTTATGGGAAAAGATCAAAGCAAAGGGTTGTCATCTTTTAACTGTCAATCAGTTAAAATTGGTAAATATTTATTGTGAGTCTGCTGTGTGCTAACCTAATCTAGACATGATCCTTGCCCTCAAAGTCAAACATCAAAGATGAAAAGGTAAATATGTGCATAAGTGGATTTGAAAAACAAGTTGAAAATGCAAGGCCTGTCACAAAGCAACATCCCAAATGAAAGGAACAGTTAGTAAACAGGTTCTGTAGTTGTGACAAGGAGAGAGAACTCACTGGGCTAGGTGATCTTCCACTGTGAAGGAGGAAGGACTTCAGCTAGATATTTAAAAAACTATAAATGTTGGATAAGTGGAAAGGAAGGGGAAATGTCAGGAGTGGAAATGAGGCACCAGGAATATGTAAGATATTTAATAGTGGCCTTTCTGGCTTGAATTAAGAGTTTCTTTAAGGGACTAATAGGAGGTAAGGCCTGACGGAGGGCTTTGAATGCCAAGGTGAGGAGCTTTACTTCACCCTGTGGAATATGAGATACTCTCAAAAATGTTTGAGACAGGCAGTGGGACAATGAAGGTTACTTTTTAGGATGGCTGGTCAGTAGGGAGATAGGTTAAGACATTGTGGTAGAAAAACCTCAACGTTTCAACAGTAAATGAGTTTTCAGGAGATTTTTTAATGTGTCAAATGTTTAGGAAATGTGAAATTCTTTTTTTCCTTATGCTAACTGCTGACTTGTGTCCAGGAGAAAGGAGGGAAAAGAGCAGGCAGAATTTTTTTTTTTAACATCTTTATTGGAGTATAATTGCTTTACAATGGTGTGTTAGTTTCTGCTTTATAACAAAGTGAATCAGTTATACATATGTTCCCATATCTGAGCAGGCAGAATTTTATCTAGAGCAGAAGACGGTTACTTTGCTAACATTTACCTGCATTGCTGACATTTTGGGTACAACTGTGGCAGAGGCCACTTCCTGACTAGTTCTCAGTCCACAGATTGAATGTGGGAAGATGGAGGACCTTCAGAATTGAAGACAAATAAATCCCTCAAAGGCCAGTGTGATGTTTCTTCCTCTTTTAAAATGTTTCTGCTTCATTAAAAAAATATATATATATAGTTAAAAATCTCTCTTTATACTAATAGGATTAGGACATTTCATGTAAAGAGAACTGGTTCCCTGTTCTTAGCTAGAAGTTTCTGTAGGCCCAACATTTCCTTTGGAAATTAAACACTTCATAGACAGGGTCCTCAGCTGATAAGGATACAAGGCTGTCACACTCAGGGATCAAAGTGTTGCCAAGATTGCTGATGGTGATAGCTCTTGCTGGGAATGCTCCATTACCAAACAGACATAAAGAGCCAAGTATCTGCTCTAGGCCATCAGAGTCAGGTGGGGAGGATGGATGTAGAACAGTTTCCTGGAACCAGGGATGCTGAATTGAAAGCAAGGAGGCCCAACTGGGCAAGATTTGGGGTCGGGGTGGAGATCACTGGAACAAAGAGCACGGAGAGGACTCAGGAGCAGTACTGAGGTCTACTGGTACCTAGTCCAGTGCTCTCCGCACCACACCAAGCTGCATATTTACCTATATACAGTTTAGAACCTTCTGTCACTCTCTTGCTCCCTCCTTGGCCACCTATGATTGCTTACCTAAGTGAGAAGTTTTGAGCACACTCCTATATCAAACCTGCTTTGGCAAAGAGTGGTCTGAGGCAGGCGTTGCCTCAGAATCAGATTTATATATCACAGGACTCTGATTGCCTGACCTGACACATGTTTAATTGGTCCTAACCTCTGCTAGCCATTATCCATTAACCTACCTGCCCTTCTATTTTTCTGACATCTGATGACTAAGGGCCTGTACTTGTACCAGTATGAGACTAGCCAAATCTTTGCTCCTTTGGTGTCCATACCTAGAATTGAATCTGTATCAATATGATTATTCACTTTTCATGTGGTTGCAGGTAGTTGTGTTCACAGACCACATCATTCAAGGCAGAGCTCCTATCTAACTGGTGATATGAATTTCATCCAGCAGCTAGGATATAGACCCCATGTGGCTTGGTTCCCTTTGGGATACAGTGCTGACCTGGAGAGCTGGGATCTAGGAGTCAGATCGGACCAATGGGGGATGGGTCACTGGAGAACAAACACAGCTGAAGGTTCTAAGAGCAAGCTCAGTCCTAAGAATGTGTCTGGAGAGATTGGATATACAAACATATACTTCATGATTGGTGGGAACAGGAGGTATTTAGAAATTTAGGCAGGTGGGCAGGCAGCCCAGGGAAGTCTGGAATTAGATAACAGAGACCCAGCCACATGATTCAGTTCAGGGGTGAGTGTTGATGATGGCAGTAGTGCTTAGAAAGAGAAGGCAGAGATTTGGTTCAGGAAGAACAAGGGGTCTGAAATTTTTCCCAACCAGAGGCATAGTTATTGGCTCTCTTTAAAAGGCATCTTCAGTCCTGTCACCTTTGGGGACATGTATAATCCTTCCTCCTCTCAGCCTGTTCCTCTATCATCTCTGCCCTCTGCTATCAACCCAAATCTAAGGCCCTGGTTTGGCTCTCTGCTTACTCCATTGAGTTTTTCTCTCTTCCCAGAATGTACTTATCAAGAAGGAGCTATTGTCAGCTTTGTGCATGTTTAGTTTGATCCTGGTTCTGGATATGTTGACCCTGGTCAGTGGCTCAGGACTCCTACGTACCTGGAAGAAGAAGTTTGACATAATGGATCCAAGTAGTTTTCTGGGACAGTGATGAGGTCATAGGGATAGGAAGCTAGTTAGTAGAACTAAGGTCCCGGGAGTAAATAGACTGGATTTGAGAAAAAGGGCAAAATGCTACGTGTTGGAACTGAGCCAGTAAATCTCAAAGTGATTCTCAAATTTTTACCCCCTAAGGTCAGTGTTTATCAATCTTTAGTAAGCTTTAGAACTAATGCCTGTGCAGATTTTGCCTCCAAAAGTCTGGGGTAGGGATTACATTCTAGGAATCTGTAATTTTCCTTGTATATTTTCCAGAAATATTTTATGCATATTAAACAAAAACTGTGTATTAATTTTCTCCTTTTCATTCACATGGTAGCATGCCATACACACTGTTCTGAACCTTGTTTATTTTTGTTTTGTTTTGTTTTTCACTTAACAATGTTTCTTTGAGATCTTGCCATTCCTGTATATAAAGTTTCCTCATCCTTTTTGATGACTACATAGTATTTCAGTGTGGGAGTAACCATAGTTTGTTTTACAATCTTCTGCCAATGGACATGCAGGTCGTTTCTAATCTCTCCCAACTGTAAACAATGTAGCGACAAGTACCATGTACATATGTCATTTCACACATAAGTGATTATATCTGGATAAATTCTTAGAAGTGGAATTACTGGGCCAAACAATAAGTGATTTTGATAGATACTGCCAAATCGCCCTTCACAGAAGTTATATCAGTTTACACTCTTACCAGCATGAACACCATTTCTTCATGACCTCTAGCCAACAAAGTATATTATCAAATTTTTTGACTTTGCCAATATGGTACATCAAAATAGTATCTCATTGGTGGTGGTGTTTTTTTAAAATTTATTTTTGGCTGCATTGGGTCTTCCTTGCTGCATGTGGTCTTTCTTTAGTTGTGGCGAGTGAAGGGCTAGTCTTAATTGCGGTGCTCTGGCTTCTCATTGCAGTGGTTTCTTTTGTTGCGGAGCACGGGCTCTAGGTGCGTGGGCTTCAGTAGTTGTGGCACACGAGCTCAGTAGTTGTGGCTCGCAGGCTCTAGAGCACAGGGTCAGTAGTTGTGGCACACGGGATTAGTTGCTCTGCGGCATGTGGGATCTTTCAAGACCAGGAATCAAACCCGTGTCCCTTGCATTGGCAGGTAGATTCTTAACCACTGCACCACCAGGGAAGTCCCTCACTGGTGTTTAGGTTTACAGTTCCTTTACCATAAGAGAAGAGGATGAGAATATTTTAATATGTTTGAGTCATTTGTATTTTCTTTTTGTAAAGTCTGTGCATTTCCTTTCACTATTTTTCTACTGTATCTTTTGACCTTTATTTTATTGGTTTTTAGAAACTCTTTATACATTAGGGAAACAAATCCTTAGGCTGTGATATGAGTTGCAAATATTTTTCTCAGTTTGTCATTTATCTTTTGAATTCCTTTTGGTGACTTCTGCGGGACAGATTTTTATGAAAGTGTAACTGTTACTGAATTAATTAATATTTTATTTAGTGACTTCTGGGTTTTAAGTTATACTTTGAAAGGCTTTTCCCACTCTAAGACTGTGAAAAATTATTCCACAAATTCATCTAGTACCTTTATAGATTTTTTTTTTAAAAATTTAAATCTTTGAGTCATATAGACTTTATTCTAGAATAATATGTAGAATTTGGTTGCAACTTATTTATTTTTCCCAGATGGCTATGCAGTTTCCCCAATAACATTTATTGAATAATCTATTCCTTAATTCATCACTGCCAATGACTTGAATTGCCCATTTTATCATATTCTAGCTTTCTATATGAATTTGTGTTTAACTCTGAACTTTCTCTTCTGTGACACTACTACAGTTGACCCTTGAATAACATGGGTTTGAACTGTGCAGGTCTACTTATGCACCGGTTTTATTTGAATCCTCAAATGTGGAACTGTGAACAGGGAGGAACTGTGGATATGAAGGAACTGTGTACATGGAGGGCCAGCTATAAGTTATATGGAGATTTTCAACTGCATGGAGGGTCAGCACCCCTAATACACATGTTGTTCAAGGGTCAACTGTATATCAGTCTCTTCATGCACCGATACCACACTGTTTAATTATTCTAGCTTTATAAGGTAGTTCTAATGCAGGTGATCCATGGAGTACACTTTAAAAAACACTGGCCTAGGGGCTGGTGCAGTACAAGCCCTGTGCAGCGTAGGATTATGAGTTGATTTCAGCAACGAGGAGAGGAAGGCTACCAAGAATGGCATTTGGGGGAATAAAATGAAGATTTCTTAATTCAAGCTGAATCCATCTGTTTTCATGTTTTCCTATTTTCTTATTAACAAATGTAACTTCACTTTGACTTTTTTGGTAGGAATTCTTGCCAGTTTTGTTTTGTTTATTTGTATGGCTCTTAAGTTAAAATAAGAAGTACATTTACATGATAGGCATTATTTATTCAGTCCACATGTGTGGATTTATAGACTCATGGACTCATTGCAATAGAAAACGAGTGAGGTAGATCAGAAAGTATATCAATATGCTTCTACATACACAGATTGTACACATACACACTCAATTCACTCGTTCCTTCAACATGTGTTAATTGAGCTCCCATTATACTGCGAAGTAGTTTGATAAGTGCTGGGGTACAATAGGTAAGAAAAAAATTAATGTGAACGAAAATACTTGTATTAGTTTCCTAAGACCGCTATAGCAACGTACCATGAACTGGGCGACTTTAAAAACCAGAAATTTATTCTCTTGCAATTATGGAGGCTAGAAGTCCAAAATCAAGGTATCAGCAAAGCCATGCTCCCTCTGAAGGCTCCAAGGGAAAAATGCTTCCTTGCCTCTCCCGAGCTTCTGCAATCCTTGGTTGTCTGCAATCCTTGACATTCCTTAGCTTACAGCTGCATCACTCCAGTCTCTGCCTCCATCTTCACATGACTGCCTTCCCTCTGTATGTGTCTATGTCTCTTCACAACCTACTTTTAAGGACACTAGTTGGTTCTAGGGCCCACTCTAATCTAGTATGATCTCATGTTGACTTAATTATATCTGCAACAACCCTATTTCCAAATACGGTCATATTCACAATTATCAGGGGTTAAGACTTTAACATCTTTTGGGGAACACAATAGCACTTATCAAAATATAAAGCAGAAATAATATCTATATTAATCAGACCCACTTAATTGATCAAGTTAGTTTTAAAACATAAATTTAAAATCATTGCCTGATTAACTATTTCATTCAGTCAAATAGGAATGAAGACAATGGGAATAAGAAGTAGTGAAATCATCACATTTATTGGACCTCCCATTAACCCAGATCATCTTACTGTATACAGAAGTTGCATTAACCAAGCTGGTGGCTTGGGTTGTCAGGAATAGTGGGATTTGGGATACCCAGAAGAGAGAGACCCTTTGGAAGGGGAACTGGAATGGGGCCAACAAGAAAAGTCTCCACAATTTCATGGAGGGTCTGTGGTCTGCCCTTGTTAAGGCAAACAACCCCAACTTCTGTGGAGGAGACACAAACCTGGGCTGCTTTTTCCCTTGGAAGAGCTAGTAGAAACCAAAATACACCCTCCTTGACTGCCCTGTTCCACTGAGACTGCAGAAAAACAAGCTACTCAGCTTCTCCCGCTTCCTGACCTCAGGAACCTTGGCCTCAGCCAAACTTCCTTACTGTGAGATCTGTTTCAGGCCAAGAATATGACTCTCAAAACATATTTCTATGTCTTTGGTTTCCTACCAGGCTGTCCCTTTTCCAGAGCCAATATTTTCATGCAGACGGCAAAGTGACTGTGGTTAGGATTCCATTTTATTATCTCTATTAACATTATTTTTTTTAAGTGTAGTAATAGATTCAGAATTAAGAGCTCTAGGAGGAGCCCATATTTTCCTACTGGTGACAAGAAACACTGTAACAGAAGTTCTATCTGGCAGGAGATGTAAAAAACACTTTAGTTGCTGTGCAGAGAGCTAGCCCTCAGCTAACAAATTTGTTTTCATTTGCCTTCAGCTGCCCATGGCTAGTTTCTTCCCTCACCCCTGCTGAAGAGCTCAGTGTCTCCCCTTCCCCTTCTTGGCTGTGAAAACCCACCCTCAAAAAAGTATTTGATAGTCTCACTTGCACAGTTGTGTTAATAGCTGATAAATGGTAAAAGGAAATTAGTGACGTGTGGCTGAAAGCACATGTGAGTAGGAATCCAAGGCCTGGCTTGTTTGGATTCTTTTATAAGCTGGTATTGAGGGAAAACGCTACCAGACTTTTGGAGGCAGGAATGCCTGGGTTTAAATCCTTGCTCCATCACTTATTAGCTGTTTGACCAAAGACGCTTACTTAATCTTGGTGTTCCTAAGTTTCTTTTCTTTAAAGTAGATATTGTAATACTTACTTTACCAGATTATTTTGAGGACTATTTGTTGGGTAGCACAGTACATGACATATAGAAAGGCATTGAAAAGACAATCATAGTAATTTGTTAATGGAAGAGGATTGAGGCTGCTCTACTTTTTAAGAGAGAATTCCTTTGCCTTCTTCTCCAGATAGTTAATGCTTCTTCTCAAGCAGCATTATGGTTCTGACAGCCAGTGACAATTTTCCATAGAACTAGCTCATATCAAGCTTGCCTTTAGGCAGATCTAAGGAGGCAGAGATGCCCTGGCAGAAAGACATGATGTGTCCTCTCTGGAAAATTTTACCAACCCCCGGCCAGGGAACAGGCTCCATCTCTTTGACCAGTTGCCATACTGTTGCTTCTCCAGTGTCCCCACCTATGTTTCAAGAGCCTTAGACTTACCTAAGAGGCAGAGAGAAACATGGAAACAGAAAGGAGACAAGCAAACACTATCTGGACTGTTCCTTTATTGGTTCTTCTCTATTATCGGGTTCTCTCTTATCTCTGAACAATCCATCTTTTCAAGGATTGTCAGGCCTTTGGAAGATGCTACTTCTTATCTTCCATCCAACTTCTCCCATGCGTCACTGGTTTGGGATTATAAATATTTTTCAAGGTTATCTTCATAAGACTGGAGCCCCTCCAAAAAAGAGGACTGTGTATTTCATGTATTCATTTATTTATTTATTCATTCATTCATCACTATAAGATTAATAATAATAGTCAATATTGATTGAGCTCTTCCTATATACCAGATAATCTGCTAAGGTTTTCTCATATTATCTAATCTAATTACCCCAACAACCCTGTGATATAGGTACTATTTATATCTCAGTTTTTATTTCATTTTATTTTTTAAATTTTATTATTATTATTTTATTTATTTATTTTTTGGCCATGCTACGTGGCTTGTGGGATTTTATTCCCCTGACCAAGGATCTAACCTGGGCCCTCAGCAGTGAGAGCATGGAGTCCTAACCACTGGACCACCAGGGAATTCCCTATATCTCATTTTTTAAATGAGGAAACTGAGGCATAGATGTTACCTTTCCAGTCACATGGCTAGCAAGTGGGAGAGTTGGGTTTCTACAGTTTGGCCAAGTCAGTGCTAAATAGACACTGAGTGGTATAAAAGGTATACAAATGATAGTACTCATCCTCCAGGAACTTAAAACTTAGGTGGGTACATAAGACAATTAAGTAGCCACATGGGACAGAATGAGGCTAAATATTAAAGTAAGTATAATTGGACAAAGGAAATTAGTGTAGACTGGACCAGTAAAAGAAGAACTTCTAGGTGCTGAAGGATGAAGTGGTTTTGCAAAGGTACAGGATTCAGAACTCTGAGGAATGGGGAAGGGTAGGGAAATAGACCAGGCATGGATGGGTTTGGCAGGTAGAGAAAAGAGGCAATGCCTGCACAGCCGGAACAGAGTGGCAGGAGATAAGGCTCAGGTCAGAGTGGGTGGGCTTGTGTGGGAGATGAAGCTTAGACTGTTCTATTGAACAGGCCATGGGAAACTGCTGAAACTTTAAAAATAAGAGTACAATATGATCAAAATAGTGCCTTAAGGGGATTAAGAGGTATCGACAAGGAGAATAGGAATCTAGAAAACTAGTGAGGACGTTTCTTGAGCATTCTAGGGATGAAATAAAATTCTGAATTAAATTAATGACGGTATAAATGGCCAGGAAGAGAAGAGGGTGAGAATGAGATATTTCAAAGGAGAGCTGATAGAACTTTGTGATTGATTGGTGATCAGTGACAAAGAGGAAGATGGAATTTAAAAATGACTCCTAAGGTTGGAGCTAGTGAGACAAGGAGAATGGTGATAATAAAACTGGAAGGTTAGGAAAGGAAGATGTATATAAACATTTTAAATTTAATTATTGAAGTTATCTGAATGGGATGTTCACTTGGAGCAGGAAATTTGTGATTAGAGCTTAGGCAAGGGATTAGGGTTGGAAAAGTAAAGTTCCCGTCACCTGAGGAATAAACATGCCAGTACCAGAATGTGGATGGATGGGAGCCGCTAGTTAGTGTTTCAAGACAACTCCCCGCGAGTATCTCACATTTCTGCACATCTTGTAAGTGAGGTACTTACTACCCTTCATTCAAAATATCTTTTCAAGAATGTGTTTGTATAACAAATAGCCATGGAAGATAGAGATAATGCCTCTATCTAGAGAAAAGGCCAGATATGCTTACTGTCCAGTGTCATAATGTCTTTCTCCAGAACAAAGAGTAGGTGTGTTTACTGCCCATTATAAAAGATTTAGGTTCCCTAAGCTCAGAGTTCCTCTACTGTAACACAACCCACAGCTTACACAAGCATCCATTTGGTCCGCATCCACATTGTTCCCGTGGGACTAGGGAGCAAGAGGAACTGATGTAAATATGCTAATGGTCATTCTACTTGCTGTGCTGTGAGTGATAAAATCCTTTGTCTCTGACCCGAAAGTCTCTTGCCTTCTGCTAGCATCAGTGAAATTGTGTCAAGATAATTTGTTAGCGGGTAAGTTTGGTAAAATCTTAGACCCCTTCACAGTTCTTGAAAGTTAGATGAGGAGCTCTTATAGAAGGAACACAGGGTCTGGGTTTCAGGTGACTCTAGTCAAGAGTGGACAATATTGAGAGTAGAAAAACTTAGGCAGATAGAGATTGGAGCAGTGTGCTCAAGAGCTCATTCATGATGACTGCCCAACCAACAGTCCCCTTCTAAGAGAAACTACCCCATCCACAGCTCTCCTGCTGAGGGAAGGCTCCTCAAAGTGATTTTTTCCACTACATGATTTGTCAGTCTGATTGGCTCATAAAATCCCTGCTATAGACTGAATGTTTGTGTACCCCTCAAATTCATATGTTGAAATCCTAAACCCCAATGTGATGGCATTAAGAAGTAGGGCCTTTGGGAAGTAATTAGGTCATGAAGGTAGAACTCTCATGAATGGGATTAGTGCCCTTATAAAAGAGGCTTCAGAGCGCTCCCTTGCCCTTCCCACCATGTGAGGACACGGTAAGAAAATGACCACTGTTAACCAGAGCTCCACCATGCTCACACCCTGATCTCAGACTTCCAGCCTCCAGAACTGTGAGAAATAAACTTCTATTGTTTATAAGCCACTTAGTCTATGGTACTTTATTATAGCAGCCCAAACTGACCAAGACAGTCCCTTTGGTTAAAGCTTTTCCCACTGGGCTACCTTACAGGTATGGTCTAGCCCATGAATTGGCTGCTTTTGGACTAAGTACCCTCCTCTTGTCCAGACAGCACAACCAGAGAGATCACAAAGCATGTTCACCTCAGAGATGGGCTGGGAAGAAGTGAGGACTGAGAAAAGACTGGCCAGAAGAAATCAGGCCCAGCTGTAGGAGGGTACCCAGGAAAGATGTGAAATTGGGAGGGGTGTATGACGAATTCAGGTTTGATTCTGGGTGAAGAGCAGTTCAACCCATTGAATGGAGGCCTTGAAGCAAGAGGCACAGATAGTATGAGATATGCAAAGCCAGGTAGGCTGGGGTACTGTGGTCCTTAGAAGGAGGCACAGCTAGACCCTGGCTGGGTTATTATTGTGTAGTATTATTTAAAAAGGGGAGGAGTGAATTCAGTTCAAATCTGTTGACCCAACACTTATTAAGTGTCTACTATCTACTAAGGACTGTGTGAGCTACTGGGGAAATGACAGTATAAGACATGATTCCCAACCTCAAAGATATACAAATAAATATTATAGAGCATAATACATATAATAATAAAGGTACATGCAAGATATAGATGAGGTGAGTGAGTCATTGAATCGAGGGGGAACAGTGGGAGGTAGCCAGAGAAGGATCACTGCGGAGCAGACCCATTCACAGCATTTCAAAGGATGAACAAGAGGAACAGGGGTTTTCCTAGGAGGATGCAGTGGGTGGAGTACATGGCCCAGTTTCAGGTTTGGAGGGACAGAAAGAGCATGGCAGAGATTTAGCAGGTGACGAAGCCCTGGCCAAGCAGTCTAGCATTCAGAGTCAGACTCTGAACCTGACAGAGAACTGAAATATTGAAGTGAAAACTGAGGCAGAACCTAGCCACGTGACAGGGCAGTGCAGGAACGAGGAATAGCTAGACCTCAGTGGGCATGACAGTGCCATGGCTGACCACTTGTGTGTAGAATGACAGGCCTCTGGTCATGTGACTAATTCAAGACCTTCCCAGGTGGAGAATCTGATTTTAAAAGCATCTGTTACCTGTTCAGGATGGGTTCAGGGACAGGAGGACCAGGCCTCCTGGGGTGACTATCCCCCAATGACTTTTGCTGGGTGATGCTGAGTTAATTCCTTCTTCATGAATTCTGCCATGTTCAGACTCTTGGCCCTCTGGATTATTAAAATAGCTTTTTAATTGGTTTTTCAGCTGTCTAACACAAACTCCTCTGATCCATCTTCCAGACAGCCCTTGGGGTGCTTTTTCTCAAAGTCAAATCTGATAATATCACTTTCCTGCTTAAGATCCTTCAGTAGCATTGTCTGCCCCCTGCTCTTTAACAAGACTCCTCACATTGCGGCCCTGCCAGGGGCAGATGTTTGAGGAAGATAATAAAGCTGAAATGTCAAGGCTTCCCAGCTTCAGGACCTAGGAGTCCCCAGAGGTGTGTTTACATGGCTGTTTTGTAAAGAGGGTCCCCCCAGGTTGTAAAATTACCAGGCCTCACAAAACCTAACTCTACGCTGATGGGCCGTGCCCATCTCTCCAACCTCATTTTATAGCATCTCTCTCTCTCTCTCTCTCTCTCCAGCCTGAGGTTCTCTGAACATCCAGCCTGGAACATTCCCCACCAAGCTGTCTGTTCTGCAGCACCCTGATGAGGCATCACACCTGAGGAAAAGCTGCCCTCATCTCCCCATCCCCACAAAAGTTCATACCCGACCACCATGCTACCCTCTATCATGGGTATACTGCTAAATTCCTGCGTGCATCATGCCACCTGGCAGCTATGAATCTGCATATTCCCCGCACAAAAGCAGTGCCTGGGATGAAAAAGAGGGTCTCAAATAGGGCTTGTTGAACTGACTTGAAATGTCCCTGCTGCTTCTTGCAATCCGTATTAGTCAGATGTATTGTGAGCATACCGAGTGCCATGGAATAAGTAAAGCATTTAAAATACATCATCTGTAGTCCTCACAGTAATCTGAAGCTTGACCAATGAGAAGATGATATTAAGTCGACCCCATGAAATTGCCATTATTTGGCCATCTTTGGTGTATATAAACAGCAATTTCCTGTGGTTCAACCTAATAGATTTAAACCAGGTCAGTCTGACTCCAAGGTCAATCTTTCCTGTAGAGAAGAACCATCATGGCTGGTTGAGGTAAAGAGGAAACAGCTTAGAGCTGTGGCTGCAGGGTTAACCCTGACAGCTCACAGCTCATCATGTGAGGAGAAGTGCGTGTGATAATTCTTTTTATTTCTACTTTTCCTAGAGGCCATATTTCAACAACCATAGTCAAAACAATAAAAATATTTGTTTGGTTTTTCTTCCTTTTTAGTTAAAAATATCCCAAAGGCCTTTTTTTTTTTTTTTTGGAAAGAGGGAAAAAAAAAAAGGAAAACAGAATGGACAGCATAGTTTTTTCTATTAAGATTTTTAATAACAGCTCCTTGCTAGACTGATAAATAGGAGAGCTTCCCTTTATTTTACAAGATCGTATTTTAAGTAACAGCAGCTTTCACATGACACTCCTTGCATAATGATTTCAAAAGAGGAAATTGTGTTTATGTTTTGGGATAGCACTTAATTGCCAGGAACATAAGTAAAGAAACTAAAGCAGTATTACTTTTGAAATCTAGAAGAAAATAGAAAACTTCCAGTCCCATTACTGCAGTGCAAGGCAAAGTCATAATTAATATAATTAAAAAAGAAGTTATTATCAAAGGGGGTATGTCACCAAGCCCCACCAGCCCAAATTGTTGATCTAATTTAGCTAATAACAACTTTGCCATAACCACTCCCATTACAGGCAGAAAAAAATTGATAAATTCACACGGGCCTCACCACGATCCTTCATCGACTCTGCAAAGGCATTTTGCACAGTGCCTGAGGAAGGATTTTGAATTGGTCTAGAGCAGAATGGGAGAGAGCAAGAACCTAAAACGGAAATCTGCAATTACAGCTCAAAATGTCTTTAGGGAAGCTGAATGATTTCAAAGCACAAAGCACGGGTCAGCCACACTGGATGACAAATGAAAATGGCCAAAGACTTCTGACCGCTGGCACCCCTCACAATTCACAGAACAACTTTCATTTTCCCCTGGTCCCTTTCTCATCTCTCTTTCATCCCACTCCCTAAAGGCCGTCTAGACTGGGCGCTGTTCATTTCATCTTCAGACGCATATATCCAGTAAACCTTCCATAAATAGAATCACTCCCAGATCTCTCGCCCATCTGGTCATGGGAATTCCTCCTATCATTATCAACCCCCAAACATATCTGAATGTAGTTCGAATCAAGACCAAGTTAGGCAGCTGCCTCCCCTGCCTTCACACTAATCTGGAGCTGAGGGGCCACAGGTTTGGTGCTATGAGCAAAGGTTTACTCATTTTTCTTTGCTGTTAGTCTAATTCCTTCTGTTCTTCTTCCTATTTCTTTATAGATTCACAGTTCCAAACAAAGTTCCATCTAGAGCAGAAGGGAAAATCTTGGTTCACAAACAAAGTCTAAACTCCGATGACCAGAAGTGATGGCACAAAGTTTTGGTAGCTAATGGGCCACATATAAGTGAGGATAATAGATCCAAGATACTCAATAATTTGCTTAAGGTTTTCAGGACTTGCATCTTCCAGGAAGCCTGAGTGGAGAGACTTTGTGGTACAATGGATTGGGTTCTGCATTGGGCATTGGAAGATATGGATTTTAATTCCCTCTCTGTTACTAAATAGCTAAGTGGCCTTGGACAATCCAGTTTATTTCTTGGAACTTCCATTTCTGCAGCAGACTAGATCAATAATTCTCAACCTTTCTCCCTCCAGTGACACATGACACATTCCTACAGCAGCCCCAGTGTTTGAGGTTACTCCAATGCGTGGGGCTGTGTTTCTCAGCATGGATTTTTTTTTCTTTTTTTTTTTTTAACCCAAGGCATCTTTTGAAGACCAAAACGATATAAAGAAAGATGATCTAAGACCCTTCCAACTCTAACATCCTCCAATTCCAAGCAGAAAAGGTAGATTTTTAATTTGTGTCCTTGTTTCTGTACCTGGGTGTGTCTCAGCCTGCCTCCTAGAAGTATTCAAATATTTGTGTAACAGATTTGATTGGGTAGCTTAAATGTCATCCTCTCTTTTGGGTCAGGGAAGGTCCCCTCTTTTCTCTCCCCTCTTCACTGCCTTTTATCTCCCTTCTCCTCCCATCCCTTCCATAGTCCAAGAGGTGCTTGGGCAGTGGGACAGGTGCAGTTTGGCATAGAACTACACGCAGCACTTTAATCCCTAGCCTGTGAAGCACATCTAACCACCAGGACATCTGGGCTTTGCTTAGTGAGAGAACCAAATGTCAGTTTTCCTTTCCCTTTTCAGCAAGCAGCAAGCAAGAATGTCCTGTAGAGGGCCAAGGCCAGATAGACTTACATGGAGCACACTGGAGTCTTTTTGTTCCCATCCTCCCTATATTTTGGAAGCTCCAGTGGGAATGCGGCCTGAATTTAAACACTCGAGGCCGTGACCATTAACAGTGAACACTTTTGTAGATTCATGCAGCCTCTCCTGCCTTTCCTCTCCCATGGCCTTGAATGATCTGTTGTTTGTGGACAATTCGCTTGTTGTACTCCAGAGAGCAGGCTGATCCTGGCTCTCCCATTGTCTCTTATATGGCAAACAAAAGCAGTCTTCTTAGGCCAGAGCACCAAGCTGATAAAAGACTGATTAAAGCCTCTTTTGTGGTGAAATTTAATAGGTCTGGGTTGGGCATTATATTTGATTAACCCCAACCAGTCATTACATGGCGTTATATATACAGGACAGCTATAACCAGCTCTCAGCTGGGTGGACCCTGTCTTTGAACTCCTGAATGGTGCCAAGACACCACAGGCAGAGCTGGTCATCAGCAAAACGGAAGTCAATAAATTTATCTCTGGGGCCTGTGATTTTTCCCTTTCATTGTCTTTCCTTCCCCACCCATCCTTTATGTTCACTCTTTCCCAGGCACCCAGTGCTCTCAAATTATTAGGTTCTTTCCAGCAGGCAGAAAGACATCTGATAAACTCATTCACACAAAGTTGTTTAATGGGTTACCCCTTCCAAGAGTAGTTGCAGTTCAGAAGAGGAGCTTGGATTGGGAACCATGGAACTTGGAGGGGTGAAGTGCTCATGGTGGTGTCAGAGCCTGCCTGGTGACTCAGCTCAGATTCTCCCTTCTCCCCATAATTGGGCCAGGTGGTTTCTCCTTGCAGGCCCTGCAGGACCAACCTGGCCTCAGTTTGGAGAAATTAAAGAAACTCTAGTTGGACCCTCAGGTGACCCTCAACCCTTCCCGATCACCTGTCCTGCTTTGTTCAGTGCCCTACCTTAGTGACTGGATATTGAATATGTAGGAGCAACCAGTTTCCTTGCCATTGATACCTGGCCTACCCAGGATCTCAGGCCTTCTAAAAATGAATCCATGCCTTGATGTTGCCAGTTCTGCCTCTAAACTCTCTCTAACCCTCCCCTTCCCACCACTTACACGAACTACGAGCTTTCTAGCCATCTTCCTGGATTTCCAAGTATTCCTTACTCCCCTTCTCCTTCTCCTCCTATCCTTTATCTCTTGCTGGACTTCCCTGAGGCTGGCCTGAACCTAGTCTATGACTTGCCACCCATCCAACTGGATTTCCTCGTGCTGCCCCAATTCAATGAAAGTGATGGTTCTAGGTCCTAGGCTCACCTCACTTCCCTCTGCAAGCGTACCTTGGAGATATTTTGCAGGTTTGGTTCCAGACAACTGCTATAAAGCAAATACCACAATAAAGTGAGTCACGAATTTTTTGGTTACCCAGTACATATAAAAGTTATGTTTACACTATACCGTAGTTTATTAAGTATGCAATAGCATTATGTCTAAGAAAAGCAATGTGCATATTTTAATTAAAAAATACTTTATTGCTAAGAAATGCTAATCATCATCTGACAACGCAGGGTCACCACAAACCTTCAATTTGTAAGAAAATGTGATATCTGCGAAACACAGTAAAGCAAAGCACGATAAAATGAGTTACTCCTGTAATAAAATTTTTCCTCCCCCCTCAGTATCGCAGGAGTCCTGGAGCTAAGTGTCAGGAATCAGTAGCAGGAGGCCAGCCTGGATTATCAGGGAAACGTATCCAGTGGGTGAATGAATGGAATACCCTTCAAAAGTCCTGTCATACACACCTCCCTCCCTGTCAGTGTGTTCTCAAGGCTCCGTTTGCATCCCTCTATCACAGCACTGACCACGTTGTACTTTAATTGTTGGTGTAGTTACTTATCTGGGCCACCTACCAGATTGCATATTTGAAAGCAAGGACCATGTTTGACTTTGACAGATTACCACATAGTCAGCTTTTTGAATTATTATTTTTTAATAAGTTGAATGAATTGAATGAGTGATTAGAAAAGTAAGAACCACAACCTGAATCATGGAATGTCCACTATTCACCATGTGAAGCCCTGCCTGACACCTCCTAGTTGTAACATCCTTTTTATAGGTAACAACCCTTTTAGGCTGATACCAGTGTAGCTGCATATAGCTAAATATTTGTCTTGTTTCAGCTTTTCTGAGCTTTCATTTTCAATCTTTTAGTGTCTCTATGATTTAGGTTTGTGTCTTATAATAAGCATAGAGTCAGTTAACTTTCATTGTCTGATAATCTCTGTCCTCTGACTTTACTAGACTAACTTGAACTAAATTAGACTGTTTACTTCACTTACAATTACTGATTTCTTGGAATTATGTCTACCATTTTATTTTGTGCAATTTGCTTCACCTTTTAAATTTCCTTTCCTTTTTGCTACCTTCTTTAAGATTACTTGATTTTTTAAATCCATTTTTGTTTCTCTAGCTACTTTTCAATTAAACACATTCTCTTTGGGATGCGATTCCATTTGTTTTTGGAATGAAGGTATTTTCTGGCTTATTATTTCTGGCTTATAATAGGTCAATGGATTAGACTTTCCCTTGGATGCACATAGCTAAATATGCAAATAGTTGATAATCTAGCACATGATTTAATCATGTATTTTTCTATTAAAACTGTGAACTTGTAATGAAAATAACAGCATGAATATCAACTGTTCTTTAATTTTGAACATTTACAAAACAAAAGAAAGTAAACATAGAACAAAGTTCAAAGAGATATACAACTGGAGCAATCAAATTTTATTTAAGAAACTTTAAATCTTGCCAATCATATGAGTTAGAGCTCTTTGGATTACAAATGACAGAAGATCCAACCCAAAGTAACTTAAGCAAAAAGGGGAATCTTTGGTTCATGTGACTGAAGAATTCTACTGTAATGCTGGCACTGGGGGTGGCTCAGTGCAGGGGCTCAGTGTGTCACCAAGACTTGGTTTCTCCCTACTCTATCCCTTGAGTTGGCTCTCCTCCAGGTTGGCTTCAGTTTCCACAACATGCTCTTTTTACAGTCATTTGAGGGCTGAAGAAACTCCAGATCACACATTCTCTCAGATTCAAGTCCCATCTGAGAGAGCCAGATTTTGTTTCTCAAAAGTCCCAGCAAAAGCCTTATTTTTTTTCTCATTGGCTCTGATTGGGTCATGTGACCACACTTAAATCTATAATCCAAGGTAAAGTATATGATACACTTATTGGTTCCATTCCAGTCATTGGGAGGGGCTAAGGAGAGGTCCTGAAGTCCATGAATCAAAATGGGGAAACTTTGATACCCAAAGAGCTATAATTGGGATTGGGGTAAATTGATTCCAGAAGCAGTGTCTGCTGAAATCACTAAGGTACTCCCCCTTAGCCACAAGGGATATGTTTTAAGACCCCCAGTGGATATCTGGAACCACAGATAGGACCGAACCCTATATGTTCTATGTTTTTTCATATATATATATATATATATATATATATATATATATATATATATA